>NC_041404.2:82707449-83026615 GCF_900747795.2 Erpetoichthys calabaricus
CACATATATATATATATATTATATATATATATATATATATATATATATATATATACTGTATATATACATATGTACTTATTGGCTCCTGTATTTAGGATATAGCGGGTTGGATAATGGATGGATGGACATTTGTATGCATAGCCCCATTTGCCCGTTTTCGTTTTTTTTTCTTTCTTCAGTAATATTTCAGTAAACCCGGAGCTTGTCAGATCAAATCGTGGTACTGACACCACTGTGTGACCCTGAGGAAGTCACTTCACCTGCCTGTGCTGCAAAAAACAAAAGTAATGTAACAAATTGTACCTCAGATGTTGCAAGTTGCTGGAATAAAGGCATAAGTAAAATAGATAAATATGTATTATACACATAGGAAGTATTCATTTATTTTCAGTTAAGTCATCTGCAGCAAACTTTTATAAATGAGGGTTTCTCATTTTTAGTGCAAACTGTTTCTTCTTCATTGACGTTTTCTCTTGGAGAGGTTTTTTCATTTCATTGAAAATTAAAGCAGCAGCTGCCAAAATATGTAGCTTTCTTATTAATTTTTCAACATTGTGTAAAATAAATTTATAAAGTAACATAAAAGGTTTAAATACTGGTTATCGTTTTACACTAAAATATTACTAAAGAGATACAAAAAAAGTAAAATGATATGTTCTTTTTCTTTAAGGAGATTAAATATTACTGAAGAAAAAAAATGGGGCTATGCATACGAACTTAAAAGGTTTAAATAAAACAGAAATATATATTTTATTTTTACTTGCTTAACTTGTGGAGGGTGTATCCTGTAGCAAAGCCCTAACTTTTTTCGTGAAAGCCCGTTTCAGTCAATAAGTCTTAAAAAAAGGTGTAAAGATATTGACAATAAGCTAAGCAAACCCAGGAAGACATGGAATCGTTTAAATCAAGTATTATTACATCTTCCTTTCTTAAAGAGAAGTAAGGCAGTACTTATAAGCTTACATATTTATATATAGACATACAAACATATATATATATATCTATATCCGAAGCCATGCAAGCACACTCTTGAGAATGCAACGTATAGTTGTACAGAAGAAAAGCAATCTTGCCTCAAATGAATAGCAACCTTTTGTAGGTGTATGAACTTAATTTAAACTTTAGGTTTACACGGTGCTTTCTTTCCGAAGTACCTGCACTCATGAATATGTCTGTATGTGTCAGTCAGTCAAATCCACGCGCTTCGCACCAGCGAAGTACCGCTTTTAAATTTTTATTAAGAAGAAAAGAAAACCTTTTTAAGTTGAGGGAAAATATACTAATAACAGTTTGTTAAGGATCTGTTTTTTTGTGAAGCTGCCTTCACTCGAGTGATCACTCCGACCTGACTTGCTGGCCAACTATAAGCGTTACCTGGTAGGTAACCACCCATACAATCAGATTGTGAATCAGACTACAAATGCCGTGAATGTAATTTCCCCGATCTACATGTTGTCAAATAAATGAACCACACGCCGTTGGCGCGTAATGTAATTACCCCGATCTACATGTTGCCAAATAAACGAACCACACGCCGTGGCGCAATTTTAGGGGCTTTGCCTGTAGCGCTGATGTCCGAGGTTCGATTCCCGTAAGGGAGTGAAGTGAGTGGCTGGTTACCTACCAGGTAACGCTTATGGTTGGCCAGCAAGTGAGGTAACATCAGTCACGGTGCCTTCAGTTGTGAGAAGCAGATCATAGAATGATTGAAAATAGTTTACTGTCAAATAATGCAAACAGTACGTGACACGTCTTTCCCCCTTATTCTTGGCTCATCAGGCGTACACACTCACTGCACTCGCTTACGGTAATCGAACCTCGGACGTCAGCGCTAGAGGGGCTTCGCAGCGGTGAAGTATTGCTTTTAAATTTTAATTAAGAAGAAAAGAAAACCTTTTTAAATTAAGTCTTAAAAAGAGGTGTAAAGATATTGACAATAAGCTACGCAAACCCACCAAGAAATGCAATCGTTTAAATCAAGGCGCGAGTCGAGAAACACCATCCCATAATATTAGTTAACGATTAACACATTTCTATATGTATTGTAAGCATACAATACAACTGATAATATGTTGCGCTTATTTATCTGGTGTACCGACATTTTTGCGCGTTTAACGTCTGAAATCTAACGTGGTTTGTGCCCTTCAGAATGAAAACAGTTTGCATTTACCTTTTTAGTAAAAGGCGAGCTTTTAAGCCTGAGAAATCACCCCGTAAATGCACACGTTTAATTGCACGTGTTAATATGTATGCTTACACAGTATTAAAAGACAGTGAACAACGTCATTTACCTTTGTTCCCGCGTTTGATAAACGGCGAGCTTTTAAGCCTGAGAAATCACCCCGTAAATGCACACGTTTAATTGCACATGTGTTAATATGTATGCTTACACAGTATTAAAAGACACTCAAAAATTAACGTCATTTACCTTCGTTCCCACGTTTGACTCGTGCTGTAAATCTCTTCCTTGTTTTTAGTTCACGTGATTACGTAGGAGGCGTGATGATGCAATACGTGACTCCGCCTCCTCCATTAGAGTATATGGACAAAAAACAGGTTCCAGTTATGACCATTACGCGTAGAATTTCGAAATGAAACCTGCCTAACTTTTGTAAGTAAGCTGTAAGGAATGAGCCTGCCAAATTTCAGCCTTCCACCTACACGGGAAGTTCGAGAATTAGTGATGAGTGAGTGAGTCAGTCAGTCAGTCAGTCAGTCAGTCAGTCAGTCAGTCAGTCAGTGAGGGCTTTGCCTTTTATTAATATGTATAGATTATTCTGGTTTGGCTGCATTTCCCTTGTTGATGAAGGATGTCAACATTTCTCAGTTTCTCCAAAATGTTGCGTACGGATGGGTCAGAGTTGCCATAAATATATGCAAGCTTTCCCATCAACTTTTCTTTTATGAATCCCGTTTTTTTTGTGTGGAAAGCTGTATATGCATATTTCAAGCCTGTTTTTTTGCATAAGCGCATTTTATATATACAGCTGGTCTGTCTTTAGGAAGTTTGTTTGCCTTTAATACTGGATTAATAAATTCTTTTTGGTATATAGTATATTGTATTTGATTTGTCTGTGTGTGTCTACTGGAGCACCAAAGATGCTGATGCCTAAGGGCACCATAAAGTCTTAATCCAGTCCTGGTTACATCACACATAATGGGACCTATGCTTCAAAAGAGGTCCACTTTTGTCTCATCAGTCACTAGAACAGTTTCTGCCATGTTACTGTCCATGGAGGCCCAATTTTACCCAATGCCTTTCTGATTGTGGAGTCATAACACTGACCTTTGCTCAGGCTACAGAAGCCTGCAGTTCTTTATATGATACTTTTAGGATCTTTACTTAAATGTTAGGCATGTATAGAATTTAATTATCCACTAATTTTTAATTCATTTGTACATTTTAAATGAGTCAATAATTTTGTTTGTTTTCTCATAGTTGCTGTGATATTTTTTATAGTATATACAGTATATATCTGTTGAAATTCACATGACTTCATTCTTGTGGCATTTCGTGTCATTGCTCCCTGTCTATATAAGATGGTGGCAACCTACTTTAAGTGTGTAAGAGTGTAGATACTATGTTACAAGCTTCATTAATTAGTGAAATATTCATTCATTTTGGCAGGCCAGTCAAAGTATTTTGGTTGATGACCTGAAAACATTCAGTGCCAAAAGTTTGCAATAGCATCTGATGTCCCCAAATTTGTTTCCAAACCATCTCTATTTCTTGCTTTCTACTTTCTGCATTCAGGTATATAATGTTCAATGTTTAAATTCAAACACTGAAGCTCTATAAAAAGAACAGTACCTTGGTTTGTACGCTGGCGAAAGTGCTGCTAGTACTGTGTAGTTTAATACCAGGAAGTTGCAGTGTAAGTCTGTCATACTGTATATGGTAAATAAAGAACTCTATTAAAACTGTAAAGACATATAAAGAACTTTATAAGAAAGCAACAATTTTATTATCAAATATGTCAAATATGTAAAGAAATTGTTGAAACCTGATTTTCACGAGAAACATGACTAAAAGTTGCCATTTGAATGAGAGTCATTGAAGCATGGCACCTCACAGTGTTCAGGCTTAGAAGAACACAAGTAAGCCCACGATTCGCCAGCGAATTGGAAATCCAAGAATGGCGATCAGTTTCTGCGTGTTGAAATACAGTATCATGGAGGGTATATGCTGTGGTGTGGGCGGTCGCGTCCGGGCGGCTGTACAACGTGGCATGTACGCTTTACCACAGGTGTAGTTCACAGGTCGTAGTAGCCATACGGGCTCGTGTTTGTATTACTAATCATTGAGCTCCCTCCATTTGGATAAGTGCCTCCTTTGCCTGTGCTGTGTCAAACGTGCGTTGTGGGCGTGCTCGTTCTGCGACACGGCGCAGCACGTTGTGTTATTTGGGCGCCACCTACTGACTGTGGGAAGCCGCTGTGTTTGACTCTGGGGCGGGTGCCGCCGCGTTTTGGGAAGCCGCTGCGTTTGACTCTGGACTCTGGGGCGGGTGCCAAGGCCGCAGTGCGCATGCGGTGGTGTGGGCGGTCATATCCAGGGGGCTGTAGAACCTGCCGTGCACGCTGTACCTCAGGTTTAGTTCACAGGTCGTGGGCATGGTAAAGTCCGTTATGTGATTCAAACATGCCACACAGACCGCTGGCACATACATACTACTGACTCTGGGAGGCCACTGCGTTTGACTGTGGATTCTAGTGTTTGGGCGGTGTTTGGGCGCCACCTACTGACTCTGGGAAGCCGCTGCGTTTGACTCTGGGGCGCTGCGGCGCAGTGCGCATGTGTGTCGGTGCCTCCGTGCATAAATTAAAACTGTGGATTAGTGATGTAGATATGCCTCAAATATAACATATTTCTTTGCACTGTCCTCACTTGTTCCACACAACACATTTGGTAGTTGGGTGACTGCGTTCATTGGGCAGCAGAATGTCTATGTAGTGCTGTCAGAATGCTTGTAATGAAGAAATGTCTTTGGGGCAGCTATCTGCATCATTGCCAGAGCCTACAGGTTCCACATCATCCAGCTGACTGTCACTATCTCAATCACTGTCACTATCATCAAAACATAGATCATGCAACAAATGTAGTTGTTTCAGAGCATCATCAGATTTATACGTTTTCCTCGACGACGTAACTGCAGACTTTCTATTTATAACACTTCTTTCAATAAGCTGTTGCTACCAAAAAAAAACAAATTATGGCTATCCACTAGATGTCAGCACTGTAACTCAGATGCAGCAGCAAGGCTCACCAGCAAGCTTTCTGGGTCTATAGTGGCTGAGATACAAGTTCTCTCATATGTTGTGTCTTCAGTCCACGTTGCTCTCCCACATCGATTTGGGGAGCCTGTAACTAAGCTGTCATGGCCCACAAAGTTGTTGCAACATCCTGGGACATAATTGTCTTGCAAATCTTCATTGATCCTGCAGACTAAGCCATTGTAAAAGAGGCCAAGAAAAAGATAAAGATTTGTGGTGTCACCACGACCCTGTATATTGTAAAGGCAAAAATAATAATCCGGCCTTTCAGCAAAAGAATGTCCCTAAGGACGTGAATCTCATATTAAACTATCCAAAGTGTCGACACTTCTGGATATATGCCAGCCAGGCAGGAAGAGGTGAGTCCAGGTGGATGTACACCTGGAAGTGATGTCAGAGGTGGGGAGGTTGTCAGTTATCTGGGGCCTCATGTGTAAATGGTGCGTACACACAGAAATGTTGCGTATGAATGTTTCCACGCTCAAATCGCGATGTATAAAACCTAAACTTGGCATAAAGCCACGCACATTTCCACGGTACCTCATACCCTGGTGTACGCAATTTCTCCGCTCGGTTTTGCAGACTGGCGGCACCCAGCGTCAAAGCAGTGCTACTGTTTCTGTGTGGTTACCCTTTCTTTCTTAGACCCACATTCCTGACTCGGCTTTATAAATACACTTTAATTAACTGCATATTGTTATTATATTAGTGTAATGCATCTGATTGTAATTAACCTGTAGAAATATAATGGTCCGGGGAATAGCCATAGTATTCCAAATACCATAACTGCTTTAGCGTTGTTACTCTCACATCTTCTTCTTCTTTCAGCTGCTCCCGTTAAGGGTTGCCACAGCGGATCATCTTTTTCCATATTACTCTCACTGCACCACTCTGAGTATTTATATCACTATATCTGAGTGGGGAATCACAGCAGCAGCTGATCAGAAAGAGAATTATCGGTATACAGTTTCAAGCACACTCTGCCTCAGCCACGGCAAAACGCGTCAAAGCCTTTCATGTACGGACTTCGCATTTCAGAAACAGTTTCATCCCAAGAACTATAAATGCACTCAATCAAGTGCTCCTTGTAGAACTGTCTGTACTTATAAGTACAATTACCCCACTGTAAACTTACACTACAGTTATAATATTGCACAACCTGTGCCACTTTATAAAGCGCATATGATGACGATATCATTTTTAAGATGAAATGCAGCAAAATGTGTTGCTTATAGTATACAGATAAAACTTTAACTTCATTCCTGCCTTGCGCTGTATTATTGCTGGTGCTGACGTGACACTGGAAGGATAGACGGAGAGAATAATTAAACATGTACTATGAAGATATTTCAATGTTCCTTAAAAGTTTTGAAGAATTGGCGTTCTAAGCTTACAGATGGCTTAACGTGTATTACAGAGCTGATTGTGTGGCGATTGGGTATTTGGAGAAAGAAAAGTAAGGACAGGAATTGGAGGTTAGTATGTTTGAAAGAGACAGTACTTCTGTAATAAATTATTTCATCAAAGGTCGCGCATGGCGCAGCAAGCCTCTTGCGTGAGATATGAACAATCACTGCGCCACCATGTTCCCATGTTTAATAACATGCTTTCATTCCTATCATCATGAAAAAGATATCACATATACATCTCAGTATTTTAATTATTCAGAGAGCTGTAATATCACAAATGTAATGGATTCTGTGTCCTGTCGGAGAAAGAGAAAGAACGGAAGCACGTAGTGATTCACACACATAGAGCACATAGAAGATCAAACACAGAACAAAGCATTTAACATGCTACTTTAGTTACAATGGGATTTGAGAAACTAGTAAAATAAACGATTTTAAGATGAAGTTTATGATGTTCTACTTCAATGACAAAATAAACTATGTGATTAAAGTGGAAATTTCGAGATTAAAGTTGACATTTCGTGCTTTTTTCCCACTGTGTACCTATTTTTTTTTCTCTGTACCCTAATAAGCTTTCATATGACACTCAGACGGTGGGCTACGAGTTGCCTTTTCACGCCGACTTTGATATGTGACAACTTCTTTTTTATTTCGGGCACTGTGCGACTTTGTGAACTTGAGCTTTCGAGTTTCTCCAACACTATGTCACATGATCAACTTTCTTTTGTTGACTATACCACTGTTTAAACCAACAAATAGTACGTTTTTCCTTTGCCTCCGCTTGGTATTCGCTGAAATTCTTATATTTTCCCCAGTGCTTTTCCCATTGTCTTTTCACAGAAGGCTATTTATATCGATTTGCATATTCAAAGAGGTGTAATTCTGGGAGGAGTTGGGGCAGTACAGAAGGCGCGTGCACGTGCCTTACTTTTCGCTCTGATTGGGATTTATGTAGTGGAAGAACATGAAAGTTTGCGTACGCACAGATTCCTGCATCTGGATTTTTCTGTGCGTACGCACATTCCCGTTTTTGTGCTTATGCCATGTTATAGTGTGAGTTCTACGCACGGCATTATACATGAGGCCCCTGGTCTGTAGAGGGAGGAAGAGAAAGGGTGTTAGAATACAGTGCCACTCTGTGAATTTGGTGAGGGATTACCACCACTAGAGCTTTTAAGCTGTCCCCAAGGTGCACATGTTTGACAACAATCATGCCTATTTTGCACAGTGCCTAAAATGACAATTACAACACTACTGTGTAGAGAACCCCCTTTTTTGTGGGCACCTGCAGATGCATTTTTATTTCCCTGGAATATTCACAGCAATAGAAAATTGAAAACAAGCTGATTAAAGGCTCAAATGAGGCCTTCACACTGCCCTTACTATTACGAAATTAAATAATAGATCAAGTTATACAATAATAGCAGCGTAAAAATATATTGAGCACAGAAGGCAGAAATTATAAAAAAGCAAACACTTTAACATGTCACAACCTTCTCTAGCCACACCATTATATTACATACATGATAAGAAGCAAATGCTGTATATACTGTGTGAAACAAAAATCAATACAGGTGCAGATATGATAAGTGGATACTGTAAGTAAACAGATTCAAAACAGCAAAACAGAAAGATACTGCTTTTATCAAATATGATGGCTATGAATCAGTAAATTTCCAGCCAGATATACACAGAAATATGCTTCTTCTCTAATGAAAGTTCATGCAAGCTACTGAAGATCTATACAGAGCACCTTCGTGATCCAGAGTCCTAGAAACAACATTTCTGTAAAACATTATATTGTTACTTCTTATAGCAAGTGGTGTTCTTTTGTCATTCTCCTTTTCCTCTTGAATTTATCTCAGTTTGGTACTTCCAAGTTTAAACAATACTTTGGTGACTTAAGCAAAACATTTTTAAGGGTTCAGATGACACCATCTAGATGTATCCCTATTTTAAAGATACAGACTACATTTTAAAAATAAGTAAATGATCCACCACAGTACAAATGTTTATGAAATTTGAAGACATGGTCAACACAGATAAACAGTATCCTCAATATGTGACAAAACTTCAAGTATGCTGAAAAAACGTAAAAAGCCTGAAACAAGCAAAGAAACAGGAGCACAACATAACCAAACATGATGAAAAAAATAAACAGCAAAATAATGTGAGCAAGTAGTGGCACAAATCGAAAATTATTAAGAAATAAAATGTCTAAAATGACTGGGCCTGGCTTCTTTGAAAAGTTCAGAAACAATGCCTTTCTCACCATGCTTCCATGTCAGCTTATGCAGTCCCCAAAATGACCACCAACACCGTAAGGACACAACCAACATGTGGCCATGTACATCATACCACAAGGCCACACCCATGTTGTATACCTGAAAACAATAAGAGATTGCTGGCACAAAACAAAAAAGACAAAAAAAATAATAATAATTAAATTGTAAAACCATTTCAGTCTGCTGTTGAACCTGACACCAGCCTGTGTGAAGATACAAACAGAGACAGCACACTCATAAAGTTTTGATATGGTAGTCCTGTGTACTGCAAGGTCCACAGTTATCTTTCCAGACTGATACATTCAAACAAATGAATTGGAATGGGGACCAAAAATTCATGAAATGAGTGGATTTTTATAATGGACTGGCAGGAAATGAGATACAAATGGAATGCTAGGTAAAAAAGAAAAAGGCATAAATGATATGGAAAACTTGAAGCCAGAAGTGAAGTCATCAGGTGGGACCAGAAAGAATGCCACTGTTGTTGTGCATGTGGAAGCAAGATCGTCTGCCAGTCTTCCAAAAGGTACTTTTATTTTTTCATTTTTCTATTAAATAAGAGAGAAAGAGAGAGAGAGAGATATTATTGCCTTCTTCCAAACCCGCTTTCTTTGTGGTATTGTGCTTCATTGAGCCCATGAGCTGCTCCCTAATTGCGCGTGTGTGACACCTGCTAAATATATTTGTCAAATTCGCATTGTTTCTGTCATTGCCGTTTTTTTCCCCTCAGGGTTTGACATTTTTCCCCAAATTCTAAACATCTAAATACTAAGTTATTTGGTGACTCTACATTATTTCACGCTGAATGTTATGTGGACCATCCAAGATACGTACATTTTCTTGATGTTAGTCTGAGATGGATGCTGGCTCCCTAAAACCTTCAAAGTGAAAAAAGAAGCTCAGTAAATTGATGGGTATTTATGGCACAATGGAAATCTGTGGATTTTATTTGTTTTTTTTTTTTAGCAGATGAAGCATGAATTGCTAAAAGGCATTCTTCCAGGTTCTTGTTAGTGAAGGCAAACACCCACCTCTGTACTTTTGGCGGATCATTGTGTTTTATTCTCTCAACATAAATTCATCTTTAACTAATGAAAGTATATATTCTCTAAACACCTGAAGGACTGGAGAATAAAAAATCAAATAAAAAAATACAGAAGACAGTAGAAAAGAACAAAGAGGAAAAGCATTTTTTTTAACAGTCAAAAGGTGTCCTTCACAAAACAGCCATGTAAAATACACAGCTAAATATTAAGGATTATAAACTATATTTTATGCCAAAAAATCAGACCTTTATTCCAATATAAACTTTACAATAAAATAATTTCCCAATACAACTATTATATATTTCCTTTTAAAGCAAAAAAAATTACACTAAAAATCTGCTTATTTAAATACAATTCAGTCTACAGAATTTGAAGATTGTACACAACACATATAAAAAAACATTTAGTCAATAATATGGCAAAAGGCAAAGAAATGATAAAGAAAAACACAAATCAAGTCAGTAGTGTCTCTGCATTAAGGGCAAGTGGGTCACTGCTCCTCCACCTCCCAGCAGATGGTGCTGTTGTGCAAAAGTTAAATGAGTATTGAAATCTATTAAATAACATTATTTATTAGATTATATAAGTTAATGTTAAAGGAAAATTCAACGTAGTCAATATATTTAATTTTTTCAATTTTCAATGGTATGCTCAATGCAATTTCATAGAGAGAAAAAGAATTTTCTTTGCGCCTGAGACACTAGCCTGTTTCTAACTTGCTTCGGCAGACCCTGCAGTGTTGTTGGCATCTGTTTTTCATGTGCACCCTGAACATTTATTTACCCTTGACCCTTGAAAGTAAGAGCCTTTATAAAGCATCCCTTTAGTTGAATTTTTGTGATGCAATTGACAGGATGTATGAACCTGAACATTTTGCAATTTTGGTGTAGTCATCATCATTGGCATGATTCACACCAATTACTTATTTACAAAAGTACTTTGGCTGTTGTACAAAAATTGGAAATGTATTAATATTCATTTGTGTTCATTTTGTTGAGTATTTGATGCTGAGGTATATTTCAATATTTTTAATATGGTCCTTTGTTGGTTGTACTATATGGCAATATGTTAGCAGATCTTTGCAGTAAGGAGACTGTGGAAGATTGTGGGTTCGCTTCCCGGTTCCTCCCTGTGTGGATAGCGCTTTGAGTACTGAGAAAAGCGCTATATAAATGTAATGAATTATTATTATTATTATCTTCATTTTGGGGGATATTTATGACATTATTTAGCTGACATTTTATTGTCACTGGGGCTGGGAAGCCTAATACATTGTGAAATTCAGTGTCTCTCCATCATTTCCTCATGTGAGGCTTACAGGAGGCTACCTAATTCCTTAGCAACTCCAGTAATCTTTTTTCTGCATATTCACACTGTTGACTCCATCTTAAATGACTCAGTTGAGGTAAAAGGCCGCATAATCTGAAGTTACTTTCTCCAACACTATGAGCCGATCCAAGCCAGAATCCATTCCATGATCAACAGCAACTGTTGTGTACCTAGGCCAAAGGATTTACATACAGGAGCCTCTCTTGTAAGTCTTGTTCATTAAGTACTTGATCACCTCTCTCTCTCTCTCTCTCTCTCTCTCTCTCTCTCTCTCTCTCTCTCTCTCTCTATTTCTCTCTCTCATTCATTCACATACACTCTTTGAGACTTCCAATTAATATTCTTTTATACAGAGTAAGAAAGATGGTGTAGACACAAAGAGTCACAACTGGAAAGATTGTTTACAAGTGGACTCTAAACATAAACAAGAGAGGAATTAGAATCAAATACATTTATTGGCCAAATATTCTTGCATACAAGGAATTTGACTGGGTTTTTTTTTACTCTACAATTATAATTATATGACAGACGTTCACTCAACTGACCGGTACACACCTGAGATATACACAAGACAAATGACATTTTGCCATTCATGAGCTTGTTGACCTGTAGAAAGAAACTGTTCTCATATCTGCTTGTTTTGGCATAGTTTAATTTTATAATGCCTGACAGTTGGTAGAGGTTTAAAAAACTTATGACCTTTATGTGGAGGTCATGACTCTGGAATTGTACAGATCCTGCAAGGTGGAAAGACTAGTTCCACTGATCCTTTCAGCAGACCTGATTATTCGTTGTAGCTTCTTCTTGCCATGTTTAGTCGTTGATCCAAACCACACTTTAACGGAGGAGCTTAAAATAGATCCAATGATTGTTGTGTAGAACTGACTGAGCAGCTCCCTTGGTTAATTGAACTCTGTTAGTGTCTTTTTTTATAAAGGAATCTATATTGGTCATCGATGTCAAGTCCAGGGTGATTACCAGTCCCAGAAATGTGACGGTTTCTACAAATGACACAATATTTATTGTTAAGTATGGAGATGGAAGGTATGGTTGATTGAAAACAAATGCAATATTTTAAAATGGCCGTTTCAGTCCCTAGACTTTAGTCTTAGTTGAAAAAACAGGTTGAATGAAGTGGGCAGCTCAAGTGTATGGATGTGAGAACTAAGAAAGTTTGAAGAACTGCCTGAAATCCTAACTTATATATTTTCTTTATCCTTATTAAGGATTATAAGAAGTCTTGTATTGCTGCTGCTGCACCTACCAGAGGACACTACAACAAGTAATAGATACACAGAATCCAGGAGGTTCTATACATGCAGTATGTTTTTGAGAAAAAGAACATAATACATGTTTATAAAATGTGTAATACTGAAGTAACTGTATGAGAAAAAAACCTGTATTTTCTTTATTTTGGACATAACTTATAGATCAATATTATACTGTTTATTTTCTGCTGCTTATTTGATTCGTCTTTATCAAGGATGCCAATAGTATCTGTGCCTATTTTCTTAAGAATATTGACAGACACAAATGTAAAAGTCTATATAGGGAAGTGGTAAAAAACTCATTAAATGACTGCAGGGTCATATACATTAATGTATTTAGTAGCAGAAATTATGTCAGCATGAATCAATTAAGTAATTTTTCTAGGTGGCAATGCCATTATAAAGAAGCGAGTATTGAGAGGGTTATTTTTCTTTTATGTGTGCATGCATGATATATTTATAATATACTATATTAGTAACAATTTCTTTGGATGTTTGACTGGCGCGCTGTGACCTGTGAAACACCCTAATTCTTTGAGCATTGTGAAAAAGAAACACTTCTGCTTATTCTTCTGTTTCATTTCTTCATCTTACCTGGCACATTGGTGTCATTATCAGAGCTCTGCAGTTCCAAGAGGATATACAGGAACCCTATCTGTACTAATTTTGATAGACTCTCATCAAGATGCTTAAGTATTTGTTTGAGCAGAGCTGGTTAATCCATTGAGTGACACAGGCAGCCACCTAGGGTGCAGCCTTCTGAGGGATGCTATTTATTACAATGTTAAGGAGCATACACTCCTTCAATTCTGTGGTACATACACACTCAAACACAGGTTGTCAAGGTTTAATTATAACGCCTAGCCACTATGGACAACAAGGGGTGACATTCGTCCACCCTGCCAATGGCTCCAAATATGCTTCAACTGGAACTGCTTTTGAGTTCAGTATTATAGATTTGAAGTGTAGCAGTTACGGCGTGGAGCCACCTCTCGAACCCTCAGGTACCACTCTTGAGACCAGGTAAAAGTACAACTAATATTATTTTTATTATTGTACAGTGCACCAAGCACCCTTTCCACCACACTATTCATAAACACTAATCACTCTCTCAAAACCAATACCTCCTCGCCCAGACACGTCGCCACCCTACCTCCCAGCTCAGCTCAGTGTTCTGGGCTTCCCACAATCCTTTTATAGCTCCTGACCCGGAAGTGGTTCCAAGCCAAACCCACAAGTCCATTTCCTTCCGGGTCAGGGCAAACAGTCCTCTTCTTCATCCCGGGAGCACGTCGCTTCCTCCAGTCACGTGACTGTGCCGCACTCCCGGGTTATAGGGCACGCAAGAGCCCACTAGCCCCTTTACAGCGACTCCTGGTGGCCCCCAAGGTATCCAGCAGGGCTGTGTATAGAAACTACAAAGTCCATGAGGCCCTGCTGGAACTCGGGGCACCAATATGCTGTCCGGAGGGCTCCTCCTAGTGGCCTGGGGGTGAGGGCCGGACTGGAAAGCCGGCAATCCTCCACAGAAGCTTTACCATTGTATCCTTTTTGAAAAATCCTGTCTTCTTCACTCTGTAGTGAGGCTTTCGTTATAAAATAAAAGGAATTTGGGTAACAGACAGAATGCAAGACAGAATAAAGAAAATTATACATGTTTAAAGAAGTTGTTTTTTTTGTGTTTATGTTGCTTTTCTGGTTATATGATTAACAATCATAAAAAGATATAGAAAAAAGGTGAGAAAATTAACTTTATAACTTCTAACATCACTTTTAATAATTACAAATGTGTTCACTTAGGGTGATTTTTACATAATATCATTAAAAAAAATGTTGCCACATATAAAAATTGATTGGTACCAATTTTTAATGAGTTACTTACTCAGTAATGAACAGGTAGAATAACTGCTGCTTTAAAGCAATTTATTCAACAATATTTTTAAAATATTTTTAATTGGTGCGGTCAAGAATATTATTTATCTAGTATTTCCAACACAATAACCCACCACTTTCCTGCAAGAGGCCCTCCTATAAAATAACCATTCTAAAATGTAAATATGTAGTTATATCATAAACTTTAATTATATACTTGTTATTCCAAAACATACACCAAAACACCCATACACCACAATTCTGGATATAAAAACTATTCATCGATCCATTAATTACCAAGCCCATGTTATCCAGTTCAGAGCCCTTCTCAGTAGCATCAAACACAAAGGAGAAGTCCTCTCTGAGTGGGAAACCAGTCCATTAAATGGGTTATAAAACTGTGTAAAATTCAATAAACCATTTGATATGGTTACTCCTATAATGAATTATAGACATTATATACTATTAAAGACATGCAGCAATAATAGAAGTTGGATTTACTGTCCAGTAAAACAGTTTTAGAGGACAATTCCCACTAAACTATCAATTACTTTACATACCTAGCAGCTGTTAAAATAAGTGCAATAATAATAAAAAGAAGATGAATAAAATGTAATCTTAGCCACATTAGCACTCCACATTTACAGCCCATAACCTCAGTCTGTGCTGATCAGATGTCCAGTCAAATGTGTTAATGGAATACGCACTATCCTTGAGACATTCCCACACATATGTATTGTCATGTGTATATTTATACCCAGGATTATCCTTTTATGGAGACGTGTTTTGATGTTACTTTTAGTTTTGATCACTTTTGCACTAATGTTTTAGTTTTGCAAGGTTTAAAGGTGTGTTTTAAGATTCTTATAAATGCATTTTGAGTATCATTTAGTGTGAGATGTATTTTTAATACATATCTATCTTCAAGTGCTTGATTGAATTGTGTATTAAAAGGTTTTGATTTCCTGTGTTTGTCGTCATTTCTTCTTCCTGTTGGACCTTAACAGCTTATCAAAGGTGGTATATAATATTTATATTTAGAATTTACTATAAGAGAATGATCAAGAACAATCAGACCACAGTCTCCCAGTTAAGAGTGCTAAAGTTCAGAACGATAAATGGTGCTTCACAGTCCATGAAAAGGACTGCCGTAAAGAGAGCTGACACACTGCAAAGGCTATACCCACCTACCTAAAACATCTGCCCCCAATTTCTTCAGTCTCAGCATTTTAAATGGCCACCAAGGTTTCAAGGGAGAGCAAAAGGTATTGAAGAAAAGACTTGATACTGTGAGAAAGTAAAAAGCTAAAATTGCTGTCTTCCACTCAGGAGCTCAGTAGCACAAGGTAACTGAACCTTAATAATGAATAAATTTCACCTCTATTCACTACACACTTTTTAACAGGTTTCCTGTCCCCTAAAGACTACTAAGAAAGCAACTCTAGCCAAAAGTGAAACCCATGTTTGGAGGCTAAACTAGTGTGGGACCACACAGTGACAGTTTAGGTGGGCAGTTTTGCAAGACTTAAATAAAGATGCTACGTTAGGCATGTTAGGCAAGTGCTACTTTTGGATTTAACAACAGTAAAACACATGGATATGATCAATGGCATCCTCATTATTACAGATTGATATATTTCCATGATTGAAAAACATTTTTACCTCTATTCTGTTCACTAAATATTCTGCAATGAATTCACCAATTTTAACCATTTCTGAAAAACCAGTTAAAACTTGCAAGTTACGGCTATCATCAGGCCTACAGCACCACCTTTGCAAGATTTTGCTACAGCAGCAAGGTACAGAATACTTAGGTCTCTTGCAGTATAAAGAAGTTCATTGACTTAGCAGGAAATATTTTCTTGAGCACTTCTTTGCTCTCTAAAACAAGTCAGACAAAATCTGCCGTTTTCTTTGAATTCATGAGAGGTCCTAAATCAATTGTGACATTACCGGTAATGTGTACAAATTAAATATGTAACTTCAGATTATAGGTAACCACTTTCTATGATAACCTTTTCATTGAGAAGATAGAAGTCCAGACTAAACCTAATCTATATATATAATTCACTAAGTCCATGGCAAGCAAGACGCACGCAAGACAGCCACGCCTGCCAACCCACAGAGCCACGCGCACCAACAATTCACTAAACAGCCGACCATGGCACGAGAGCGAAAGCATTTGCCAAGAATGTGTTCATTAATCAAGAACAAAAGTCGGAGGTTCAAAGAAGATCACATACCATCGTACATCTGACCATACACGATGCGACTGGCGATCTGGCGGCGTTATTCCCATGACCCGCTGGGCAGCCAACCAGGTAACCAAAGTCTTTGGGTTCCGGGGGGAGTATGGTTGCAAAACTGAAACTGAAAGGAATTGACGGAAGGGCACTACCAGGTGTGAAGCCTTTGGCTTAATTGGACTCAACACGGGAAACCTCACCGGCCCGAATGTGGCTCACAGGTGCATGCGACTGAGGCGGTGTGTGGAAAATGAACAGTCAACGTGACTCACAAGTGCATGTGGACTGTACACAGATGAAAGCAATTCAGGTGAGGAGTTGGGGGCGGACACATGAGCAGGCAGTGCGTACTGAACGATGACTAAGAGATGACTTAAGAAATCGGCAGACTAGAATGGCGGGGGCAGAATGGGTGTCAGACTATCGAACTTGCCTAACTAGAGGATGTAAATGTCCTAACACGGGTTCCGTAGGTGAACCTGCGGAAGGATCGTTACCGGTTGTGCTGACCCATCGTTGGACGGTTAACCTCTCGGGCCCGGTGCCCCACCCTCTCTCCAGAGTTCCATCTTTGCATTCACTTACAGTCATATCCTCAAACCCACACCATTTGGACAACTGTGTCTTTCAGGAAGTGTTCACCCATCAATACATAATTATGCGGCATACGCCGCAAGTTGGCTAGTAGTAAATATTATAATACAGGAATGGTCCTTCAATAAAACTACAGTAAAAAAACTGCAGTAAATCTAGTAAACATGAGCTGGTAGCATCGTTATAAAAACAAACAAACAGTTGTCTATGCCATTAACTCCATCCCACAAGAAGGGAGTGCTCAACACTGACAGAGAGGTAGTATCCAGCAGGGTGAGTTAGCTCCTTTTGAATGAGTTCTTTTGTAATTGAGGCGTGTTACATAACCCAAAACTATATAGATATAATATAAAAATAACAGCTTTGTTTAATGACAGCTTACGCTGCATAACAGATGAAGGAAGCCAATGGCAAAACCCAGCTTGGGAGTGGGGGCCTGATGTGTAGAGTCTACCATTTTTGCCTTGCAGTGGAAGGATTTTCCAGATCAGATGACATTATCTCCCATTCGTCCATCGGCTGCAAAGGTGCGCCAGGCAATGTTCCAAGGCTTTATACTCTTTCTTCATGTGCAGGCCCCCACATAGGTGAATCATGCCATTCCAAACAAGGCAACAGAGGGTACAGTTTCATGCTGACTTTGAAAGACAAAAATAGTATACAACAGTCCTCAGTCTGACTGCCCGGCTCCCAGTTGTGTCTGTCTGTCGTGTCTTATAATGCTTGCCTAGCAGTTCTTATATGGTGAACCCGTGTGAATTTCCCCTTGGGATTAATAAAGTATCTATCTATCTATCTATCTATCTATCTATCTATCTATCTATCTATCTATCTATCTATCTATCTATCTATCTATCTATCTATCTATCTATCTAAAAATAATCAGCAAAAACAGCACATCAAAACAATATAGTTCCCTTGTTGAGGGACACAGAGAAAGAAAGATAAAGACTTAAGGAAAAGGTTAACAAATAAATTTCAAATTAAGCGTCATCAAACAAGTTTTGGTTATACAGTAACTCACTAGATATTAACAATACAGTATTGGCATTTTGAAAAATGACAATGGATTTGATAGTGGTTTATTAGTCTATTCTGCCAACAATTTTAAGTGGATAAAGTTGTAACAGGTGAACAGCTGATTTGAAGAGTTGTCCAGTTTTGGAGATTTCCACACGTTAACTCAAATGATGTTAGGCAGCACTCATACCCAAAGTTAAAATTTCTATTAATAGGATTTTAAAAAGAGAGTAGCTGACATGCAGCAGTCCAGATGGAGAGGAGAGATTATGAGATCAAAACATATATACAAAAGCACCCCATTCTTTTGGGAGGACACAACAGTACAGTTGACTCCCATGGCATACTCTTTTTGAGGGGTAAGATGCAACCTATAAATTAGCCAGAGCTGAAAAAATTTGCTGGTTGAGATTTTTGGAGCAAAGTTTAACGTTTTTAAAAAATTATATCCCAGCAAAAAGAATGTGCATAGAGGAATGATCAAAGTTCCAGTTGTTATGGAGAGAAAGAGACAGATTAAAAATTTACACAATAAGAGAAATAGAGCAGAAAGCTACAGAAGCTTATTGCTGACACTTAAAAAATGACTACATTATTTCACAAAATGTTTGTATTATTATTCAATATTGTGTTATTTTGCAAACAAATTTTGATATTTTAAAATATTCTTATGTTACAAGATGCCTGCTACCATTAGTGTCATTGTATATGTGTATGTGTGTATATACTCCACTAACAACTATTGTACTACAGATTAAGCATGTGTATAGCATACAATCAAGTGACGAGAGCTAAACAGATGTTATACAGTAGGTATACATTTAATCCTACATGTGCTGAGGAGTAAATTTAATCCACCAGAGCCAGTGATTGTCCCAGCAGCAGGTGTAAGTCAAGAATCAACTGTGGTGAACGTTAAATAAGTTTTATGGGCACAGAAATAAAATATAAATTTCATTTTAATTCAGTTCTTTAACACAGATCTTATTTTGAAACAGCACAATCTGGTGCGACACCTCAAAAGTTCAGGAGCTTAGGTTAGGGATGGAAAAAGTGGTTGGGTATTTTTCACTTCACAGTACATGAAGAAATAAACATTTGTTTGCTAATTTAGTGAAGTATTACTGCCATATTTCCATTATTTAGTGCTAAAATAAGAAACCATCTGAACTTCGCCGCAATCACTGATAGCAGTCAATCCTCAAATTCATGGAAAAAATGTGTAAATTCACTGTAAGGCAAGAATGCTAGCTGTTTCCTACCCCTCTGAAAAAGTTTAAATGTGTGCTAAACTTACTAAACTTTAATCTGATTAAAACTGATTAAAACTAAATGTATACCTATAATGCCTGATCAGTTCTTGTCACTTGATTACTTGCTACAAATACACTTAACCTCTCCTTTACTGTCAGCTATCAACACATGCTTGATGACACTGATAACAGAAGGCAACATCTTTGTGAAATAACATAATAATTTTGTGAAATAATGTAAAAAATTAACAAATGTTTTTGAGTGTCAGAAATGAACTTCCATAGAAACCACTTTAGAAAAGCAAGGAAAAGAGAATAGAAATGTATACAGGAGATGATCTCACAAAGGAGATTGGTAGTATTTCCATCTAAAGTTTCAGTCTCAGTGTAGAGAAAAGCCAAGCAAAATGACACCTTTTATTGGCTAACTAAAAAGATTACAATATGCAAGCTTTCGAAGCAACTCAGGCCCCTTATTCAGGCAAGATGGCAAGGACATCTGTGCTCGCCAATGAATTTTTAACAGTGAAATTCCTTGGTTTGCTGGTGGCCTTGTTCACCAAATTTTTACCTAGAAATTTCTTGTGCTGCCGGCTTAGACTAATTAGTCAGCTGGCTCATGCCTTGGAGGCTGTTGCCAACTGGACTACAGAAGGGGACAATGAAAATTTCAGCACAAGTGATCGCTGTGTGTACTGATTCTCATCAGAATAGGATGGCTCTGGTCATGGTACTTTCAAGCAAGGAATGTGTGCTGTGGTTAGAAGCCAGTGTTGCACATATGTACTCAACACTTCCTCCAAAATTATAACGTACATCTTTTCTGAGCCATAAGCTTTCTGCAACAGAAGAACTGCATAAATCATTCCTCTCTGAGGATTCTGATAGCCATTGGCTGACAGAATGGAAGGCACGGATACCTGAGTGAATGACGAAACATTTTGAGCTTGTTATAGGAATTATAGTTATTCTCATAATATTGTTTTGTCTAGTCAAGTTTATAATCTCTCTCTGTTCTTGTTGCTCTTATTTAGCTACAAGTACATGTACTGTACACTTGATAATCCCTACAGGCTCTGACCTTTCATTTCCTAAATCTAATGTGAAACTGTGATTCATCCAATATAGAGGAAAAGGGGAGAGTGTTGAAGTACTGAAGTATTAACCTTCATTTTAGTATAAATCAGTATAATTTTTTTACTGTTAACCCTTGTACTTGTTATTAGATGATTTTGTAATAGCAGGCATAGTGTTGGCCTTTGAGATAGCAACTGATAAACTACACAAACAAGTAATAGTAGTAAAAGGAATTTGGCAGATGTGGCAAACCCTGCTTGCCTGACGTGTAATGGACTTTGATAAAATCATGCCATTGTGGCATTGCACTTTGGTGAAGAACATATAAAAGTGATGGAACTCAGAGAAAAAACAGGCACACCACTGGCATGCACTGTTCTGTTTGTTGTGTCTATAACTCTGCACATAGAATTCTAACTAAATCATTGATTCTATGAGTTAAATTATTAAGTCTTTTGTTTTCCTTCCACATTTCCCATCACCCCACAGTGCTTTGCATTTGGGGAATCACTACCTGATCTGCGCTATCTGCCTGATTTGTGTCGCACATGGGCAAAACTTTCATTCATGCATAAGTGTACTCCACCTTGCACTTTACAGCACTGCCTGATCTAATTCACGCCTGTGTGAAAAATTTGTGGCATATGCACATGCATGCATGCATGCATGATGTCACTTCCCGATCGGTACTTTGTATGTCCTAAAAAACAAAACAAACTGCATTGTTTTCATCTGAGGGTTATATCACCTGGCCATAATCAAAATATCATTTTTTTGCATATATTCATTATACATTCTGTCTTCGCTGCTGGATTAAGTGTATTATACTCCTCACAACATATCGCAGATTGGATAGTGGCAGGAACAGTACTCTTCAGTATATAATCCCTGGTGTCACAGGCTCTGTGGGAGCTCAGGAGACACAGAGTGATAAATGATTCAGAATATTGTGGTGTAATGGTTAATACTGCTGCTTCACAGCTTAGTTTATGTTTTTTTTCCTCCTCAAGGAGATTTAAAAGACCGTTGTGCCATTATAATCCGCTCAAATCTAATTCAGTTTCTTCTTTCCAAATAACTTCAATGCATTTTTCTGAGATTGCTGAGATTCCTGAATATTCCACAATTTCAATGAACTTGAGGCGAAGTAAATTCAGCAGTGTTCGCTCATCACTAGTGCTCACCTACACTCAAAGAGCAGATTGTAAAAATAGGTGATTTTTTGTTTAGTTTTAGAATCAAAGTCATCTATTTTAACTTGGGGCTAAATTTCAATTGCATATAATAGATGACTCAGGATACTTTTAGCTGACTTTACTTTCAAGTTAGCAGAGAGAGTTTCTACTAGTTTATAAGTCATGGCCATGGCACTCCTAAGAAGCTCCAGGAAGAAAGTATTAAGTAGTTAAAAAGTATATTGTATAATAAATAATATATGGCAAAAAATACAATTGTAGATTAGGAAGAGGAAAACCAGTGTTTTCCACCTTGAAAGGTATGTTTTTATCTGGACCCCTTCCCATTTTATAAAAATTTAGAAATTAATGATTTCACATTGGCACAATAAAGGACAACTACAAAAAGAGAATGAAAGGGTAAAGGTGAATGTGTTTTTATTATTTTGAGTTGTTTTTGTCTTTTGGGATTTTTGGAATATGGAGAATTTAAATTTAAGGTTTATGTCGTGGTAAAGGCAATCATTAAAGTTATTAAAACATTTGGCATCTAATTTCAAAGATATTTTGTTTCTTGTGGGTGCTGCCATTTTCTTCTTCGCTTATTTACAGTTGCTGTGCAGGACTATTGGAGGTCGCAATCCATGATGTTACCTAATAGAGGATATAAAAGTCAGCGTTGATCAACGACAGTGGTCTGTAACTTCAACATGCTTATGGAGTCATATTATGTTTCATAGTGTAGCTGAAATAACTCCATTATTTATACTGGAGTTTTAATGAGATTTACAGTAGAATTTGCAGACTAAAGCATTTGTAATGGGGAGGGAAAACAAATCCCAGAATACAGATTGGAATGGGAGTTTGCCCAAATACAGAATCATTCATGTTGTTAGTTAAACGACATGAATTCCTACATTTTTTTTCTGAGAGCTGTTTAAAGTACTGAACATTTTCCCACAGAGCAGTATTTAAGTGTCATTTCGTGGAGGAGAATAACATCACTGTCTTGTAGGAACAAGACAGAATACATGTGTGTAAAAGAGGAGGACAATGGAATGGTGAGGATGCAGGGAGTACAGTTGGCAAAGGTGGATGAGTTTAAATACTTGGGATCAACAGTACAGAGTAATGGGGATTGTGGAAGAGAGTTGAAAAAGAGAGTGCAGGCAGGGTGGAATGGGTTGCAGGAGTGATTTGTAACAGACGAATATCAACAAGAGTGAAAGGGAAGGTCTACAGGATGGTAGTGAGACCAGCCATGTTATATGGGTTGGAGACAGTGGCACTGACTAAAAAGCAGGAGACAGAGCTGGAGGTGGCAGAGTTAAAGATGTTAAGATTTGCATTGGGTGTGACGAGGATTACAGGATTAGAAATTAGTATATTAGAGGGTCAGCTGAAGTTGGACGGTTGAGAGACAAAGTCAGAGAGGCGAGATTGCGTTGGTTTGGACATGTGCAGAGGAGAGATGCTGGGTATATTGGGAGAAGGATGTTAAGGATAGAGCTGCGAGGGAAGAAGAAAAGAGGAAGGCCTAAGCGAAGGTTTATGGATGTGGTGAGAGAGGACATGCAGGTGATAGGTGTAACAGAGCAAGATACAGAGGACAGAAAGATATGGAAGAAGATGATCCGCTGTGGCAACCCCTAACGGGAGCAGCCGAAAGAAGAAGAAGTGAGAATAACATCAAATTGTGATAAAGTCCTATGAGGAAGAAAGTGAAAATTTGCAGCTGATGAGTCAAAAACTATTTGTCAAGCTTAAGTTGGTGAAAAGTTAGTGCAGTATCAAAGAAGATGATGGGGTGATTAATTAGGTGGGAAGCGATCAATTTATAGACCTGAAACAGTACTGCATCCATGCTGAGACAGATACGGTATGTTCCTGGAAATTAATGATTTTTTTCTAGAAGCCCTGGATAAAATGCCCTTTGAAAGTGAGCAAGAGAATACATGGAAACAAACTCAGCTAATAAAAAACAGAAACACCTTAACAAATTTGAAATTTGCACTGCACAAGAATCCAAGGTGCCACATGTTTTAAATGAAATGTTCCCCTCTACGCTACTGGTTGGTGTGAGCACAAATTTTGAATTATATTGTCCTATTGAGTGCTACATAATATTAAATCTGTTCATATGTAATAATCTTTATACATTGTAGAACAAGCTTGAAAATGTATTTGTTAAAGTAGTGTTTTCAATTAGACTTTTCAAGCCCATACAAATTACTAATTTGTTAATCTTTAATTTGTGTAGTTAAAAATATTACATGGCAAATTGACTATTTTAAAGTACATTACCTACAGCATATTTATTAAAAGATGTAGTCAAAGCTGATCTGAAATTGCTACAAATCACAACATTGTATTGGCATCAGAGTGATAAAGCAAAGTTGCCTGCTTTACTCACATTCTGGACTTGCAAAAATTACTACAGAAGAGAAATGTATTTCATTTTTTAACACAAAATGTTTTTCATCCATTTATTCTTTCATAACTGAATACACCTGGCCCACCAGAGTCTAAATCAAGTGTTCAGAGCCTACCTGACAGCATCAAGCTCAAAGAAGACATTAAATACAGACAGAAGAAATTTAGTTCTCAGGAAAGACAAAAATTATGCAAGAATATGGGAAGAAAAACAAATGAAAATACTGTAAACACCAATGAAAAATGTTTAACCACATTCAAAAAGGTTGGTAACAGTGAACAAGGATAAAAAATAATGTTTCTAAGCCTACCATTTAGCTTGTCTCATCATTAGTTAAATGAATGGGCTTCTTTTACTAAAAGTTGAGATCTCTGACCTACTGCTGCTTTATGATAAAAGTCTTAAGCATCCATCACAGCAAGCAAAAGCTGGATTACTTTGTCATTAAAGACAATGGTGCATAACTGTCATAGATTTTTCTTTTGTTATTAGAATGGCTTTAAAACACCATTTTAAGGAGTCTTTTCAGTGTTATCAATGTTCAATTTAGTTATCTAAGACAAAGGTTGCATGAAGTTTCAAATGGTCTTCATCTTCATGTGTCTGCTGACTTGACATACAATGGCTAAAACATAAAATATTTAGGACATGTGGTTGTCTGAGTGGAAAAAGGTCGGCAACTGTAGAATATTTTGGGGTGCCAACATAGCCCTACCCTATTTATTTGCAGTTTTTAACCAAAAAAAAATACTCGCTGCTTTAAAATAAACAACAAAAAAGGCTATTGCCACATAAAAGGAGAGCTTTGCATTAACTTGGCTCTGCTGTCGGTTTGCCAGACTTCCTTCGTCAAGTTGTCTCAGTAATAAACAATGCCTCCTTTCAGGAGGTCGTCCTTTTGAAACTCTGAGACAGGAAGCAGTGGGGACAGTTGCCATTGCCCTCACTGGGTGGTTTCTTGAGACTGTGGAGGAAGTAAAAGATAAGACAATTAGCAACAGCACCCCCTCCTGGCCTGGGGTGGTATCACATACCTGGGAAAAGATTGGAAGGTGATCTTCAGACATGTATGTGTGACAACGTGTATGCTGTTTGCTGTAATTGTAATAGGGAAAAAAAGAGAAACTGAGTTGAGTTAATTTGTATATGTTACTCATTGACTGCCTATCCCTATTTACAACATTCCGGTGGCATCCCGTCGTGAAAAGTATAAAGTCAGCTTTTGCACATCCAATCCACTGGCAGAATTTTGTTTGTTTTTTTGAAAAGTATTAAAATGAAGAATTGATTAATGACTATGTTTAGCCTATTTGAACAATCAACAGCAATTTTATGTGTTTTTCACATGCATTACTGGAAGGCCTTCCAAACTGTACCCCAGTGCCCTTTCTATTCAATCACTTTACTTTGTGCACCCAGAAAATTCCACTTTTGTGCAGGGCTGTGTTTTCAATTGTCACATTTGTCTGACGGTTGCAGTTATAGCTTGTTTCTTTTATGCACTATGCTGGAGTCATAAACACTTCATGTGTATGGCAGCCTTGGTTAGATGCTCTCTAGTATTCTGTCTGCTTTTGTTTACTTGCCCATCATTTTGTGTTCCAATATAATCAAATACACCTTGGAAGAATTGATGAATATTCGACAGTTCACTTTGTGTAATGTGATACCGGATTTTTCACAATTAAGAGCTTGTTTGGATATCTTAGCTGGCAGAGCAGCAGTTGTCGGCTGTAGGCACAGATATCACAGGAGGTGCAAGCACACTGTAGCGCTTATTAAGCTCAGACATTGGGGATTTCAAACGCACTTCCGAGTTTACATCTGGCTAAACTTCGCTCTCTTGGTTATAAAATGGATGAACTGTTACTCCTCAACGAGTATAACAAGGACTTTTCACTCTCATCCAGTCTGGCTAAATGAATCCATCCTAGACACTGCATTACACCTGTCAGAGCAGACCACATAATGGGAAATAAGAAAAAGACGGGGTGGCAGAATCTGCTTTAAATCAATAAAGGTTGGTGTACAGATGTCACAGTCTTATGTAAAATGTTCTGCCCTGATTTAGAAACACTTTTTATTAATTGTAAGCCCTTTTATTCACTGTCATTATTTTCCATGTTTATTCTGGTTGGTGTTTACATTCCACCCCAAGCCTGTTCAAGTGAAGTGCTGTAACAACTAGCTAACCAGATAATGAGCATGGAGCAAAATAAAGCAAGCTCCCTTTTGATTATTCTCAGGGACTTTAACAGAGTACATCTCAGCCATTAACTGCATTATTTTATACACCACATTAAGTGTCCTACCAGAGTCATAAGCACACTGGACCACTGTTATAGACTGCTAAAGAATACATGTCCCCCATGCAACTTTGGGAATGTCTCATCACTGTTTGATTCAACTACTCTCAACCAATAGGAATAAATTTAAATCATCGAAGCCTTTGATTACCACTGTGAGAAGGTGGACTAATGAGGCAATGCTGAAGCTACAGGCTTATTTTCATTGCACTGATTGGGATGTTTTTGAATCTTATTTGAACGAGCTGACAGACACAGTCACATCCTATAACAAGTTTTGTGAAGACATGCATGTCTGCACCAAGAACAAGTTAAAATTCAATAACAACAATCCATGGTTTCCAACAAACCTCAGGCAACTCTGTCAGGTCAAGGAAGCTGCCTATTAAAGTGTGAACAGAACACAGTTTAGGCTGGCAAGGAACACAGTCCTAAAAGAAATCAGACTGGCTAACAAGAACTACTCTGAAAAGCTGAAAAAATATGTTTTCAACCAGTGATCCAGTATCAGTGTGTAAAAGTCTACAGGATATCCCCAACTACAGGAAACCATCCCCCTCACATTGCTAAGAACAATCAATTGGCTAATGACCTGAATGAGTTTTACTGCAGGTTTGATAAACCCAAGGTCACACTCCACACTGGCTCCAGCTCCCCCATTATACAGACAACCACAACCTACTCCTCCACACCTTCTACCATTCAACCTGCACTAAATATATGTGAAAATGATGTGTGTCGGCACTTCAAGAGACAAAACAGCAAAAAAGCCGCAGGTCCAGACAGTGTCTCACCCTCCTGCTTGAAAATCTGAGCTGATCGACTGGCCCGTCTTTTCTCAGATTTTTAAAAAGTCATTAGTGTTGTGTGAACTGCCTTATGTTTCAAACAATACCAAAATAATCCCACATAACCAAACTGACTGACTATAAGTCTGTTGCTTTCATATCTGTGGTCTTGAAAACATTTAAGAGACTGGTGTCTCCTCACTTGAGGGACATCACAATTCCCCTGTTGAATCCCCTTCAGTCTGCCTACCGAGCAAACAGGTCAGTGGATGATGCAGTCAAATATGGGTCTACACTACATCCTGAAAGATCTTGACAACCCAAGGACCCATGCAAAAATTTTGTTTTTGGACTTCAGCTCAGCGTTTAACACAGTAATCATGGAACTCCACCACTCAGCTTTCTGTCCCTTCCTCCACCTGTCAGTGAATTACCAATTTCCTGACAAATAGGAAACAGCAAATGGAACTAGAGAAACTCACCTCCACACCCATACAAATCAGCAATGGTTCACCCAAGGGATGTGTGCTCTCTCTACTGTTCTTTTAACTCTATACTAAAGACATCACCTCTATGGACCCCTCTGTCAAGCTCCTAATAGATGTGAATGACATAACCATCACTGGCCTCATCAAGAATGGTGATGAATCAGCATACAGAAGGGAGGTTAATCAGCTGGCTCTTTTGGTGCTGAAAACAATCTGAAGCTAAATATTCTCAAAACTGTGGAGATGAGATGACAGTGGACTTAAGGAGGGGTCCCCCAATAACAGTTTTTCTCTCCATACTTAACAATAAATTAACAGTTGTGCAAACCTTCACATTTCTGGGCACTATAATCACCCAGGATTTGACATAAAAGAACAACACAGACTCCATAATAAAAAAGACACAGCATCAGATGTACTTCTTGCGACAGCAGAGAGAGTTCAATTTAAAACTGGAGTTGCTTATTCAGTTCTACATAGCAATCGTTGAGTTTGTTCTCAGCTCATCCATTACAGTTTGATTTGGATCAACAACTAAGCAAGATTAGAGCAGGCTGCAACGAATAGTCAGGTCTGCTCAAAATATAATTGGCACCAGTTTTCCCACCTTACAAGATCTGAACTATTACGGAGTCATGAAGCGGGCAGGGAAAATCATTGCTAACCTCTTATGTCCAGGGTCCATAGTCTTTTTAAACTTCTCCTATCTGCCAGATGTTACAGACTAAGCCAAAACAAGCAGATATAAGAACAGTTTATTGCCACAGGCCACCCACTCACAAAACGTTAATTTGGCGGTTCTTGCTCAGCATGTAACCCCCTCCCACCCCAAAATCTTGCAATATTCTTACATACAGTTAACGTATACATACTTCAGTATTTTCTGCACTGTCTTGCTCTATGTATACATGTGTTTACATTGTATATCGTGTATTTATCTCAGGTATGTAGTTATCAATTGTGTTTGTGTCTGTCATGTAACTATACTTGGAGAGTCATCGAAAATCCGGGGTCAAATTCCTTGTATGCATACATACTTGGCCAAGAAATGTGATTCTGATTCTGATGCTTTGTGAATGCACCATAAGCAGAAAAATCAGTAAAGTAAGATTATTAATAATAATAACAATTATAAAGAAATACAAAAAAGAACATGTAGTATAATCATATATGTATCACCCAGTGTATTTAAACCATGTTTGAATATATTCAGATATTTACCGATTTTTAATATGAGTATTTAATATAAACTGAAACTGAAAGAAATAACATTTGGGTGGAGTATTAAGAAGATAAAATAATTGGGTCACTTTAATACCAATTTTCAAAGGATTTGCCTGTGGGCTTTCCAGGCATTGCTAGAATTAACAATTAATTTCTGAGAGTGCTGATGTTTGGATGATGAAGTGAGGATTTCTTGGCTCGTTTCTTTATGTACTGCTGGAAAATGTACTGCGCTGAAGCATAAAGAAGGTGTGTGCACCACACAGGCAGTTCTCCCCTTGAAACGTCTAGCTAGAGGTTTGTGAAGGACAGATTTTTTAAACCCATGTCTGCCACTCCTGCAATACTCCATCACACGTCTGCCTGCTCCTGCATACACTTAGCCTCATTTCTCCCGCTCTCACCCACACCCTAATGATTTTATCCCACTCCTGTCCACAGAAACACATTGCTTCCATAACCACTAAGGAACAAAATTCATGTTGATAAGTCTGTTTAACATGATAGTGTACAAGAAAGTGGCTGAAGCTTTCCCCTTTTCAGCCCAGTTGTCCTTTTAACTTTTTTTGAGACAATTCTGCTTCAGCAGTATTTTATTACAGATCTTCCAATTGGACTTAAATAATAATTTCTGAGCACAAGTCTGCATGTCTTTTTCACAAAAAGGAACAAAAAAGAGCAGTATAAGCAACATGTCTTGTTAAAGCTTTGTAAGTAGGCAACCACTTGCTATTTGATATGGAAATAAAGTATGACCTATGTTAATAATTGCTATTCATTCCACAAAAATATGGAAAGGAAACGGAATTTAGGTGCTATCCATGTACAAGTCGCACATATACTGTACGTTTTGCATATTACTGTTAACAAACACTCCACCACTCACAGTACTTTTTGCTTATCAATGCAAGCACACTGCAACCAAGCAAAGCACTGTGAATGTACAGGCATCGCCACATCTACGTGCTAACTCAGTGAGGAAAGAGGGCGCTACTAACAGCTGTCCGGTGAATTTCACTACAGTCTTTAATTTAGTGCAGTTGTATTAAGGTGCGATTACTACAAATTATTACAAGTCACTTCTTTTTCCTGTGCCTTTGTGATCCCCTAAAATAAAATATATAGAAATAGAAGCTTTTGGTTTCTTTGTATGTTATGTCTCTTGGAACGTGAGAGGATGCCTGAGGAGTGGAGAAGAAGTGTACTGGTGCCGATATTTAAGAATAAGGGGGATGTGCAGCACTGCAGTAACTACAGGAGAATAAAATTGATGAACCACAGCATGAAGTTATGGGAAAGAGTAGTGGAAGCTAGGTTAAGAAGTGAGGTGATGATTAGTGAGCAGCAGTATGGTTTCATGCCAAGAAAGAGCACCACAGATGTAATGTTTGCTCTGAGGATGTTGATGGAGAAGTTTAGAGAAGGTCAGAAGGAGCTGCATTGTGTCTTTGTGGACCTGGAGAAAGCATATGACAGGGTGTCTCGAGAGGAGCTGTGGTATTGTATGAGGAAGTCGGAAGTGGCAGAGAGGTATGTAAGAGTTGTACAGGATATGTACGAGGGAAGTGTGACAGTGGTGAGGTCTGCGGTAGGAGTGACGGATGCATTCAAGGTGGAGGTGGGATTTCATCAGGGATCGGCTCTGAACCCTTTTTTATTTACAATGGTGATGGACAGTTGACAGACGAGATTAGACAGGAGTCCCAGTGAACTATGATGTTTGCTGATGACATTGCAATCTGTAGCAATAGTAGGGAGCAGGTTGAGGAGACCCTGGAGAGGTGGAGATATGTTCTAGAGAGGAGAGGAATGAAGGTCAGTAGGAACAAGATAGAATACATGTGTGTAAATGAGAGGGAAGTCAGTGGAATGGTGAGGATGCAGGGAGTAGAGTTGGCGAAGGTGGATGAGTTTAAATACTTGGGATTAACAGTACTGTACAGAGTAACGGGGATTGTGGAAGAGAAGTGAAAAAGAGAGTGCAGGCAGGGTGGAATGGGTGGAGAAGAGTGTCAGGAGTGATTTGTGACAGACGGGTATCAGCAAGAGTGAAAGGGAAGGTCTACAGGACGGCAGTGAGACCAGCTACTGTATGTTATATGGGTTGGAGACGGTGGCACTGACCAGAAAGCAGGAGACAGAACTGGAGGTAGCAGAGTTAAAGATGCTAAGATTTGCACTGGGTGTGACGAGGATGGACAGGATTAGAAATGAGGACATTAGAGGGTCAGCTCAAGTTGGACAGTTGGGAAACAAAGTCAGAGAGGAGATATTGTGTTGGTTTGGACATGTGCAGAGGAGAGATGCTGAGTATATTGGGAGAAGGATGCTAAAGATAGAGCTGCCAGGGAAGAGGAAAAGAGGAAGGCCTAAGCAAAGGTTTATGGATGTGGTGATAGAGGACATGCAGGTGATGGGTGTAACAGAACAAGATGCAGAGGACAGAAAGATATGGAAAAAGATGATCCGCTGTGGCAACCCCTAAAGGGAGCAGCCAAAGGAAGAAGACTGATTATATCCTGTCATTTTGTGTTTACTTAATAAAATTAAGAAGCTTTGGGCTGAGAAATGTTACTATTTTGTAAAGCATGTGGATAGGAGCTGGTCATGAACAGTTTGTTGACAAGTTCCTTCAGATGTCGTAATATCTGATTCTAAATCAGTCGTCGCATCTTTGCGTAAAGAGACCACAATTGTAAGTATGGTTTTGTTGATGTGGCCAATCATCAAATTGCTGCAACACCGAATCCAGTATATCGAAATTAGAGCTCCATTTTCTCTCCTCACACTATTTGAGTGACCTTGTTAGCTTGCCTTTTTGTCCAGTATGTTTGAAATACCAGACTAACATTTTTACACTAGCCAGAAACTGTGCAATTTTGGGTACTTTAATAATAATTTGTTACATTTATATAGCGCTTTTCTCACTACTCAAAGCGCATTCCGCACAGGGAGGACCCGGGACACAAACCCATAATCAGCGAGGCAGCGGCATTACCACTCTCCATCATTGCTGGTGCAAAAGTACTTGAGAGAATTTCATTAAGAATGTGGGCACTACAGTTTTAACTGGTGTAGCCGTGCAAAGCAGTGATCGTGTTTGCTCCTCGGTCAGTACCAGACAATTCTGAAAACTCACAAAAATGACCCTTGACACAAGGCTGTAGTTCTTATTAATAAAGTGGATGATAGCCTCTCTGAAAGAGGTTTTTTCAAAGTTTTCGGTTCCAAATATCAGTTGCAACAGCACACCTATAATTATTGATGGTCTGTAGCATATCATGTGCAGTATCCCTTATCATCTTTAATTTTCTATCATGTGCCGCAATGCAGTCACCAGATGGGGCACTATCTCTTTAAACTTCAGTCTTTCCAATTCTGGCAGCCGTGTCAACCACTGACATCAGACATTGTGTCATAAGGCATTATATCCTTACAAATAAAATATGTACATTTATCCAGTGCTTCTCTTTTAGCAGTAGTTGTACTTTTGACAGGTTTGACAAGAATGTCAGCTTAGTTTGACCCTTCACTACTGCACACATGCTGTACTTTAAACCTGTGGTGCCTCACTTGTGTCCACTGTATGTTAGCATATTTATCGCAGCAAGCAAACGACAGATGGTTGCCATCGGCATCGATAACTATGGAAAATGACTGCCAAATGTCAGACTTCCACTTACTGAGTTTTGTGGTCATGTACTCTCCTTTTTTAATGCAGTTTCCACCTCTGTGGATGTAAGGCTGTCTCTGGGCTCTGCAATCTTGAGAAGTATGGGCACGTAACAGTATATGCACGCTTTCTAAATGCTTAGGCAAATGAACAAATATCTTTATCTATCTATTTATCTATATTTCTCTCTATCTATCTATATATATATATACAGTATATGTACATATATATATATATATATATATATACATACACACACACATATATGCTGAATGAATGTACTGTACATCCTGTTTAAAAATTAAATTTGAATTTCCTCCTGCCCACACAGATGTTGACCTCTTACTCCCACCTGTAATGCTAAAAATAAGTTCTATGTTGCAGGCAATTTCATTGGGTCCCGCAAGTCCCATGGTAAGTACACGGGAGTGTAGACTTTTACTTCTCACACCACAATACAATATCAAGAACCAGGAAAATGGGGTCCCTGTGAAGTTTTAACAAAGATATTGTGCTTAAAGTGGGCCCAGTACTCACTAGTATGCTAAGAAAAAATAAGTTCCAGCCCAGTTAAAGCACTGTATCTTTGTTAGTTTAATTACACCTCCCTCTCCGCATATAATTATGTGAAGTGTTGATTTGTAAATGGTGCTTTAATGAATACCTGGAGACTGCTTAAGATTCTTTCTGCTACAGCATTTTCATAGTGGCATTAATTCATTCTTGGATGTGTTCTTTAGTGCCTTTATGTATTGGTTAAGCAGTCTTTGGAAATTTTCATGTTAGGTTTTAAGTTTTTGGTCACTTTTTGGCATCTTATTTGTATTTTGTTTTGGATTTTTGCTATAATTATATTTCTTTATTGTATTCCATGTTTATAATTCTAAACTATTTTTTAGTCTTTATATACATTTTTAATTTCTAAATTTTATATTTTCTTCCTTTTTTATTGTTTTTGAATATTTTAGATTTTGACCTTTTTAGCCCTTTTGATTTTTATATTCTTTAAATTGCATTTGTTTTTTCTTTTATTTAATTAAAAAAAATGAATAAAATAATTAACAGTTTTAAATGCTAATTCTAAATTCAAAGTCAAGAGACAAAATCAAACCAAATAAAACTCTACAATGCTTTTTTTGGTAACAAAATTAAATTCACAAGATTGCAATGGGTATCATATTTTATTAGGGCAGCATGATGACATCAAAAAATAATGAACTACATGACTAGAAGTGATTGTTGCTGTAAACAATATGCTCTTAACCATAGGAAAATCTACCTTAATAAAAGGATAGGTGTCTGTGTGTCTGTTTGTGTGTCAGCCCGGTTGCCCTGTCTCTGTCATTCCAAAAGATGGCATATCACAAACATTTTTAGTGATGAAATGCATTGCACTTGTTCTTTCCATCACAAACATTAACACTGCTTTTACAAATCCCATACCAGAGACATATGCATTGCATGGTGCACTATAATTTTAATGTTGAGGCCTACTTAGATTTCAACCCATCTTAGATGGGTAGTGCAGCTAATCCCAGATAAAATGGAATGACAATAATGTGATAAAGTTAACAATTATAAATATATTAACAACACCAATAACAATAATAATAATTCAACAATTAAAAAAACACATGACAACACCTAATGTACTTCTGACAGAAACAATCCATTGGTCAACTACTAAATCAGTCATAATACATAAAATATGTATTAATTAAAAGAAAGAAAAAACAAATACACACCAGAATGGACCTGACGAGTATAGGCCAATATATAAAGATGGAATAAAGAAATCAGCATCTCACAATAAACACAGAAATTCATCCACAGGTTATAGGATAAGCAGAAAAACCTAAGAGAACAAGCCTGTACACCCTTTTCCACTCTTCATCTTTTAATATAATAAATTAAGTAATGGAGCTGCTATGGGTGTAACTGTAGGCAAAGTCAAAAACAAAGAAACCCATCCCAACCAACTTTTAAAATAATTAAGCAATACCAACATATGGTATCATGCCTGCATCCAACAGACCTCAAATTCCAGCCTTTGGAGAATTTACTTACAGGCTAGTGTGAGCTATTAATGATCCATGCCTGGGGTGTACCACACGGGGATGCATGCTCTCTAAAGATGAGAGACACAACATAAGTTTGGAAATCTTCTACCTTTCAAATAATTCAACCCACTGGCAAATGCAATTGTGAAATCACAAGCTAGCCAGACAAATGGTGGATTGTTTGAAGCCACAATTTATAACAGTGAGTTTGTCTTATTTGGAGGCACATTTTTTGAAAAAGTCAGAATTTTTGAGTAGAGAAGAATTAAACCTCCATCATGCAGTATGAGATGTAAGTGATAGAAAACAAATCATCATAAGACTACAGTTATGATATAAAAGGGAGACAAAGACAAGTGAGGCATTTGTGACAGAGGAGGAATAAGATGGAGAAATAGAACTGTAGTGGATTCAAGACTGGGAAAGTAGAGGGGGAAAGGAAGATTATTATTTGAGGGAGGGGTTCAGCAAATGAGATGCAAATTTAAATTATAGGTGAACTTGCACAGAAAGAACAGTAGTATAATTGGGTATAATAAGGGAATTAATATGGGATTTATTTAGGGATTTGCGTTATATCCAAGAATAACATCGAATTATTTAACATTTAAAACATTACTTGTTAGGTTTGAGAGTAATCAGTACTGGTAAATACAGCATTAAATTTTTATTGTAATAGGCCTAAGAGAAGGTTTATGGATGTGGTGAGAGAGGACATGGAGGTGATGAGTGTAACAGAGCAAGATGGAGAGGACAGGAGGATATGGAAAAAGATGATCCACTGTGGCAACCCCTAATAGGAGCAGCTGAAAGAAGAAGAAGAAGAAGATCACTAACAGCTTCCATTGTAAGCATAATTTAATTGTAACCACCTTTCAACATGTATCATATACTTCTTAATTAATTTTTAATATGCTCATAAACCTTTGGGTTAAGATTTGAGTTCATGAAACTTGATTTTGTCAGATCTTTCCTCAAGGCTTTCTAGGATTTAGGATTTCTAGTTTATTGATTGGTTCCATTTTGGATGATTACACAATAAAGACCATAATAATACTGAAACCAGGTGTTGGAAGACATCCTTCATATAAAACAAGGGCTATTTTGCATTTAATTTTAATTACTAATTATTTTAGTTTTTTCATTTATTTCTGAATTTCTTCATAATGGCTCACATCAGCCTCTTTTCTCAAGTTTATATGAATTCTTTTTGTCATTAGCCTTTATGATAGTCACATACTGAAGATGAGGTATTCCCCTGCAAATGTGGTGGATTCCAGATACAGTTCACCTATGGGTGATCCTCTGTTTATGCTATTTCATTTTCACTCACAGACATACTGTATACAAAAGATATACCTCTTTGTTTTTTTGCTTTTTATTTTTTTACTTTTGTTATTGTTGACTCCTGAATTTTTTCTCCTGCGTTCACTTTGAATAGAATATGTTCAGTGGAATTTTATTTTCAATAGCTAAATATATACATTTTATGGCCAAAAGTATGTGGACACCACTGTAAGTTATTAAGTGCAGGTGTTTCGGCCACATCCATTGTTAACAGCTGAATAAAATCAAGCACGTAGCCATGCAATCTCCATTGACAGACATTAGCAGTAGAGTCAGTAGAGATCAGGGACCTTAAATGTGGCATTGTCATAGGATTCCACCTTTGCCACAAGGATAATAATAATAATACATTTTATTTATTTGTAGGCGCCTTTCTAAACACTCAAGGACACCGAACAAAAGACAAAACACAGATTATAAACAATAAGTAAAATACAAAAGTTAAAATCAGACAGAGCAATTGTAATCAAAGAGAAAAAGCAGTCTTAAACAAATGAGTGTTAAGTTTAGATTTGAAAAGTGAAAATGATTCAATATTTCTAATCTCAGATGGTAGTGAGTTCCAGAGCTGAGGAGCAGAGCAACTGAATGCTCTGCTCATCCATGGTAGTAAGACGGATGAAGGGGACAGTCAAGTGGATGGAGGAAGGGGATCTAAGGGAACGGGAGGGAATGGCAACAGTAGTATGAGAATTTTCAATTGAATTTGGAACTTAACTGGAAGCCAATGAAGCTGCTGCAAAATGGGAGTGATATGGTGAATAGAGGGGGTTCTAGTAATGATGCAGGCAGCTGAATTCTGGACCAGTCGAAGCTTATAAAGAGATATGCGAGAAAGACCAAAGAAAAGGGAACTGCAATAATCTAGACGAGAAATGACAAGGCTATGAACAAGAATGGCAGTGGTGTGGGGAGTGAGGGAGGGGCGAATACGAATAATGATACACAAGTGGAAAGATGCAGACCGGGAGATGTTATTGATGTGGGACTAAAAGGATAAAGTACTGTCAAGGATGACACCCAGTCTCTTAACCTGTGGGGAAGGGGAGACAGAGGAATTATCAATAACAAATGAAAAATGATCAGTTTTGGATAATGTTGATTTTGTACCAATGAGGGGAACCTCAGTTTTGTCACTATTTAATTTTTAAAAATTTGAAGAAAACCAGGATTTGATTTCTGCTATGCAATCAGTAAGTGAGGAGGGTGGAAAGGAAGCAGTTGGTTTGCTAGTGAGATAGAGCTGGGTGTCATCAGCATAACAATGGAAGCTAATGTTATATTTACGAAAGATATTGCCAAGGGGAAGGAGGTAAATAATGAAAAGGAGGGGCCCCAGGACAGAGCACTGGGGCACACATGAAGTAAGAGCAGTGAGTTGGGATGTTAAAGTTTTAAGCTGAACAAACTGAGTGCGGTCTGAGAGGTAGGATCTGAACCAATCTAGTGGAGTGTGGGTAATGTCAATCGAAGATAATCTATTGAGAAGAGTAGTGTGACAAATAGTGTCAATGGCTGCACTTAGATCAAGGAGGATGAGAATCTATATATATATAATTCACTAAGCCGCCAACAAGTAGACACCCATGGAAAGCACGCAAGACAGCCACGCCCACCAACTCTAAGACCATTGGATACGACGACAACTCGCAGAGCCACGCCCACCAACTTGGATGCGACACCTCGGAAAACACGCCGTTATTTATGTTTGTCTGTGCTAGAGTCCACATGCACCTCTAAGCCACGTTGACTGTTCATAGAGGCATGTTTCTTGCGGATGTGAATCGCTGTATGCCGCGTCTAAAACAGTTTGCGAGGGGTATCCCATGGGATCCTTAAAACAATCCTTTAAAACTGAGGTTAAAACACAATGAAGGAAGCAGTCGTTAAAAACCAATAAGCCCTGTGCCTCTTTTTCATTAGCGTCTCACCTGCTTCACCGATGCAGGCCCTGCAACAGTCGAGATGCTCTCTCAGCAGCTGAACTTCTCTGTGCCTGACTCCACTACTGTCAGTCGCCTGATTAAAAATGGCCTTTTGAAGGGGAGCTATGGACCCGCTATACTACAGGAACACATTGCCTTCGAGCCTGCTTTCTCTATGTCCTCACTCGCTCGCACACTGCACAGGGGAGAAATGCCCACAGCACGACTCCACCCGGAAACCGTTTCAGACACACTTCCACGCCCCTCACTACGCTGTGAGTGCGATGATTATTTATTTAAAAATGGCCTTTTGAAGGGGAGCTGTGGACCCCGCTATACCACAGGATCACCTGTGACATTGCCTTCACACTGTTTCCTTTTATTTCTGATCCCATCGAGCAGGTCAGACACCCAGGCAAACAACACTGAATAATCAATAGCTGCAACTACTTTGCCCGCCCCAACTCCTGACCTGAGTCGGTTTCATCTGTGTTCAGCAGTGTTTCCCAAACTCGGTCCTGGTGAACCCCTGTGGCTGCAGGGTTTTGTTCCAACCAGATTCCTAATCATTAATGCTGGTGAAACTCATCCGGGATAAGTCGGTTTTTCAAACGCAGCCGTGTAGCTGGATGTAATAATCCCAGATGAATGTGCGCCCCCGCGCTGAGTGAAAAACCAATGTATATTGAGTCTAGAAAACATGATCAGCAAGTCTTTGATAGGCTGCAACAAAATGATGAAAGTACGGGCACATTTTTTTCACACAAGCTGTGTTTGTGGGTGGGTGGGTGTTAGTTAGTTAATTAGTACTTCATTACATTGATATACCGGTGTTTTCAGTATTCAAAGCGCTATCCACACAGGGAGGAACTGGGAAGCGAACCCAAAATCTTCCACAGTCTCCTTACTGCAACGTAGCAGCACTACTACAGCGCCACAAGGCAGTTAAAGAATACACCGGGCTCGATTTTGTTTTCACTTCTGTTTACAGTGATCAGGTCGTAGATAGCATTATTGCAATGTTACTTTTCTTGGTGCCTTATTACATTACGGATGTTTCACATGTTAATTTTTTCCCCTGTGCTTAAAAGACATTAAAAAAGTGTTTCTCAACTGTGACTCCGGAACAACTCAGTACGCAAGCTATATTAAGCGTCAACAACGAAGACTCGCTACACCTTAATGAACAAGTGCTGAAACGTATCCCTACTGACGAAGTAACTTTCACCAGCGTGGCCTCCATCGTCACAGACGATCTCGCTTTCAGTCACGGACAATTGTATGTTGCTCTCTCCAGAGGTCCATCTTTTCATTCACTCACAGTGGTATCCACAAACCCACCCCATTTGGACAACTGTGTCGTTCAGGAAGTGTTCACCCATCAATACATAATTATGCAGCGTATGCTACGCCGCGGTTTGGCTAGTAGTAATTAATCCAGAATCAGCTGCCATAAGGAGGTCATTAGTAATTTTTATAAGTGCTGTTTCTGTACTGTGGAGGGGACGAAAATCAGACTGGAACTGTTCATACAGATTATTTTGAGATAAATGAGAATGAAGTTGAATAACCACTATTTTTTCAATAATTTTGGAAAGGGTAGATTAGAAATAGGATGAAAATTACTGAAATTAGTCGGATCGGTTTTTTCAGTATTGGGGTTATTGCAGCAGTTTTAAAAGATTAAAGAACAGTACCAGTAGTGAGAGAAGAGTGGATTGTAGCAGAGATAAGGGGGACCAGAGAGGGAAGGCAGGCTTTCACTAGAACTGTAGGGAGGGGGTCCAGGTGACAGGTGGATGGCTTAGACTTACAGAAAAAGATCTGAGATTTCTGAGAAAGTAGGAAGTTGAAAAGAGGAAAATGAGTGAGTTGGTGGGTGAAATTCAAATGTAGTACTGGAGGAACCCGTACCGAGCGACTGATGAATCTTCTGGATTTTTTCATTAAAAAAAGGCATAAGGAAATTGCAAAATTCATTTGAGTAAAGGTGAGAAGGTAAAGAATCCGGGGGTTGTGTGATATTGTTAAGTAGTGAAAACAATGACTTGGTGTTTCCTTCATTGGAGGAAATAATGAGAGTTTAATAGTTAGATTTAGTTTGGGCAATATAGTCCTTGAAATAAAGTATATGGTTTTTGTACATCTCTTTCTGAACAAAGAGTCCAGTTTTTTTATATAACCGTTCAAGTTGCTGGCCTTTGGCTTTCAAAAGTCAAAGTTCAGCGTGAACCAGGGAGCAGAAAAGGAGAAAGAAACAGATCTAGTTTTTAATGGAGCGACAGAGTTAAGAATACCATTAAGTCCAGTGTTATAGTGTGAGACCAGTTCTTCAGGAGTGGATAAATTATGAATATCCATAAGGAGATCAATACTAGAGAAAAGAGAGTCAAAGTTAATATTCTTAACATTACGGAAAGACATGAGACGGGAAAGCTTAGTGTTGGAAAGTGCAAGTTTAACATTGAATGAAATAAGAAAGTGATCAGTTATGGGAAGTTCATCTGCAGTACAATCAAGCAGGGTAACTCCAGAACAGCAAATCAAGTCCAGGATATGTCCTTTGGAATGAGTGGGAACATCAGTATGCTGCTGGAATCCAAAACTCTCAAGACAGGATATAAAGTCTCTAGTAATAGGGACATTGATATTATCCATATGTATATTGAAATCCCTCAAAAGTATTATGTTTGGTGAAACAGTAGATAAGTGTGTAAGGAAAACAGCAAAGTCATTCAGAAAGTCATTATTTGGTTTAGGGGGCCGGTAAACAGTTGCAATAATAGTAGGAATAGGCCAATTTAATTGAAATACAAGAGATTCAAAAGAACTGAAGGCAGGAACAGACAACGGCAAGACTTTCCATTTCTCACAATACATTAACGCAAGACCTGCACCTCGGCCAGAGCCACGGGTTGAGAGATGTAAACAAACCCCAGGGGAGTGGATTCATTAAGTTGGGAAAAGTCATGCGGTTGTTGCCATGTCTCAGTTAGACAGAAAAAGTAAAACTTATGATCAGTGAGGAGATCATGGATGAGAGGCCCCTTGCTCGTGAGTGAGTGGATGTTCAGCAGACCGAAGCTGACAACGGTGTTAGCCGACTGGGCTAGGCTGGCTAACATACTGTGGTCAGCGACTCTGCCTATATTACGTGGAGGACGTCGAGAACTGGACCAGATGAGTGTATTATTTTCGACCTGTCACCTTGGATACTTCGGCGGGACCCGCGGTGGATGTATCTCCAATGGGGGAGGAATACGATGTCTGTGTGGAGATATAGGCCAGTCAGCGGAGGCTTGGACAGGTGAAAGCGGAGTTGGAGTAGCTCAGCAGCTGAGTACTGAAGCAGGCCCATCGCAGGTTGGATAGCGATCAACAGGAGGGACCAAACAAGCACGAACCAAGTATATATCTTACCGGTCCACAGGTTAAGCAAAGGTGCAGACAACTCGGATGTCCGGAGAACAAAGCCTGGTAAGTCTCAAGGCAGGGATAGGCCGAAAAGTAGTCTATACACAGCCAAATCAGCAGTCAAGCTAGAAATTAGTCTAGCTTTAAATGATTGAAAAATAAAACTAAATGAATAAATCTGTCCGAAATTAAAATGAAAACAGCTGCTTAGTCCATTAGATTGTAAGTTAATTGTAAAAAAGTTAAAAAAGAAAGTTAAAAAGTTACCAGAGAGCAGCGGTGACCAGTCATGCCAGCGGTCGCTCAACTGCTCAATATATGAGAGGGAAGAGAATACCAGCATTGAGGAGCACTATGAGAGAATGCTCAAGCTCCCATAGAACTGAGTTTGATGTGTGGTACACAATTTCTGCTCTCTGTGAACTACCTGAGTCAATTGTAAGTGCTATTATTGTGAAGTGGAAACAACATCAGCTTACCCACAAACCAGTAGACCATGCAAATTCATAGAGCGTAAAAATTACCTATCCTCTGTTGCATCACTCACAAAAGAGTTCCAAATGTCTGGAAGCAACATCAGCAAGAACTGTGTGTCAGTAATTTAATGAAATTGGTTCCCATAGCTGAACACCTGCAAACAAACCTAAAATCTATCCATCCATCCATCCATTTTCCAACCCGCTGAATCCAAACACAGGGTCACGGGGGTCTGCTGGAGCCAATCCCAGCCAACACAGGGCAGGAACCAATCCCGGGCAGGGTGCCAACCCACCGCAGGACACACACAAACACACCCACACACCAAGCACACACTAGGGCAATTTAGAATCGCCAATCCACCTAACCTGCATGTCTTTGGACTGTGGGAGGAAACCGGAGCGCCCAGAGGAAACCCACGCAGACACCATGCAAACTCCATGCCGGGAGCACCCGGGAAGTGAACCCAGGTCCCAGATCTCCCAACTGCGAGGCAGCAGCGCTACCCACTGCGCCACCGTGCCGCCCAAGCCTAAAATCACTTTGTGTAATGCAAAGAGTCGACTGGAGTGGTTTAAAAGTTAAAGCACACTGCCATTGAACTCTGGAACAGTCGAACAAATCTGTGTTGGGTGAATATCAGGAGAACGCTACCTTGCAGACTACATAGTGCCTACTGCAAAGTTTGGTAGATGAGCATTTCCAACTTTTTGACAACAGTTTGGGGAGGGCCATGTTATATTCTAGCACGAATGTACCCCTATGCACAAAACCATGAACATTGTTTGATGATTTTGATGTGGAGCAACTCAAGAGACGTGCAAACAACCCAGACCTCAACCCTATCAAACACCTTTGACGTGAATTGAAATGCCAATTGTGAGCCAGATTTTCTCATCCAACATCAGTACCTGACCTCACAAATTATCTTATGGCTAAATGAACACAAATTCCCACAGAGAAATTCCAAAACTTTGTGGGGAGCCTTCTCAGATGTCATGATTTGTTATGATTTTGAGTCTTCAAAGGATGCCAGTGTTTATTTCTATCATTAGGTCCACTTCCAGAGTTGATAGAGGAAAGCCCACTGAGGTTGACACTTATGTGTAATCAACGTTAAGGGATAAAAGGATGGTTGTGAGTGCAAATCCTTACCTGATCTACAGATACCAATTCTCTGAAGTATTCAAAGTTTATCTTTGTGGTCTTTTCTGTACTTTTGGTTTTGACTCTCTTATTCTCTCAATCATGATTATTGTCTCTCATATTGGGAATCGGGTTCTTTTCGCTTTATATCTTTTTTTTGCTCTGTTTTGTTTTTTTCTGCAGATCTCTCGGTTTTTGCACAAACATTTACCTTCCAGTTCTCTGAGAGAATACCCGAAGAGTGAAGGCAGTTATAGTTGCATGGGGGAAGCAAATCTAAATTAATGTCTGTGGTTTTTTATAGATGTGATGGTCAGGTGTTCACAGACCTTTGCCTGTATAGGTAATTTCTATTTTGATTATTATAGCTTTCCTTTTAAAATAGCTTCTTAGTTTTTGCTTTTGTTTTTTCCCCTGTATATTTTACTTTTGTAGCCTGTTGTAAGAAGTCAAGCAAAATGACACTTTGTATTGGCTAACTAAAAAGATTACAACATGCCAGCTTTTGAGACAACTCAGGATGGCTAACATGGTACAACACCCTAGTACTAATCTGTTGTGGAAATTCTCTGAAATAACAGCCAAGATTACCATTGTAAGTTTACAAGATAGATTTCCTTTATTACAATCAGCTTGAGGGAGACCTGTACAAGAGCAAATTAGTTCTGTTTGCCAGACTAAATGACAGTTGGGAGAGCTTCAGTTTAAAAAGCCAGGATAATTTGCATAACACGGTTAACAAATGCATTAGTTTGTACCAATCAACATACAGATACATAGTATAATCCACAACACACCCTATATCTTTGTAGATTTTAAGATCCATACATAGTTAGACAAATTAAGTCTTTGTCAAACTTCTTAGAATTAAACTGGAACTTCTTATACTAAATATTATACCACAATTAAAAATTTAAATGCCATATGATCTCATCATCTCCATGATAAATGGAAGCAAACGGTATGGAAAGTATAGGAAAGATAAATGCAAAAATACTTCTAAATCTCACTCAGAATGTTTTCTATAATGAGCCCTACTGTTAATTTATCATTCTATATGTTTAGTTTATGTCTAATATCTGTCTTGACTGCCATTATGACAAGTTTTGATTTTAATGTTCATGTTGATATTTGATTTTGGTGCCTTTCATATCATTGTTTTGTTTTGTTGTATATACTCATGTAAATTCCACCTTTTCATTTATTGTTTACTGTTTTTTCATGTTATGTTATATTAGTTATTTTGTGTTTCAGTGTATCTATTATTTATTAAATAGCAACTCACTATATTATTTTTTTCTTTTTTGACGACACTTGTTGCTGTCACATTTTCCTTTTTTTTTTCATTGCTTCTACAGTAAGCAGGTGATATTTTTACTATTTACTGTTGTTATAGTCATTATACTTTCTCCTTGAGAACAGACTAAGAAAACAATGTAACAACTTCCTTACATATGCATGTGCTGATTACAGACTTTAAGTAGCTTCACAACAACAAGATTTTTGAAGCCGTACCTTCAGAACAACAGTGCACAGTTCCTGGTATTATTATGCAAATTTATTCGGCACCATAGCAAAAAATAAAATGAAAATGATGTCTAACTTGAAATGGTTCTGGAAAACCAAAGATATGCTAGCATCCTGTACCATTCCTTGAATTAAATGAAATTCTGATACTCAGTGTTGCTGATGTAAACACAACTCTTTGGCTTAGTGCTTGGTGACTACATTTGCAGTGCTTCATTTGCTGATTTACTGACTTTTGTAATGACTGACTACACCATTCCACTACACATATTTAACATCTGTATTTTAGTTGATTTACTTAATACTTATTAATCATTTTTAGCATGGGGCCATGTCTGATATTGGTACATCATCCTTCCAATTTTATTTTCAGAGATGTCATTAAATAAATATAATTTTCATCTTCGTTTACTTAAAAACTATTTACATTTTTAGTAAGTGCTGAGTGCACTAATTATACAAAATGAAATCCAATAAAACAAAAAAAACATGAAACACGCATACATAAACACACACATACAGTATGTCTTTTAATATGCATATTAGAAAATGACATGATCTCCTGATCAAAGGCCATCATCCACATTTTTACAATAATGGCACATATATTTTACATTTAGTTATTTTACACTATACACTCGCCTGTCCCAGCCTACTAGTGATTAATAGTACTTTGCTTTTAAGTGAACTTTAGGTTATGTGGGACTGCAGAAAAGTGCACCACAACCCTGAGTTATATCCACTAAGAAGCTACTCCTAAGAGGTCTCAGAATTGGCTACAACAACAACAACATTTATTTATATAGCACATTTTCATACAAAAAGTAGCTCAAAGTGCTTTACATAATGAAGAAAAGAAAAATAAAAGACAAATAAGAAATTAAAATAAGACAACATTAGTTAACATAGAAAGGAGTAAGGTCCGATGGCCAGGGTGGACAGAAAAAACAAAAAAAAACTCCAGAAGGCTGGAGAAAAAAATAAAATCTGTAGGGGTTCCAGGCCACGAGACCGCCCAGTCCCCTCTGGGCATTCTACCTAACATAAATGAAATATTCCTCTTTGTAGTTCGGGTTTTTCACGGAGTCACTTGATGTTGATGGTCATACAGACTTCTGGCTTTTAATCCATCCATCATTGTTGGAACATCATGGTGCTTTGGGTAGATGGTGGTGGCGCACGCCACCACCAACAGGACACCGGAAAAGGAAACAGAAGAGAGAGTAGGGGTTAGTACAGATTTTGAATGAATAGTTATTATAATGAATTGGATATACAGAGTATCAGGATTAAATTACAGTGAAGTTATGAGAAGGCCATGTTAAAGTAATGTGTTTTCAGCAGTTTTTTAAAGTGCTCCACTGTATTAGCCTGGCGAATTCCTACTGGCAGGCTATTCCAGATTTTAGGTGCATAACAGCAGAAGGCCGCCTCACCACTTCTTTTAAGTTTTGCTCTTGGAATTCTAAGGAGACACTCAGTTGAGGATCTGAGGTTACGATTTGGAATATAAGGTGTCAGACATTCCGATATATAAGACGGGGCGAGATTATTTAAAGCTTTATAAACCATAAGCAGAATTTTAAAGTCAATTCTGAATGACACAGGTAACCAGTGTAGTGACATCAAAACTGGAGAAATGTGTTCGGATTTTCTTTTCCTGGTAAGGATTCTAGCAGCTGCATTCTGCACTAGTTGCAAACGATTTATGTCTTTTTTGGGTAGTCCTGAGAGGAGTGCGTTACAGTAATCTAACCGACTGAAAACAAACGCATGAACTAATTTCTCTGCATCTTTCGATGATATAAGAGGTCTAACTTTTGCTATGTTTCTTAGGTGAAAAAATGCTGTCCTAGTGATCTGATTAATATGCGATTTAAAATTCAGATTACAATCAACGGTTACCCCTAAGCTTTTTACCTCTGATTTGACTTTTAATCCTAATGCATCCAGTTTATTTCTAATAGCCTCATTGTATCCATTATTGCCAATCACTAAGATTTCGGTTTTTTCTTTATTTAATTTGAGAAAGTTACTATTCATCCATTCTGAGATACAGGTTAGACATTGTGTTAGCGAATCAAGAGATTTGGGGTCATCAGGTGCTATTGATAAATACAGCTGTGTGTCATCAGCATAGCTGTGGTAGCTCACGTTATGTCCCGAGATAATCTGACCTAATGGAAGCATGTAGATTGAGAAGAGCAGTGGACCCAGGATAGAGCCTTGTGGAACACCATATAGAATATCATGTGTCTTTGAGTTATAATTACCACAACTAACAAAGAATTTTCTCCCTGCCAGGTAGGATTCAAACCAATTTAAGACACTGCCAGAGAGGCCCACCCATTGACTAAGGCGATTCTTAAGAATATTATGATCAATGGTGTCAAATGCGTCACTCAGATCTAAGAGGATGAGAACAGATAAATGGCCTCTGTCTGCATTTACCCGCAAGTCATTTACTACTTTAACGAGTGCAGTTTCTGTGCTGTGATTTGTTCTAAAATCTGACTGAAATTTATCAAGAATAGCATGTTTATTGAGGTGCTCATTTAACTGCAGTAATGACTGCCTTCTCTAGAATTTTACTTAAGAAAGGCAGGTTAGAGATGGGTCTATAATTTTCAAGAGCAGAGGGGTCGAGATTATTTTTCTTAAGTAGGGGTTTAACTACTGCAGTCTTAAGACAGTCTGGGAAGACCCCTGTATCTAATGACGAATTTACTATGTCAAGAACATTATCAATAAGCACGCCCGAAACTTCTTTGAAAAAGAAGGCATAGGAAATTTTTATTCACACCAGTGATTTTGACATGTGAGATAATATGGCACAGCAATTTTAATCAAAATCTGAATCAAACAGATAGATAGATAGATAGATAGATAGATAGATAGATAGATAGATAGATAGATAGATAGATAGATAGATAGATAGATAGATAGATAGATAGATAGATAGATAGATAGATAGATAGCATTTTCAATTGTCCCATAGAGGAAATGTAGCTTTTTACTGGAGATCAGGAAATACAGTATTATAATAAAGAACAATAATCACTCTTGAATACACACAAGAATTACAGAAAAAAAGAAAACTTTTGGCTTGGCTAAAGATAAGAGAGCAGTCATTCATATATACTGTACATACAAACAAAAGATGAGCCTCATTACTAAGACAGAACCAACCCATCGCACTAATCACAAAGTTATTCCCCATTTAATATCAATTATGTCCACCTGGAATTATCCCTAACATCCATGTAGCTTAGGATCAGGACCTTAAACAGTAAGGGTCTTTTTCCATTTATTTTCCTGTTCTGCCCATGTAATGGTATACAGGTAACTGGCAAAATAAAAGAAACAACTAAATAATTTATCATTATAGGACAACGGACCACAAAGCACTGCCAAAACAGATTCATTGTGTTTCATCATAGATTCTACAAGTGCATGGAACTATTTTTGAAGGATTACAGTGATATTCTTTCTTGATGAATTTCAATACTTGGTGGACGATGGTGGAAAAATAAGAGTAATGTTGGGTTAAGATCTGGTTAATGGCAAACCTATGCCATTTGGTCATTTTCATGATTTCCTAACTGTTCAATGTCTACTCATTCTCCATGCATGGGGATTTGTCAACTTGTTAGATTCAGTTACGATCAGGGATTTTGCCTGGGTTGCCTGATTCATTTTGTCGAATATGAAATAAATGACTAGAGAAGAAAATCAAGAAGTTTGTGATTTTATCCTTGGTGGCTCTAGCTGATGTTGTCTTTACATCTGATATCATGCCATCATCACCTTAGCTATGGTTACTAATGAAACATTAACAGGTTTAGCAGTCTGTTACTGAAACCTCTGCTATACAAAATCAGCCCTCTTTGAAAGAGAAGGAGATCTGCTGAAAAACAAAGATAGTCAACTTAGTGAGCAGGTGGCTCTGCCCATCATTTTTACAAGACTTAAAGCATGATGTTATGATTATTGTTTTCTCAATGTCCACAGCTGAATTTATTATAATCAGAGTTACTGATTCATTTAAGTGTTTCATTTATTTTGCCATTTACCGGTACATTGCTTGTTCATAATTGTGAAACAGTACCCAGGTATTGTCTGATGTGCTGTGCACATTATGCCAAATATTTACTGAGGATTTAAATAATTCACACATCAATATCTGTGAAGCCCTCATGGTAAGCATGTTAAACTCCACAACTTCTGTATAATAAGTTCTGCTTATAATAAATAATATTCCACAGTGAATTACTGTTTGGATAACTAAAATGAAGATACAATGGTTTGAACATTTTTTTTATATAGCCTTGCTGTAATTTTCTGTGAAGCAATACAGGAAGTAATTTAAAAAGGCAGTACTAATAAAAAATCTGCAAATTCTATTTGATGTTGACAATTTCTTTACATTTTTAGAAGTATTGAATTCATGTCATTAATGCATTTCACTGACCTGGCTATTCATATTGGCATTCAGCAGTGCCACTGGTCAGACATTGTACTAATTAACCTTAATTTAAACCTATGTTTTACATTCACTAATGTTGGCAATTACTGAATTTGTTACATTTTCCATTTTTTAGGATACTTAATGATACTTGTTTTGATAAATCTGTATACTCTTTTATTTTCTACTTCTTCCTTTTTACAGAACATCTGTTAAATCCAAATCATATTTCAAAAAGATACAAAAGGTGTGCTAGCTACTTTTGAAAAGTCTGACCTGATTGAGAAAAGTTGTTTTTATAGGTTTAAAGATATAAGAATATTTTTGAAACTGATCCTTTTAAAAACATTTTGTTCTTTATATACTGCCAGTGAGAGATATAGAAAACATACTATTCACTTTCACTCATACCTATTGTGGGCTTAATTGTAATTAATTGTGTTAAAGGGAGAAAAGACTGGTTGAGCAATAAACATGTGGTTTTAAATAGAGAAAAAATAGATCTGTTGTTAATTGGCGGGAATGATAAAGATAGCAACATGGTGCTGTCATGTTATGCCTCAAAAGGCCTAAAAATTATTTTTACCAAAAAAAATTGTGCAACCTAGGCACTATTTTGACACCAGTCCATTTTTAGCACACACACTACCCCACTAAAAGTTAATCATGGATTTGCTTTTAATAGAATAGAAACCTGCAATGTGTTATTCATAGACAGCTCATATTGTTCTATTTGTAGCACACAGGTAATTCAAAATACTGCTGCTGCAGGGATCATTGTTAGAACTAGGTAGTGTGAACATTAGTGTTAATTGGTGAAATTCACCATTGCTGGTTGTGTAGGTAGGGCATAATGTAGACGGGTTATCCTTATGTCAGAAGCATGAAATTTAAATTGTCTATGTTGAATTGAATTCTTTATATTCTTAATATAAATTCTTCTTTTATCCTGTAACCTTTTTTTTTTTTTTTTTTTGGTGTAAATATGTATTATGTAACTGCCTTAACTTAACCTTTCTTGTTTCTATTTGTCTGTTTTATTTTATTCTGTCTGTTATTAGATGCAACTGAGAAGGCAAATTTCATGTTTTCTTGTGTAAACATGACTAAATAAAGAAACCTTAAACCTTAATATAAAGAATGCCCTCCACTGTTTTAAGTCTTGTCTCAGTGATAGGAAAGCACTTGTTAGCCTTGGCAACAGCTGGTGCAGCTCAGCACCAGTCACCCAAAAAGTTCCTCAAGGCTCTGTCCTCGACTGTCTGGTCTTCTGCTTCCCTTTGGCCATATTATTCATAACTGTGGAACTTGGTTATCAATTGTATGAGGATGATACTCACATTGATTTCAGTGTTAAAAGTGAAAGTTCATTAACCTTACAACCTGCCTCAGTGAAATTAAAACCTGAATGGAATATATAACTTTTTAAAACTAAACTGGTGCAAAACTTGTATTAATTTATACTTAAGCTCAGCTTAAGAAAATGAGCTCCTTTATTATCATTCTTGGTGATGATGTAATCAGACCTATTACTTCTGCTAGGAATCTTGGTGTCATTTTTGATTCCTCCCTTTGTTATTCTACCCACATAAGTCATATTAAGAAACTTTCTTACTTCCATCTCCATAACATACAGTATCTCGTGTTTGCTCGTTCCTCTCCTTTTCTAATGATGAGAAACTTGTCCATGCTTTTTTACATCCCATATTGTCTGCTCTAAGTCCCTATTGACAGTTGCTTCTTCTAATCTGTTATCACAGCTCCAGTGGGTTCAAAACTTTTCTGCAAGAGTCCTTGCATGGACCAGCAACAGCGAGAATATAATACCCATCCTGCTCCGCATTCTAATTCTAATACTAACCTATAAAGCTTTAAATGGTTTTGCACTGGATGTATATCAAAAACATTTAATGTACTCAAATTAAATCACTCATCCCTCTTTTATTCTTTTTTCTTGTATTTTTCATATTTAAATTTTCCTATATTAACTTATTTTTTCAGTTTGTTTGTTCCTTCAGTTGTACAGAATTTGGTATTGGATGCTCAAATGCAAATTAAAAAATATAGTGTATTCTATTATCACATGAATTTGCAAATGTTAAACCTAAATACACCTAACAGAGTGTAATTGCTGAACAGATGGAAATGCGCTTATATTCAATAGGTGAGTACAATTTTTTGAGCATGTAAGATTAGGAATGAGTATAATACACGGTCAGCTGCTAATCAAAAGACAGAGGATTGAAACAAAAAATATGGGAATATAATACCCATCCTGCTCCGCATTCTAATTCTAATACTAACCTATAAAGCTTTAAATGGTTTTGCACTGGATATATATCAAAAACCTCCTCCATCATTCTGCTCCTGTTCACCCAATAAGGTCCACTGATTCTGCCAATCTCATTGGGCCCCAAACTAATTTGCGCTCTATGGGTGACAGAGCCTTCAGCTCTATAGCACCCAGATGTTGGAATGACTGCTACTCCTGGCTAAAATGGGACCCTAAACTGAACCTTCTTCTTGGGCCCCCAACACTCCCCTACTTTCTCTCCCTGAATCCACTACATTTGTTTTTATACATTTGTAAATAAATTAAGAAACATACATCACAAATACTAATAAAACTATTGATGAACAACCACTACTACTACTACTACTAATAATAATAATAATAAAATAAATAAATAATTATAAAAATAATAAAATCAAAACTACTAATATTACTACTGATTGTGCTTAATAAACTTGCTTAAAGCAGTAAATACTGGGTTAAAATGAAGCTGAATTAGATATTTAAAAAAATGAACATGTGAATATATCACCTACACTTATGAAGTGATTTAAACTTCATTTAGTCCTTCCAAAGGCAGTAGATGGCAATTAGGCATTAACTGAATCAGTAATGTTAGCTACCAATTAAATGAACCAACAGCAGAAGTTAGTCTTAGCTAATTGCTCTTTTTGGATGTAAAAGTTGCTTGTGTGGTGCTTTTCCACAGTTCAGCCAATAACTAACTAGTAAGCAAGAGACTCGGTGTGTTAGCAAAACTTACAAACATGTCCTCAATGCAACAACACTCAGAGCACTTCATATGTCAACTAATGTTAGCAGCCTTTTTAGAATATTGGTCCTGAGGTTTATATGGCGGTAATAAATAATCCACAACCCGTGTGTCAGCTAGGTACTGTAACATCAGTTAACATCTGTGAAACACTCAATATCAAAACTATTACACATAATGCAATTGTCACTCCGCTGTTACTACAGTAAACTGCTAGCTTTAGTGTAATTGCCATTGATGTAACATTAGTTAGCTTACTGCAAGTTGGGCAAATTTTGATTTCCAAACACAGCTGCTGCTTCTTCATGCTTTCGTTTATTTCTTTTCTGTGCTCCTGATTGGTGTTGACTTGAAGCTGTCTCTCTGCTCGTTAAAGGGAAATGATCACAACATATGACTGTCAACGACATTAAATTGACGATTCATGAAACAGCAATAACACCATTCGGTCTTTTGACCGCAGGCCCTACACAGTGTGAGATGTGTTTATAGGAAGGGACGGTTCTGCCCTAAATTAATTAGATCAGCTGACTCAATTCATTCTTTTAAAAAGCAGGTTTAAACTCATTTGTTCAAAAATGCGTTTACCTTACTGTGACATTCTAACCCAACTTTCAGTTTGCACCCTTTGTCCACATGATGAAGATGATTTGTGTTTGTATCACACATTATGTTTTTTGTTCAGGGTTTTCTTGTAGTATTTGCATTTTTTATATTTTATTTTGTGTTTTTGTCTCTATTTTATTTCAAAGCTTTGTATATCATATGTTTATTTTTATTTAGTTTTTTATGCACATATTAGGCAGCATGGTGGCACAGCAGTAGCGCTGCTGCCTCGCAGTTAGGAGACCTGGGTTCGCTTCCCGGGTCCTCCCTGCGTGGAGTTTGCATGTTCTCCCTATGTCTGTGTGGGTTTCCTCTGGGTGCTCCGGTTTCTTCCCACAGTCCAAGGTTAGGTGCACTGGCGATCCTAAATTGTCCCTAGTGTGTGCTTGGTGTGTGTGTGCCCTGCGGTGGGCTGGTGCCCTGTCCGGGGTTTGTTTCCTGCCTTGTGCCCTGTGTTGGCTGGGATTGGCTCCTGCAGACCCCCATGAGCCTGTAGTTAGGATATAGCGGGTTGGATAAAGGATGGATGGATGCACATATTGTTTGTATCCAATGTTGTGTATGCCCTGTTGTTCATTCTGAATTTCTGTGATGCACTTTGATTATGGGAAATATAAATAAAATGAACTGTTATTATTGTTATTATTATTATTAAATCATTGACAAACTGGATAACTCATGAAGGTAAAACAGGATAGTCACTCAGGGTTTTGATGACCCAGTTTAGGAGGGCCTATCAGATCAATTAGATCATCCAACATATTAGAAGACCTAGGAAGAGTTATGCAACTTGCTCTTAAACAATCTAAACATGTTAATAAGAAAAAGAGATCAAAAGCCAATACAGGCTGTTTTTTCTCAGCTTTTTATAGAAAAGATTGTGGAAAAACAGTAATTACGCACTGGCAGAAGAACTGCTTATTGAAATAGGAACAGGTGAAGAAATAAAAATGGTTTATGATTTTATTGTAGAGACAGAGGTAGCAAAATGCTAGAAAGATAAGTGACAGTAACGATATAACTGCTTCTTATAGACCACAGCATATATTTGAATATATATGTACATGGCATATACAGTAGGTGTTTTTGTTTTAGTTTATCATAACTACTTCCTATATCTTTATTATATTCTCTGCATTAATATTTATGTACTACACAAATACATTGCTATATTAAAACTATATTAACAGGAAAAGAAACATAAGTCTTCTTCTAGGAGCCAGAGTTATACACATTATTTCTCCATTTTAGGAACAGAGTGGAATATAAGTCTAAAGGTAAGCATGTCCTTCATCCCAAAAACACATTTGTACTAAAATATCTCTGAATGCAAAACTCCAGCAGCAAACACAATATCATGTGTCTTTTATTACCCACCATCCAAATGAACAGTCCTTGTTTCAAATGTTCAGACTATAATACCACTCCTCAGCTGACTTCAAAGAACCTGCATGTAAGCTGGCTCTAACAGATGACAAGATCAGATTCTTTTATTGTGTGGCTGTAGGCCAAAATCAGACTCTAGACTGGTGTGGTGGCAGATATCTGAGAGCAGATGAAATTAAATTCCATTCTTTAAAGAGTGCAGGCTTTTGATGACCTAAGTGATCAGACTCCAAGATGGGTGAGGCTGATGTGTCAGATGATGGATGTGATTTTGCCCCAGAATGGTAAAGCTGAAAGCTTCTGAATAGTAATGAGATCATGATTTCAGGATATTATTCTGTAAACGTTTGTATTCTCAAATTTTCTTATCTTCAGAAGGTACTATCAGAAATTTTCTTTTTTCTTTTTACATTTTCTTTCTTTTTAGACATTCTCATGTGAGTGTGTGTATAGATACAGAGTATATTTATCTATGTATGTATTTATTTATTTAAAGAGCTTCTCTTTATTTAAAGAGCTTGGGGACATGTAAAGTTCTATCTATCTATCTATCTATCTATCTATCTATCTATCTATCTATCTATCTATCTATCTATCTATCTATCTATCTATCTATCTATCTATCTATCTATCTATCTATCTATCTATCTATCTATCTATGTGAATTCTAGAATTTGAATTGATTATTTTATCAGTGAACAGACTTTGAAGCCAATATTTCAAACCAGCTACAAATGGACAAAGAAGAAGAACAGAAGGCAAGAATTACTATAATGATACGTATATTGGTCTATATATTAGAAACAAAAAGCAATGCACAAAGGTGAACTACGCTGGCCATTTGCAGCCAAGAAGGGTGTCACCTACAAAAAGTGAACTAATTTCAATTGAGGGATGATGTTCACATAAAACGAATTCAAACCAAGGGGATAAATTGAGACACCAAACGTAATAACAACAGCAACATTTATTTATATGGCACATTTTCATACAAACAATGTAGCTCAAAGTGCTTTCTTTACATGATGAAGAAAGAGAAAAAATACAAAATAAATAAGAATTAAAATTAGGGAACACTAATTAACATAGAACAGTAAAAGCAATTATGGGTATGCATATCTCTATAGGATTGTAAACAATAATTACTTCTCCAATTTTAAACTGAAATTTGTAACTTGAATCTGAATGCTTTCTTCTGCGGTGAAATTACTGAAGCTTTCCAAGACTTTTGTAACCCTTGAAATGTGTCATGATTATGAAAAAATGCTGAGCCTCATAACTGCACACAGTGAAGTTTTTAGAATATATACATACTGTATACTGAATATAAATATATTATTATTTTACTTTTCCTTGACAAAATTGTATGATTAATAGTAAGTGCCACTTAAAATGAGTATACAGGTAGCAGTGCTCAGCTGTGCCAAATGAGGCTTTGACCTTCCAAACAATTTTAAATGCGTCATTTAATTTTCACATCTGTCCTCAGTATGGCACCTCCTGAACTGAATAATGCAGTTTTCAAATGTACTTGATTATTATCTAAACAAAAACACATGAAAAAATGCAAAACATTGAAACGTGTATAGAACATTCAATGCATGATTATATTATCTTGTTAATTTTAGGGTGGCACATTTTCATTGTTCAAACCTCACTGTTTAGAAGTGTTCAGTGCCAAAAATGACAAAAGCTTGTTCTCATTCAAACCTAAAATATAAAGTAAAATTAAACTGCAAAATGTTAACTGATTAAAACAAAAATGAATAAGCAAATGGGCAACAGTGAACTTTTTAATAGGCTTTACACATTTCCTATAGTGTCATGTGCATATAATAAGAATAAATACAAAAACAACTTTCAGAGACAGACCATGCATAATTTATTAACCAGTCAAAATAACAGTTTAAAAAAATTAAATGTAAACTTTCTAAACATTTTCCATATCCTTTGAGTTCATATTCAGTTGCAAAATAAAAAATATTTCTTTGCTTTCTAGCATATCTCGAAGGACTCACAACCACAAACGTGAGTCATTGAAATCTATAGCTCTCAGGCTGGTTTTGTCAAGTTATACATTATATTTTTAAAGCAAAAAATTATATATGTTTAGCCTTCCTGTTCATAATAAGCTAAAATAAACAATTAAAATTAATATGAATATCTCATTATGTCATGCTTTTTTTTATTTGAATTGCAAAATTATAAGCATCTTGATTTTGTCCAGATACATTTCAAGGGATTTATTTTTCCATCTTTTCTTAAATGTAAAGGGAACATCACACCCTTGATGGCTCTTAATAATCAAAGAGAGTGTTTATCATTTTACAGATATAGATGAAAATGTATTAGTTAAAAATTGCAGGTTATATCAGTGGCATCATCCGTGAGGACTTCAGGGGCCACCAGTGCACTCTTCAATCCAGCATCAAAGTATAACTCATGTGAAACCTCAAGGGGGAAAAACCCCGGCTCTTCATTTAAACAGATTTGTACGATATGTGTGAAATCTCAAGGGGGATTCATCAATCTGACTTCTCTGCATGACTCACACTAAAATCAGTGACGGGGAGCAATGATATCGGTTCATAGCAGTGACACGTCTGGGTTTCACAAATGTACAGTATACATACACAAGCTGATGGAAGTAGCAGCATTATTCAAGAGAATCATTTCTATCAGCATAAGGCTTTAATTGTATTTAACATCATGTATCTCACTTTTCATTATTTTTTATTGTATTTATTTACATTTACTTACACTTTTACTAATTTTGGTCCTTTTTATTCGGTTAGGATGTGTCGTTGCTTGACATGTATAAATGTGTTTAGGCACTCAATGTTACTGCAGACATACAAGTAGAAAGATTATACATTTTTTCCTGTCAAATTAGAGTGGTGTCTGTATGAAATAAGTAACATATTTAGGATAACTTAAAATATTTTTAGGAGTTGACTTAGGGATACGTTTTGACTATAAATGTTGTTTAGCTCATTTTGTCTTATTGTTTTGGTTTCTTTGATTCTCTAGTTGTTGACATTAGCCTGTTGTTTGCAGAAAGTTGGCTTGATTTTCTGTTTATCTCTTGTCACCTAAAGCCATAATTAGATTTGCTTACTGTATATTAATGAATTGACACATAGGATCATAAACATAAATTTACTCCTTGAAGAATCAGTGATCAAGAGACGCATGATTAAATATTCAGATAGCTACATTGAGAGATCAAGTTAATGTGAACAACCTGCAATGGATCTACAAGTCAAATTAAGCCTCTATGACTGTTGCAGCCTTATTAAAATCTGGCTAATCTAGCTGGTTAAAACCTACCTGTCCTGTTATCTGCATTTGAACAATCAATCAATCTATATCTGTCCTACAGTTCTGGCTACTTTGAAACAAGCTTTTCCAACCTAAAAATAGTTATAAAAAGATGCAATATATACTGTAAATTGAAAAGAACCACTTTTTAGGTTGATCTGGTTTGTTTCTTTGCCATATGCCACAGTGAAAGTTAGCACACCGGAGGGGTTGCTAAAATATATTGGTTATGCCTTCCCCTAACTTGTCACAACTGACACACACGTTCTCGGGTTCAAATAAAAGGTTATTTATTCTTTCAAATACCCTTTTAAATGCAAACAATCATACAATGTACATTGAATCATCTCTGTTCTTTTCCTTTTTGTCCTTTAAACTCCCTTTCCTCTGCAAGTGTTGCCCTCTTCCTCTCGACTCCAACAAAACTTGAGTGAATTCAAGTGGCTCCTTTTATCTTCTAGCCAGGTATTACTTCCGGTTCCAGGGTATAGCCCGATGTAAGTACTTCCGGGTCGATTGGAAGTTGCCTAAAGCAGGGAGCATTATTTCCTGTATTGCCCTCTGGTGCCCCTCCTTTAACCGCCACCTTATCGTGGTGGAGGGGTTTGCGTGTCCCAATGATCCTAGGAGCTCTGTTGTCCGGGGCTTTATGCCCCTGGTAGGGCCACCCAAGGCAAACTGGTCCTAAGTGAGGGATGAGACAAAGAGCGGTTAAACAAAACCTCCTATGATGAAAAACATTTTTGGACGGCGTTTTCCCTTGCCCGGACGCGGGTCACCGGGGCCCCACTCTGGAGCCAGGCCTGGAGGTGGGGCTCGATGGCGAGCGCCTGGTGGCCGGGCCTGCACCCATGGGGCTCGGCCGGGCACAACCCGAAGAGGCAACGTGGGTCCCCCTTCCCATGGGCTCACCACCTATGGGAGGGGCCAAGGAGGTCGGGTGCAGTGTGAGTTGGGTGGTGGCCGAAGGTGGGGACCTTGGTGGTCCGATCCTTGGCTACAGAAGCTGGCTCTTGGGACATGGAATGTCACCTCTCTGAAGGGGAAGGAGCCTGAGCTAGTGCGCGAAGTTGAGAGGTTCTGGCTAGATATAGTCAGACTCACCTCGACGCACAGCTTGGACTCTGGAACCAATCTCCTTGAGAGGGGCTGGACTCTGTACCACTCTGGAGTTGCCCCCGGTGAGAGGCGCCGAGCGGGTGTGGGTATACTTATTGCCCCCCGACTTGGAGCCTGTACATTGGGGTTTACCCCGGTGGACGAGAGGGTAGCCTCCCTTCGCCTTCAGGTGGGGGGACGGGTCCTAACTGTTGTTTGTGCGTATGCACCGAACAGCAGTTCAGAGTACCCACCCTTTTTGGAGTCCCTGGAGGGGGTGCTACAGGGCATACCTTCTGGGGACTCCCTCGTTCTGCTGGGAGACTTCAATGCTCACGTGGGCAATGACAGTGAGACCTGGAAGGGCGTGATTGGGAGGAATGGCCACCCCGATCTGAACCCGAGCGGTGTTTTGTTATTGGACTTCTGTGCTCGTCACGGATTGTCCATAACGAACACCATGTTCAAGCATAGGGGTGTTCATATGTGCACTTGGCACCAGGACACCCTAGGCCTCAGTTCGATGATCGACTTTGTGGTCGTGTCGTCGGACTTGCGGCCACATGTCTTGAATACTCGGGTGAAGAGAGGGGCGGAGCTGTCAACTGATCACCACCTGGTGGTGAGTTGGCTTCGATGGTGGGGGAGGATGCCGGTCAGGCGTGGTAGGCCCAAACGTGTTGTGAGGGTCTGCTGGGAACGTCTGGCAAAGCCCCCTGTCAGAAGTAGCTTCAACTCCCACCTCCGGCAGAACTTCAATCACATCCCAAGGGAGGTGGGGGACATTGAGTCCGAATGGGCCATGTTCCGTGCCTCTATTGTTGAGGCAGCTGACCGGAGCTGTGGCCGTAAGGTGGTCGGTGCCTGTCGTGGCGGCAATCCCCGAACCCGTTGGTGGACACCGGTGGTGAAGGATGCCGTCAAGCTGAAGAAGGAGTCCTACAGGACCCTTTTGTCCTGTGGGACCCTGGAGGCAGCTGATAGGTACCGTCAGGCCAAGCGAAATGCGGCTTTGGTGGTTGCTGAGGCAAAAACTCGGGCGTGGGAGGAGTTTGGGGAGGCCATGGAGAACGACTTTCGGACGGCTTCGAGGAGATTCTGGTCCACCATCCGGCGTCTCAGGAAGGGGAGCAGTGCAGTGTCAACACTGTATATGGTGGGGATGGTGCGCTGCTGACCTTGACTCGGGACGTTGTGGGTCGGTGGGGGGAGTACTTCGAAGACCTCCTCAATCCCATTAACATGCCTTCCAATGAGGAAGCAGAGCCTGGGGACTCAGAGGTGGGCTCCCCCATCTCTGGGACTGAGGTCACCGAGGTGGTCAAAAAACTCCTTGGTGGCAGGGCCCCGGGGGTGGATGAGATACGCCCGGAGTTCCTCAAGGCTCTGGATGTTGTAGGGCTGTCTTGGTTGACACGCCTCTGCAACATCGCATGGACATCAGGGACAGTGCCTCTAGATTGGCAGACCGGGGTGGTAGTCCCCCTCTTTAAGAAGGGGGATCGGAGGGTGTGTTCCAACTACAGAGGGATCACACTCCTCAGCCTCCCTGGAAAAGTCTATTCAGGGGTCCTGGAGAGGAGGGTCCGTCGGATAGTCGAGCCTCGGATTCAGGAGGAACAGTGTGGTTTTCGTCCTGGTCGCAGAACAGTGGACCAGCTCTATACCCTTAGCAGGGTCCTGGAGGGTGCATGGGAGTTTGCCCAACCAGTCTACATGTGTTTTGTGGACTTGGAAAAGGCATTCGACCGTGTCCCTCGGGGAATCCTGTGGGGGGTACTCCGAGAGTATGGGGTACCGGCCCCCCTGATAAGGGCTGTTCGGTCCCTGTACGATCGGTGCCAGAGCTTGGTCCGCATTGCTGGCAGTAAGTCGAACCCGTTTCCAGTGAGAGTTGGACTCCGCCAGGGCTGCCCTTTGTCACCGATTCTGTTCATAACTTTTATGGACAGAATTTCTAGGCGCAGCCAGGGCGTTGAGGGGGTCCGGTTTGGTGGGCTCAGGATTGGGTCACTGCTTTTTGCAGCTGATGTTGTCCTGTTTGCTTCATCAGGCTGTGATCTTCAGCTCTCTCTGGATCGGTTCGCAGCCAAGTGTGAAGCGGCTGGGATGAGAATCAGCACCTCCAAATCCGAGACCATGGTCCTCAGCCGGAAAAGGGTGGAGTGCCCTCTCATGGTTGGTAGCAAGATCCTGCCCCAAGTGGAGGAGTTCAAGTATCTCGGGGTCTTGTTCACGAGTGAGAGAAGAATGGAGCGTGAGATCGACAGGCGGATCGGTGCGGCATCCGCAGTAATGCGGGTGCTGCATCGGTCTGTCGTGGTGAAAAAGGAGCTGAGCCGCAAGGCGAAGCTCTCAATTTACCAGTCGATCTATGTTCCTACCCTCACCTATGGTCATGAGCTATGGGTAGTGACCGAAAGAACGAGATCGCGAATACAAGCGGCTGAAATGAGTTTCCTCCGCAGGGTGTCTGGGCTTTCCCTTAAAGATAGGGTGAGAAGCTCAGTCATCCGGGAGGGGCTCAGAGTAGAGCTGCTGCTCCTCCGCATCGAGAGGAGTCAGATGAGGTGGCTCGGGCATCTGATCAGCATGCCTCCTGGACGCCTCCCTGGTGAGGTGTTCCGGGCACGTCTAACCGGGAGGAGGCCCCGGGGAAGACCCAGGACACGTTGGAGGGACTATGTCTCTCGGCTGGCCTGGGAATGCCTTGGGATTCTCCCGGAAGAGCTAGAAGAAGTGGCCGGGGAGAGGGAAGTCTGGGCATCTCTGCTCAAGCTGCTGCCCCCGCGACCCGACCTCGGATAAGCGGGAGACAATGGATGGATGGATGGATGGATGCCCTCTGGTGGCACCCACGGACCCCAGCAGGGTTGTATGATGGCAATACAAGTCCCATGATGCTTTGCAGTTATGAGAATGGGTCCTGAAGCCTCGGGATGCTGACATCTAGCAGTTTGGGGAGACATAAATTTCTGAGACTGAGGCTCCTTCCATTGTTCAGCCATATTGGCCTACAGGCTGTTTAAGGAGATGGTACCAATCCCAGCTGGGATGCCCATCTGTACTTGTGGTCCTCCACACCTGCATATTTGTATTTTAGTTAAGCATATTGTGCACTTCCACCATGTAAAATCACTGTCATGACCTGAGGATATGTAAAAATTAAAACACAATTATCAAGATGCACAAACTTTACCACTGTGTCAGCAAAAATGTTAGCATAAACAGGGAAACAAATAATAAAAACTATTAAAAAGTTCTGGCTGGTGCTGTGGCTAACCTGAAAAAAAAGCTGGCATACAAATATTTTATGGTTAAATAAACAACCTTTTGATTTGCTCAGCTGTTCAATTGTGGCTAAATGTGATTATCTGCCTAAAAGTAACTTGATCCTAATGAGAGAGGGAAAAATCTAAGATTGAAAGGAAAAGGCAAAGTAAACAATAGCAGGATGAAATGCTCTAAATTAATGGGGAAAATGTACTTTAAAATTTCAACAAATTACAAGAACACAACAAAAAATCTGGCACTTCCCAAAGCAGCACAACAAGAGTGTGGTAATGCTACTACCCTTATGGTGACCACACTAAACAATACACAGTGAACGAGTGGAGAAAAGGGAAATGGCCCTCCATATCCCAGCTGTTGTCTGCCCAGAAAAAGATTCTCCAGGCTTAACTGAATCAACCCTCCAGTGTAAACTATCCCCATTCCATTATCCACCAGTACCTTTGGCATGAGTGGGAAAAGGAGCAGGTTCTCTGAAAACAATAGAAAAATATGTGTTATAGTGACTGCAAGCAGTGTGTGTTATTTTACCTAAAAAAAGAGGACATGAGAATTTTGCATCTTGCTAGCATTACTGTCTCCATTTTAAACAATTTATTCACCATGAACAAAGAAAAGTCACTAGATAAAAGAGAAATATAGAAAAAATGAGGAAAGTACATTTTAAAAATGAATAAAAACAACACAAAATATGCTCAAGCAGCTGACATGTGAAACAATGACAGAGTATACCACACAACTCAAGGATGGAGAATAACTAAAATTAATAGGCATATATTTTAAACTAGTTCTTCCAATACACGATAAATTACTGAATATTAATCTAGCACTTAAACCTAACTGCAGAAGTGCCATCCAACTGAAATGAATTCAACAGAGTGTATCTGCATTCTGCAATACCTGCAGTGTTACTCAAGAGACACTTTTTCTTAAAACACCCATTTTAAGGAGTGTGCTAATAAAATGCATTACATTTTTCATTCCAACAGATGACATATACAACTGACACTAAAATTTAATAAAGGAAAATGTTAATAGAAAAGAAATAATAGGAAATAAAAGGGCTGATAGAGGAAGTACTAATCTTATTGGAGCCACACAGAGAGGAGTACAGCAGCTGATGGCATGACTTCAGGTGTCTCAGACTTGGGTCCTGGGAGGTCAGTCTTTTTGCCTGTTAATGGAATTTGTTATTAATTTACATGATTTATTCCTGCTGTCATTTTGCTACATTAATGAGGACAGATCACCAGAACATTTAATGTACTCAAATGAAATCACTCATCCCTCTTTTATTCTTTTTTCTTGTATTTTTCATATTTAAATTTTCCTATATTAACTTATTTTTTCAGTTTGTTTGTTCCTTCAGTTGTACAGAATTTGGTATTGGATGCTCAAATGCAAATTAAAAAATATAGTATATTCTATTATCGCATGAATTTAAAAATTAATTCAAATAGATGGTACTTTGCAAATGTTAAACCTAAATACACCTAACAGAGTGTAATTGCTGAACAAACGGAAATGCGCTTATATTCAATAGGTGAGTACAATTTTTTGAGCATGTAAGATTAGGAATGAGTATAATAAACGGTCAGCTGCTAATCAAAAGACAGAGGATTGAAACAAAAAATATGGGAATGATGAGACTTGACTTTGTGCACTTTCAAAATGCATTTCAAGCTCTCACCATGAACCATTCATATTCTTCATCCTACAGTAAACTTCTATCTAAACTGCTAGCTACTGTGTTTAACTTTCACTTAATGCTTAAAAAGACTCCCCCTAAGTATTTTATTCAGATGTTAGACAAAGTTTACCAACCCGTTTATACTGGAAAAGTGTTAATTTCAGGAATTTCAGCCAGGATGTTGTAAAATTAACTCCTGCCAGTAATCAAACAGAATGCTAATAATTCTGTAATATTTATCAAGGTGCTTTCACACTTCCCAGTTTGCAGTGTGTTCAGAAAGAATTCAGACCCCTTTCACTTTTCACATTTTGTTATATTGCAGCATTTATGCTAAAATAATTTAAATTATTTTTTCCTTCATCAAGCAACACTCAGTAGCCCAGAATGACAAAACAAAAACAGGATTTTAGAATTTTTTCCAAATTTATGAAAAATAAGAAAACTAAAATATCACATCGACACAGGTATTCAGACCCTTAATTCAGTATTTATTTGAAGCACCTTTGGCAGCAATTAAAGCCTGGATTCTTCTTACATATGATGTAAGGATTTAAGTATTTTCTCGAGTCTACAGATCTTCTCAAACTCTAACAAGTTGGATGGAGACCATCACAGGACAGCTATTTTCAGGTTTCTCCAGAGATCTACGATTGGGTTCAAGTCTGAGCTCTGACTGAGCCACTAAAAGACATTAATAGAGTTGCCCCTCTGAGTCTTTGGGCATGTCTCAGGTCAAGAATACTCCAGTGCAGGTTTTCATTAAGGATATCTCTGTACTTTGCTCCATTCAAGTCACCCGGTCCCTGCCACTAAAAAGCAACCCCACAGCCAGATGCTGCCAAAACCATGTTTCACTGAACAGTATTGCACAGATGATAAGCAGTGCCTGGTTTTCTCCAGACATGATGCTTAGAATTGAGGACAAACAGTTAAATCTTGGTATTTATTAGACCAGAGAATATTGTTTCTTGTAATATGAGTTACTTTAGGTGCATTTATGCAACTCTCAGTGGGCTTTCATGTGTACTTTAACTGAAGAAGGGCTTCAGTGTGGTCACCTGTGTGATAAAGTCCAGATCAGTGGAGTGTTGCAGTGATGGTTGTTCTTCTGAAAGTTCCTCCTATCTCCACACAGGTTCTCTGGAGCTCAACCAGAGTGACCATTGGGTTCTTAGTCACCTCTCTTACCTAAGTCCTTTTCCTTGATTCCTCACTTTGACAAACTGCTCTATGAATAGTCATGGTTGTTCCAAACTTCATGCATTTAAGAATTATGGAGGCTCCCTGGCTTTTGAGAACCTTCAGTGCTGCAGGATTTTTTAAGCTCTCCCTATATGTGTGGCTCAACATCAACCTCTAAGCTCTGTAGGCAATTCCGTTAGCGTCATGGCATTGTTTTTACTCTGATACACATTGTCAACTGTAGGACCACATACAATCAGGTGCAGAAAGTATTTGGACAGTGACACAATTTTGGCTCTGTATACCACCACAATGGATTTGAAATAAAGCAATCAAGATGTGATTGTAGTATAGACTTTCAGCTTTAGTTCAAGGGGTTTAATAGAAATATTGTATGAGTTGTTTAGAAAAGAGCTCAAAAGTATTGGACAAACTAACAGAATCATAAATATAATGATCATTTTCAATGGTTGAAAATTCCTTACAGTCAATGACTACATTAAGTCTGGAAGCCATGGCCATGACCAAGTGCTGGGTTTCCACTCTACTGATCCTTTACTGCAGCTGTCTTGCTGCTTTTTCATTAGATTTTCTGACATCAGTTTTGTCTTCAGCAAGTGAAATCCATATCCAATTGGCTTGAGGTCAGTTGATTGACTTGGCCATTGAAGAATATTCCTCTATTTTGTGTTGAAAAGCTCTTGGTTTGTAGTCACAGTATGTTTGAGCTCATTGTCCATCTCTACTACAAAGTGTTGTCCTAGTTTTGCAGCATTTGGCTGAATCCATGCAGATAGCATAGCATTGTGCACTTCAGAATTCATCCTGCTACTTATGCCAGCAGTCATATCATCACAAATCACTAGTGACTGACTTCCATTCACAGCCATGAATGATCATGCAATAAAACTGTCTCTACTATACTTCACAGATGATGTGGTATTTCTTGGATCATGAACCATTTCCTCTTTTCTCCATACTCTTCTCTTTCCAACATTCTGGTACATACTGATCTTAGTTTCCTTTGTCCAAAGAAAATTGTTCCAGATATGGATAGGCTTTTAAAAATGTTTTTGGCAAAGTCTAATCTGCCCTTCCTATGCTTGAGGTTTACCAGTGGTTTGCACCTTGTGGTAAACCCTCTGTCTTTACTTTACTTTACTCATGAAATTTTCTCTCGATTGTAGACTTTGGCAATGATAAGTCTACCTCCCAGAGAGTGTTAATGATTTGGCTAAATGTTGTGATGGGACTCTTCTTTACCAAGGGCAGAATTCCACAATCATCCAGCAAAGTTGTCTTCTGTGGTTTTCCAGACCTTCTTTTTAAAACCACCAAATAGTTGATTTGACCACAACTCAGATTTATGCTATCTTTCTAAATGTTTTTTTTTTCTCAGCCTAGTGACGGACTGTTTTTACTTGCATGGACAACTCTTTGGACCTCATATTGAGAGTTCACAATGACAGCTTCCAAATGAAAATTCTACACTTGGAATCAATTCCAGACCTTTTAGCTGCTTAATAATTAATGAAATAATGACCTGGCTATGGAACAGCTTGTCAGTCAAATGTCCATATTCTTTTGAGCCCCTGGAAATGGGGAAGCTATGAAAAAAAATGGCTGTCATTACTAAACAGCTCATACAACATTTTTGGTAAACCCCTTAAATTAAAGCTGAAAGTCTATGTTTCAAGCACATAATGATTATTTTATTTCAAATCCATTGTGAGAAATTATGAAAATTGTGTCAATGTCCAAATACTTGTGGACCTGTCTGTATAGACAGATGTGTACCTTTTCTAATCTTGTCCACTCATTTGAATTTTCTATAGGTGGACTCCAAACAATTTGCCTAAAACACATCTCAACCATGATCAATAGAATGTGTTGCGCCTGCCATAGAGGCTCTTATCAGCACTACGAGATCAATCATTTTTCTAACAATTGAGTGCCTTGCTAAGGATTTAGGCATTATTTCTTGCAGGATTGACAGGAGCAACATTTTGTGAATCTTTATAACTTAAAACCTGTAATGTTAGTTTAGTTCAGTTCTAAGCTTTTGACCGCAACGTTTGTTGAATTAAATGCTTATTCTCTTAATAATATCTTTGATTATTAACAACTTAATTACTGAACTGAAGGTTGATTTCATATGTCTGACTAAAACATGACAGCAGCCTGATGAATATTTACTGTAGCTCTAAACTTGGCTGCCCCTTCCGAGTATACATATGTAAGCAACCCTCGCAATTGTGGTTGGGGTGCAGGGCTTACAGTAATTTGTTGCTTTTCTTACAAATTTAAAAAGTTGTTACTTTAACATGTATAATCTTTGAATATCTTGCCTTGTCAGTTATAGGTGCACAGCCTTTGCTACTTATATTTATTTATCATCTTCTAAAAGTATCATTAGCATTTATCGCAGATTTATCTAAGCTTGTATTCTGATTATCATAATATATTATTACTGGGTGATTTTAATATTCATAGAGATTCAAATAATTGTTCATTTGTGGCTGATTTCTTTAATCTTCTTCTGTGTTTTAATTTTACTCAGAATGTAAAGTCTACATGTTTCTACTTACATGTAAAGGCAATGTTTAAAATCTGTAGTGTGCACCTTTGGTATCACACCAGGAAATTTTTATGACACTGACTTACTTATTTCTGATCACAAAGCTGTGTTATTTGATTTAATGATTCCTGTCTGAGCGAATTGGGCTGTCAGTCTTTGTAGCATGACATTTAGGAATTTTAGAAATGTCAATCCATTTGTTCTCCTGGATATGTTAAAACACCAAATTTCTCTTTTAGATTTTAACAGTCCTCTGGAGGATATGGTGTACCAGTTTAATCACATCCTTAAAACTGTTTTAGATCAGCTGGTTCCTTTAAAAATGAGTACAGCATCATTTAGACATTCTGCCCCTTCGTACACACCAGAGCTTTATGCTAGGAAAGCTGTTGGACGTCACTTAGAGTGTTTTATCTGAAGAAATGGTTTATTAGTTCATATGCAGTATTATCAGGATCATGTGATTAAATACAAGCAGGCATTACAACAGGCTAGAAATGCTTACTACACCAGTTTAATTCCAAACAGCCTGAGTAAATCATGTGCTTTGTTTTCAATCATCAATGGATTGCTTTCAACTGTTGATAACTAGGATTCTGCATCGGCAGAGTTCTGTAATAAATGTATGGAGTTTTTTCCGGGGTAAGTCAAAACCTTAATATTTATAACAATGTATGCAGCCTTCTGTTTCATCCTCCTTTGCTAATGTTCTGATTTTGACAACTAATCAGTTGTTAGACTTTTCACTTGTGGAGGAGATATTAATTACTGAGTTTATGACCACATCTATATCTTGTCCACATATTCTTGATCCTGTGCCTGCATTTCTAGTAAAGGATTGCCTTTCAAGTTTATGCCCATTGATAACTAAAATTATTAATCAGTCTCTCCTGACGGGTACTATTCCTGCTTGTTTGAAAACTGCAGTACTGTAGTACTGCAAGTACCTAAAAAGCCCAGACAAGATCCCTTAGACTATAACAATTTCCAACCTATCTCCAACTTACCATTTTTGACCAGATTACTTGAATGTGTGGTTTGGAGACAACTACAAGCTCATGTATCTAATAATAATTTGTTTGAAGAGTTTCAATCTGGTTTCAAGTCAATCACAGTATAGAGACACCACTTGTTAAAATCACTAATGATTTATTGGCAACTGCTGATTCTGGATATATTAATTTTGTTGTTTTGATGGCTCTCTGTGCTGCATTTGACACAATCAATCATAAGATCTTGTTGGACCACTTGTAAAATGTAATTTGTGTCACTAATTCAGTTATATTCTGATTCAAGTGTTACCTTTGTTGTTAGGAAAAGTGTATTTCTAACAACGTCAGGTCAGCTTCATCTCGTTTGTTACAAGGTGTTCTTCAGGGTTCGGTGTTGGGTCCTCTGTTCTTTATTATTTACATGTTACCTTTTGGTCAGATTATTTGAAAGCATGGTCTTAAATTTTCTCTTTTATATTGATGATATTGAAATGAATATGAACTTTAAACCTTTTCAATTGGGCCCTTCTTGTTTATTGACAGATTGTTTATGATATTAATGAATGGATTTTCTTCCATTATAGTGTGTTCACACTATAGTGTGTGTGTATATATATTTGCTTATCTATGTATTTAGGTATTTATTTATTTAAAGAATTCTGTAAAAAGCCAAATTTCTCCCTGGGGATAATTAAAGTTATATCTAATCAAATCAAATCTAATCTAATGAAATCTAATGGATGTCTGAAAACTGTCTGAAGATCAATCTCAAATTCTCATTGCTGCATCACATACAGTACTCAAGAAATGTGTTCACCTACCACTGTCCGTTTTCTAATAGTCAACACAGGTGAAGTCAAAAATCTTTGTGTTATCTTGAATTCTAGTCTTTCTTTTGATTCACATATTAAAATACCACAAGAACAGCATTTTTTTAAATTTAAAAAACATAGCTAGATCCATCCCTTTCCTATTCATGCAGCTTCTGAGACAATCATACACACTTTTGTGACCTCACAACTGGACTGCTGCAATGCACTTCTCCTCAGAGTGTCTACTTGTGCCTTAAATGGATTGCAGTATGTCCAGAATTCAGCAGCAGTGGTTCTTACCCATACTAAATTATGGAATCGTATTATTCCAATTCTTGGACAACTACATTGACTCCCTGTGCAATTACATATACGGTATATGGTATTTTATTGGTATTCAGATCTCTTCATGATTTGGCTCCCCTGTATCTGCATAACCTTCTTGGTCTCAAAACTCCATCTCAAGTGTTGTGGTCCTCTGGAGCACAACTGCTTTTTGTCCCTCCATCTAGATTACTCTTTAAAGGTGACAGGGCTTTCAGTGTAGCTTGTCCTAGACTATGGAGTGTCCTGTCTCTATCCCTACACACTTGCACTTTGCTTCCAACTTTTAAGAAATTGATAAAAGTAGATCTTTTAAGAATACATTCTTATAGTTTTATGAATATGTTGTGGTTTACGTTTATATTGTATTAATTTTATTAATAAATTAATTACTTTTTTTTGAACTGCTGATTTTTTTATTGCACATTGACCTTGGATATCTTGAAAGGTGCTTATAAATAAAATGTAGAAATAAATAAATGGTAAATTTCAGTTTTTTATTTTTAACAAATTTGCAAAAAAATCTAAAATACTGTTTTTGCTTTGTCATTCTGGGTTATTGAGTATTGCTTGATGAGGGAAAAATACATTTAAATTTAGCACAAGGCTGGAAAATCACAAAATGTGAAAAGTGAAAGGTTCTGGATACTTTCTGAATGCACGGTATGTGGTGCAGACCATACAGATAAGCTGCTTTTTAATTTATTAATTTTTTATCACACCATTCATTTCCTTAACATGTTTTATCATAGGGTTAAGAGTTAGTAGAGTCCAAAAATGATAACTATATAGAAAATCCTTTTTTTGTTGTTTATTTAGGAGCCATTTCATTAAGTTGGTGGATCAAACTTTTAGCTCCATCAGTTTTGCTTGACCTGCCACATCACATTTGCTTACTAAGGGCAATCCGTATAACAAGTAAACAACACATTTATTGTATTATTTTTGACATATACTTACTATATACTGTATACTTGTATCCTCCACAAAAGAATAAAAGATGAACAATTCTAACTGGTGTAACAAATGTGACCACTTATTTGCATTGGGGATTGTTTTCTAAATAGCACTGAAGAATGTGGAGTATCCAGCAAGAGTGTAAATACAGTGGTGTGAAAAACTATTTGCCCCCTTCCTGATTTCTTATTCTTTTGCATGTTTGTCACACAAAATGTTTCTGATCATCAAACACATTTAACCATTAGTCAAATACAACACAAGTAAACACAAAATGCAGTTTGTAAATGGTCGTTTTTATTATTTAGGGAGAAAAAAAAATCCAAACCTACATGGCCCTGTGTGAAAAAGTAATTTCCCCCTGAACCTAATAACTGGTTGGGCCACCCTTAGCAGCAATAACTGCAATCAAGCGTTTGCGATAACTTGCAATGAGTCTTTTACAGCGCTCTGGAGGAATTTTGGCCCACTCATCTTTGCAAAATTGTTGTAATTCAGCTTTATTTGAGGGTTTTCTAGCATGAACCGCCTTTTTAAGGTCATGCCATAGCATCTCAATTGGATTCAGGTCAGGACTTTGACTAGGCCACTCCAAAGTCTTCATTTTGTTTTTCTTCAGCCATTCAGAGGTGGATTTGCTGGTGTGTTTTGGGTCATTGTCCTGTTGCAGCACCCAAGATCGCTTTAGCTTGAGTTGACAAACAGATGGCCGGACATTCTCCTTCAGGATTTTTTGGTAGACAGTAGAATTCATGGTTCCATCTATCACAGCAAGCCTTCCAGGTCCAGAAGCAGCAAAACAACCCCAGACCATCACACTACCACCACCATATTTTACTGTTGGTATGATGTTCTTTTTCTGAAATGCTGTGTTCCTTTTACGCCAGATGTAACGGGACATTTGCCTTCCAAAAAGTTCAACTTTTGTCTCATCAGTCCACAAGGTATTTTCCCAAAAGTCTTGGCAATCATTGAGATGTTTCTTAGCAAAATTGAGACGAGCCCTAATGTTCTTTTTGCTTAACAGTGGTTTGCGTCTTGGAAATCTGCCATGCAGGCCGTTTTTGCCCAGTCTCTTTCTTATGGTGGAGTCATGAACACTGACCTTAATTGAGGCAAGTGAGGCCTGTAGTTCTTTAGACGTTGTCCTGGGGTCTTTTGTGACCTCTCGGATGAGTCGTCTCTGCGCTCTTGGGGTAATTTTGGTCGGCCGGCCACTCCTGGGAAGGTTCACCACTGTTCCATGTTTTTGCCATTTGTGGATAATGGCTCTCACTGTGGTTCGCTGGAGTCCCAAAGCTTTAGAAATGGCTTTATAACCTTTACCAGACTGATAGATCTCAATTACTTCTGTTCTCATTTGTTCCTGAATTTCTTTGGATCTTGGCATGATGTCTAGCTTTTGAGGTGCTTTTGGTCTACTTCTCTGTGTCAGGCAGCTCCTATTTAAGTGATTTCTTGATTGAAACAGGTGTGGCAGTAATCAGGCCTGGGGGTGGCTATGGAAATTGAACTCAGGTGTGATACACCACAGTTAGGTTATTTTTTAACAAGGGGGCAATTACTTTTTCACACAGGGCCATGTAGGTTTGGATTTTTTTTCTCCCTAAATAATAAAAACCATCATTTAAAAACTGCATTTTGTGTTTACTTGTGTTATATTTGACTAATGGTTAAATGTGTTTGATGATCAGAAACATTTTGTGTGACAAACATGCAAAAGAATAAGAAATCAGGAAGGGGGCAAATAGTTTTTCACACCACTGTAGTTTGTTAGTTTCCACAGCAGAGAAGTACAGAAGCAACCTAATCTGTAGCCTTGTCTCCACTCTACTCAGGTGTGTGTCAATAAATGTCTCCCCAAACAGTAATGGTGACTCTCATGACCTGGGATGCAGGATGTGCTGAGAATGCAAATGGAAATTAGCCAGTTAAACAGAAAGGCTAAAGCTCTTTGACTTTATTCACCTGCCTTAAAAAAAACAGCAACATGGTTTGTTTTCAAACTTTTTTTATCTGCGTCAGCTAGCCTAGTGTATATTTTAATTTACTTCCAAAATTCCAACCATTATTCATCCATTTATTTTGAACTATCATACTAATACCGGTAATACTAGGCATTAATTGAGTAGTATTAATTCCCTTCTAAAAGAATGTAGTGCCCAATTTTACTGCCTCTGAACCAATAAGGGGCAGCTTCAATAAATCATATTGCCATGAGTTGGAAAATCCAAAATTAACGGTAATAGCTAATGCACAATAAGAGGTAAAATATGATATAAGGATATGCCTACATATGTTCCCATGACTATAGAATGAGTTACTAACACTATCTGTGTGTGACTGTAAATATGTCACTTAACTTATCACTGGCCCAATTTTAGACAAGTGTAAGCTCCTATATTATAAAGGTTTGCATTGTAAGGTATTTTAATATAATTTTCAGGAAAATGCAAGGTAATATATACAGACATTATATATCATATAGTTTTCCAGATACAAAAAACATTATAATGACCCAGATTAATAAACTACTAAAATATAAATATCAAGTCATTTAGACTGAGAAAGTTATGAAACAACTATAAAATGTGACATTTTCATACAGCGATTACTGTAATTAAAACAAACTCATTTAAAAATAGTCACTATGAAACCTTTTAAAACTACAAGCTTACTTGCCTGTGCTGTAGCTGCGTTCTTGTATTCATAACTATTTGTGCCCTTAAAGCATATTGAGAGAATGCAATCAGAGACAGTCACTGATAACGAGGCACTCCATGCTTTATGCTTACAGTTGATGAGGATTGCCTGCTAACTCACTGTAAATGTTAATGTAACCATCTGCAGAGGACGTGCTTCATCACTTGATGAAAATTTTATATTTTGTATATATACACTATGGCCATGTGGCACGATTCCCTGAGGGTGATCCGCTTGCAGAATTCTCATTGTTGACGACCAGTGGCCGGACCAGGTCAAGGAGATGCCCACGTAACACCTAGCTGCGGCAGATAGAGGGTCATTTCTGGAGGGTGGGACTGGACTACGTGTCTGTCTGGGGGGTTGCCAACCAGAATCCCAATCTATTTCATCATGTGGTGGGTGCCACAATGCACTGTATCAGTGCATGCTCCCCAACTTGAGCTGACCTGACTCAGCAGTCACTTTATGAGGTACACTGTCCAGTTGACTCAAACAGACAACTGCACCACCAAATAGCCAATCAAGCAGCTACAACTAAATATACAAGGCACACAGACAAGATCAAGAGGCCCAGTTGTTATCTTGACACACTTTAGAATTGGCAGGAGCATACAGTGCAAGCAATTTTGACGATTGTGTGATTGTTGGTGCCTGATAGGCAGAGGTGTACAATAACAAAGTATAACTACTTCATCACTTTCCTTAATTACATTTTTCAACTGTTTGTGCTTTACTCCTGTAAATTTACTTTAGGGCTACTTTTACTTTTATCCCTCTACATTTTTAGGTCAAATGGTGTACTTTTAATCTTCCAAGTGATCCTCATTGCTGATTACACAGACTACATTTTTATAAATTCATAAAAGAGACCTATCAGGTATGTTGTCAACTTAGGTTATAGTTCAGCATTGCTCACACAGTAGAATGCTGTTAATCATTTGAAAATAAAAGTGTAATAGCCAATAGAATGCTGCAAATCACTCAAAAATAAAAGTGCAGTAGCGAGCCTTTCACTGCTCATTTAGTAGGCTGTTCCCATGCTTCACACACACTGTTTAGACACGGAAATGGAATGTGCACTTTCCCCACAGTTGTATTTGAAGACAGCACCTAAAGAAATCTCTGCTTTCAAGATTTTACCTTACAATTTAAAGAACAATGTTGAAGTAAGTGTATTTTTCACTTCTTAAGCTATTTTATATGGAGCCCTTGATATCCCAAATAGAAGTGTATTTTTAGTCTTGTGCAAACAGGACTTTATAGGCGCAAGTAATATCTTCAGACCACAAGTTATATATGCTGTGAACAATATCCATATGTTGGACACACAAGATATTATGGCTGATTCTTATGAGACCAGTTACTGAAATGCTAGGTTGAGCCTGGCTGTAAAAGTCACTGGGTAACAGCAGAAGACAGACTTAGGGTTATAGCAAGATTTAGTGGCCTGTGATGGGCAAAGGGAGTGCCACCAGGGTCTTGCTATCCTATGGTATGTGAGAGCTGCTAAAAGGAGTATCAGCTTTACTTCAAGCAGATGTTTGGTTTTTTTTTGCTACCTTATGGAATTTGAGCTCAGTGAAGGCTAACAAACCACTGCCCTGCTTACTGGAATTTACTAGAGCCACCGTGACTAAGGAAAATATTGCAAAGTGTGTAACTTACATTTTCTCTGGGCTCTCCTTTTTATTAGTCCTTTACATGATTCAGAAGAAATCATTTAAATTGAATAGAATGGACCCATGTCCAGAGCACTCTTCAATAGAACATTGAGTGTCATATTTTAATTACCATTTTATTATGTTGTATTGAAGCTGAAGTATTGTAGTTTAATATTAATGCAAGTTGGTTTAATGCTTATGTGTTGGGGGAAATGCTATTCTATGTAAATTAAATAGTCTATAGGAGTACATTAAAAGTATGAATACAGTAATCCCTCCTCCATCGTGGGGGTTGCGTTCCAGAGCCACCCGCGAAATAAGAAAATCCACGAAGTAGAAACCATATGTTTATATGGTTATTTTTATATTGTCATGCTTGGGTCACAGATTTGCGCAGAAACACAAGAGGTTGTAGAGAGACAGGAACGTTATTCAAACACTGCAAACAAACATTTGTCTCTTTTTCAAAAGTTTAAACTGTGCTCCATGACAAGACAGAGATGACAGTTCTGTCTCACAATTAAAAGAATGCAAACATATCTTCCTCTTCAAAGGAAACAGAGAGGAAAGCAAACAAATCAATAGGGCTGTTTGGCTTGCGGTACAAAGCTGTTGAAGGCGGCAGCTCACACCCCCTCCGTCAGGAACAGGGAGAGAGATAGAGAGAAAAACAAACAGTCAAAAATCAATACGTGCCCTTTGAGCTTTTAAGTATGCGAAGCACCGTGCAGCATACTTAAAAGCTGCACACAGAAGGTAGCAACGTGAAGATAATCTTTCAGCATTTTTAGACGAGCGTCCGTATCGTCTAGGTGTGCGAACAGCCCCCCTGCTCACACCCCCTACGTCAGGATCACAGATAGTCAGCGCAAGAGTGAGAGAAAAGTAAGCTGGGTAGCTTCTCAGCCATCTGCCAATAGTGTCCCTTGTATGAAATCAACTGGGCAAACCAACTGAGGAAGCATGTACCAGAAATTAAAAGGCCCATTGTCCTCAGAAATCCGCGAACCAGCAAAAAATCCGCGATATATATTTAAATATGCTTACATATAAAATCCGCGATAGAGTGAAGCCGCGAAAGGCGAAGCGCGATATAGCGAGGGATCACTGTATATACTATGAGACAACCAGCTGGTGTACAACTGGTTATTCTGGAGAATTAATAACATGTCTTGGATTTAAGTGTGGTTAATTCTATAGTCTACCTGAGTTATTCAAAGGCTGAGTTAAAGACAAAATTGGGTACCAAACTGAGCAAAAGAAACCATAGCTTTCTTAAGGTAATTTGTGTTAAAGATAAACAGCAATTTTGAAATTGTTGCATTACTATTTAACGTAATAATTGCTCTTCAAAAATAAATCTTTACTTCAGTATAATAGTATAATAAACTCAATCTGTGTTGATTTTCACTCAGTTTTTTTTTAAATTGTGTATCTATTCAAGTGATAAGGTTGTGAGCTCTTCATTTTATTTTTTATTTGTATTTTTATATATTATTTTATTACTATTTTTTCTGAATAAGAGGCACCTCCTCTACTGCTGCCAGGTATCCCATCAGAGGAAACACAGCGCATATCATTGCCACACTCACTAGTACCACACTTCAGGTCGTCACCGTGACACTGACTGCAGTTTTGTACTGGTCAAAGGCATGATTGCTTTTGCATGATTCATTTTTCTGCAGTGCATTTATGTAGCAAAAATATTGCTATAGAATATTGCTACAGAAAAATAAAATAAATATATTGTTTTCCTGTGGTGGGCTGGCACCCTGCCTGGGGTTTGTTCCTGCCTTGCACCCTGTGCTGGCTGGGATTGGCTCCAGCAGACCCCCGTGACCCTGTGTTAGGATATAGCAGGTTGGATAATGACTGATTGACTATGTATATTGTTTTCTTTTTGTCGTGTGGTGGGTGTGGCAACGGGCGGTATCAACGCATGCTCCCAACCTCTCTCTCTCTAGACAAAGCCTTTCAACTTCTCATTATTATAAAATGTACTTTTACTTTTAATACTTGAGTACTTTTGAAAGCAGATACTTTTTGTTACTATTACTGAAGTATTTTTAACTGAAATACTTCTTACTTCAGTGAAAGTAAAAATTTGATAAAGTTCTTTGACTTTTACTGAAGTATAATTTCTGAGTACTTTCTATAACTCTGCTCACAAAGTTGTTCAAACAATGCAAAAAACTGCCTTCCTAAAGTATCTACAGTTTACACAGAATTATACAGTAGATTAGCATCTAGAAAATAGATATTTTAGTTGAAAATTAAGTTATAAGAGAATGACCTGACTCTTTCAAACTAACAGAAAGTCCACAAATACTCAAATAATAGATTTTTATAACAGTGATGTGAAGAAGGGCCTCTCTGAACATACAATATTCAGACCATGCTATATTGCACTCTAGTTACCTAAGAACAGAAAGATAGGACAACAGTGGGCATATGGAGACCATCTTAGGATAGTGAAGATTAGAAAAAGGTGTAATGAATCTTGATTTCAGCTGGAATATATAGATATTATGACAAAAACGTGTAGTTAGAATGAATCCTTCATCTGTCCTGTCATGTGGTAATGTTGTGAGTCTGAGGTGTCATAATCTATATGAGAATCTGTAGTATTGTTGTGAGGCAAATTTTGCACACAGTCAATTTTTTTTATTAATATTGCAGTCATTTCACATTATTTTCATTACATCGTTTCATCACCTCGTCTTTTATGGCTATTGATATTTTTAATTGTTTTATAATGGGAGTGTTCATAAAATAAAGGCCCAGAAAGTGAAATAATTCCGATAACACTTTGTAGCACATGTGTAATATTAGACTGGCTTCACGAATAAAATGGTGACTCCAATGGACTAAACAGTCAATACATCTCAGTCCAACAGTATTCATTTGAAATGAACAGGAACACTTTACTGAACACCATGATGCAAGGCAGGTGTTTATGGAGTATAATTTAAGATAGGAAATAATGAGAGATGGAGCTAAGACTGAATTGTCTAGAGAAAAGGCAGAATGTAAATAATAAGCAAAAAACAAAACCAATAACCAGAGTCAAAACAATTGGAAAAGGAGGTATATTGTCACAAACTTGATTTATTTTCCCCTAACTAGCAGTACAGACTGTTGTTTAAGAGAATCCACTACTCAGATAACACACTGGTAGGCACTGCCATCTTAAATACATGCCAGGGCAGCCACAAAATGGCAGTCACCATACAAAAAAAAAAAACACAAAGTAACACCTCCAGCATAACAATTAAACAAATATTGAAGAAGAAATAAACATACAATTATTCCAAAAATCAAATGAGTTGAGTAATGGAGGTCACCATAAATTAAAATGACTGGAACTATGCAGCACAAATATATACCTTAAACAGTTTGTGGGAAGTGAGTTCTATTGAGTCAGTATGTCAATATGGACCAAATGACCTACAGAAAGTTTGCAGCACCTTACTAAACACATGCCTCAAAAAGTCAAGATGTTCTGTGGGCAAAAAATGGCGCTACCTAGTACTAAATAGGGGCACCACTGGGTATACATTTTATGTAAAAGAGTTTTAGGTAAATAATTGGCTTTCTTGTTTTGATAACTATATATGTTCCATACACATTTTAGGTGTACTTGATTACTCTCATGATTGACACCTCAATCAGTGACAGCAACTAATGCACATATAATATACTGTATTTAAAGCAGGTAAACATCTATAAAAGAAAGGGCAAAGATAAAAAACTGAAATAACTTTGAATACAGCATAACAGGACGAAAACATACTCCAGTGTAAGTATAAAAGTATTTGTAGCTTTTCTGATGCATTCCATGATGGCAATATCATAGGTGAATTGAAAATGAGCTGCTATCCAAACTAACCTCTAGTCAGCAATTGTCCTAAGGTCAAAAAAGACCATTGATGAAAGGGGCCAAAGAAGGCAGAAAGGGCTAGTACAGAGTTAACAGAAGAGCTATTGACACTCACCTAACAAAGGAGTACAATAGTGGTGCAGAAAGAGGCATATCAGAATACACAATGTATCCTAACTAGTGATGGATCCTGCAAGGAATCTGATCACCCAAAAAATATTTGCTTCTGTCAGCAAAAAGCAAAAAGTTGTAATTGCAGTAAGCTAAGGAACACAAAAGTTGAACAATGGAGTACTGGAAACATATTGCCTTGTTTGATACATCTTAATTCCTGATGATTCAAACTAATGGGAGAATCTGGGTCATGGAAAAAGCCAGATGAGTAAAAGGATCCATGATGTTGGTTCTCAAAAATGCAAAGAAGTAGCAATGATGTCCAGCCACCCAGTGTATTTTCATGATGAACACTGAGTCCCTTTATATGAGCAGACTAATGTATAAATGGCACAGCAAATGTGAACGTTATTGCCAAGCAGGATCATGACTTTATGACTACAGTACACCAATATGTGTGTGGGATTCTTAAGCAGTGCAAAGTCCTGGTTTGGTTCTAGGAATATGACATTGCCTTCTACTTAATGCAGTAACTAAACTATACAGTTAGGTCCCACTACACAAATGAGTTCATACCACAAGCATCCATATTCCAAACCAAGCATTTTATGGGTGAAATTCCTAGGGCATTCCAGGGTCACTTCAAAACAGGCTCACAATCCTTCCAGTCATTAAGGATTATGTCAAATTTGTTGAAGTGTCCTCTGGAAAATCCTAACTGAGTGGATTCTTTTTCTGATCAATTAATAATAGACATTTTTTATTAGAAAAAGAAACTTACCTCAACAAATCCTTCTTATTTCCTATTCAACTAATGTTGCCAAAACATCAAACATCAACATTTGAAGATACACAAAGTACTACTTTTAACTACTCTACTTGGTAACTTGTTTACCTTATCTACAGTTCTGTAAAGGACACAAATATTTTTCAGCATTTGTGGAAAATGTATGTCTTACCACCTTCCGTGTGTGATTTTGTGGTATAGAATTCTAAAGTACCAACTGGCATCCATGCTGCTTATTCTCTTTATAACTGTAAACATTGATGTCCTGCCACCCATTAATCTGTAAGTGCTTAAGCTGATTTTTTTGTTCTTTATTTCGCCTTATACAATTTCTTTTATTAGGAATTTGTTAGTTTTCACATACCCCTTGGGTCAGAGCGCAGGGTCAGCCATTGTACAGCGCCCCTGGAGCAATTACAAGTTAAGGGTCCAGCTCAAGGGCTCAGCAGAGTAGGATCTCTTTTTGGCAATGACGGGGATTCGAACCAGCAACCTTCTGGATACCAACACAGATCCTTAGCCTCAGAGCCACCACTCCGATTTGAACCTTTCTTAACTTGCACTCCAACATTGTACAGCCATTTTAATTTCTTTTGCACCCTATCTAATTGAGGACTGGGATGAGTTCACCAGAAATCTCAAGTATTTCTTATAGAAAGTACTAGGGGGCTTGCCTCCTGCTCACTTCGCTTGCCAACCCCTGCCCTGCCTGTGCTACGAGCCAGCAACTTTGCATCTCTGCCACTCGCAAACAACAGAACTTTTAATTCTCATGGATAGGCCCCTTCATTTGGAAGAAACTCTACTTTTCCCTGATGGCAACACGAATTAGATGATTTACAAGTCTCCAACTTAAAGTTTAAAGCCAAACAATATCTACATACTTCTGTCATATCGCCTATGTCCATACAGTATATTCGATCTCTTTTCTCTTTTACCTTTTCGTCAATATCGCATTGAATTTTGATTCCGTGTTTGGAATTACATTGTGACAACGCAACGTATAACTGCCCGTGAGTGAATATTGTTTCCTTCTCTCTACACATTTGAGAAATGATTGAACCGTGTTCATAGTTGTAAATGTTTTAGATGTGGGTGGGACTTTTCCAAATCTCTTTGCATAAAGTCTTGTCTCATGGGACTTGAAATTTTCTCTCGTGGGATTTCACTTTCACCAAACAACCAATCTCTTAATTCTCGTGGATACGCCTCTTCATTGTGAAGAAACACTACTTTTCCCTGGTGGCAACACGAATTAGACGATCTACAAGTCTCCAACTTAAGGTTTAAATCCGAACAATATATTCAATCTCTTTTCACTGTTCCGTTATTTCACCGAGTAATAATTTCTGTTTGTTTGCGCTAATGCGATCTTTACTATCATTTTTTTGAGACTTTCGAATTTTCATACTTCCATTATCTCTAAACTGCTCTGCATGTGTATCGTGCCAAAGTTTTTGATTTCTTTACGACATTCGACTTAGTGTTCTACTCTTTGACTTTTATTTCTTGCCCCGAGCATGGTTAAATCTCTTGGCACAAAGTCTCATCTCGTGGGACATATCTGATATCTGATGATCAAGCTCATATGCAGTAGTGCCATCTGTAAACATTGCTATATTACTGGGTGCATATAAATAATTTTAATAAACGGAAAAAGCAGCTGCTTCTCTTTGTTGAAGTCCAGTTTTGACCTCAACTAAACAGGTTCCTCATATAATTAAAGTTTTTTTTCTTTGCTTAGGATAATCTGTTATAAAATCAAGGTATATAATATGACACAAGCCACTTACATTAAAAGCTTGCATAGCTTTTCTGTCAAATTCTAACATATTAATGAAACATAATCTTACCAAATTGTGAACTAACATACCTGTACTGGACAGATGAAATTCTATCATGTTCCATTAATTTGGCTCTGATGTAAGTTACACTGTTTATAATGTGTCATTTTTATACATATGTGCGGAGCAATCATGAACAACCTGTCAAAGTCTTGAACTTATTGTTTTTGTGACACTCCAGAAACCCCATTAGGTGGGCAATTAAAATTGTTAACCATAGCAAAGGATGTATGTAATGGGAAGCAAATAACTTTATTTTAAAGGTAAACGGGCATGTGTTAAATTTAACATGACTAAACTCTTGTATTTAAAAGTATTTCAATATAAATACTTTCTGCCAGGTATGATTACCTACTGGTTTACCTTCAAGTGAAAATCCCAAATCTTATAATATTAGCTTTAAAAATATATCTTAAAGGAATTAGCTTCCTTGTAAACAATTATTAGAATATGTTTTTCATTTAGAATGTGTTTGCCTATAGATTTTAATCTTATAAAATGACATCAACAAATCTATAGTGTTTAATTAAGGTAACATTCTATGTGGGTTTATTTGCTGTAGTGATCTATTCTGCAAAGGAAAGGTCAGCTTCTCTTCTCTGTGAAAAGTAAAAGAAAACCCTACTCGCCCCTGGTTATCAGATCGGCTGGCTCTGTGGGGAGACTGCAGAGGGATTTTGTGTAAAACAGGAAGAATGCAGTAGCTTGGAGAGAAGAAAGGTTGCTGGGGGTCATTGTGTAAAAAACAGGAATGCAGACAAGCTGTGAGAGGACAGGAAGAATGTGGTCAGTCTGGACTGTGTAAAAAACAGGAGCAGTCACTGTGAAAAATATGCAGGCCTTCGGAAAGAAGATGAGGATGGGGTCTGGGCGCTTTATGGACTTATGGTACAAAGGCCAAAGAAAGTGGCAGATTGAGTTAAGAGTGATAGAAATGGTTATCTGTCTATGTATATATGTATCAATCAATCAATCAATCAATCTATCTATCTATCTATCTATCTATCTATCTATCTATCTATCTATCTATCTATCTATCTATCTATCTATCTACTGTATATGCAGTGTCAAAGCTGAGAATAAGGCAGCATCCTTCTCATCTTGAGTAGTTCAGTTCCTCACACAGACACCCTGTCTCATTTTCTCATGCAGCGACTTGGGGAGTCACGGCTCTTGGCAGTTGTCCTTGCTTTGCTGCAATACTTTCCGCAGATCTAGAGGGAGGATTGCCGTCTATTTTTGGCAAGATCGTCTCTGAACCATAGTTTATAGCAGGAAACTGATTTTGGGAGTAAAGGTGCTGGTAGCAATAGTGTTGGGGGGTTTTGGGACACAGTCTGGATAACACGAGATACGGCTAAACCAGGCACTTTGCCAGTACAAAAGAGGCAGCCTTTCCCTCTCAGGGATTAACGAGCAATGCGTGTCAAAACTATTCATGGCAGCGCTGTGAGGGAGTGAAGCGACCATTGTGTAGCGTTATCTTTCTGCCTGCGTTTTTTTTTCTTTCTTTCTTTAAGTAGCCGCGGCCACGAACCGCGCTGGTCATAAAATGTGTCACCGCAGTTGTGCGTTCAGTGAAGCTGCACGTAGCCGCTGCTCAAGATTTAATGTGCAAGACAGAACGACGTCAGTCTTCGTGGTGCTTGGACACACACTGATGTATTCTCACATCGAAGCGCCGATCCGTTACTTTAACCAGATGACACTAATTTAATAAGCCATTCATACATGTCCTGAAAAGGGAGACGTAGTATATTATTAGCGTCTTTTTTTTCAAGCCTCCTAACAACGACGACATAAGCGAACTTTTTCTTGGTTTGTGGGAACTTTGCTTAGACGCCGATGAATGAGAAGCATGTATGAACAGTTAGTGTGCAATACGCCACAAATATCTCTAGATGGCGCCATATCAGGATGCGAACCAAAACGCAATGGAACGATTTGGGAAACATCGTGCCTCTATTGAAATGTGAACCTGTTCACTTTACTAAAGTAGCAATAAGAAAACAGTGTACAAACGAAAAATTGTACAACAACGCAATATAAGTACGCGTTATAGATTTATCCGGGTAAACAGACTACACTGACGGCTGATCAAAGTAGAGGCAGTGGGATGATTTGTTGTAATAGAAATAGGGTAATTAAACAGGTCTGAAATATACCAGATTGATTATCTTGAAGCTTGTTTAACTTGCGATAGAATGACTAACACAACAAATAGATTACTTTCATGGTTTCCGTAACCGCGCGTATTATCTCATATCTTGTGTACAACCATAATTACTCGTTCTTTTTCGTGTTAGTTTTCATATTCACATTGATTAATTGTCGTACTATGAAATGAAATTGTTTCTATGTTTATTGTAATTATAGTATATCAGCTGATAATCGGGGATTTAGTAGTTGTTTATCTCACAGCACGTGCACACTCGTCTAATACCACCTTATGCGGGTCACAAAACCACCGATGCAGGGTTTGGAAGGCCTTTATTACATCCATCCATCCATTTTCCAACCCGCTGAATCCGAACACAGGGTCACGGGGGTCTGCTGGAGCCAATCCCAGCCAACACAGGGCACAAGGCAGGAACCAATCCCGGGCAGGGTGCCAACCCACCGAAGGCCTTTATTACACTGCCTTAAAATTTTACTTACTTATAAAACTGAACAAGCGACTAGATATGTTTTAAACTGTGCATTGCAGCTCCCATACAATAAATAGCCACCTCATTGTATGAACCCGCTTTGTCTATTTCAGGGTCGGTATCAGGAGCAAGACTGGAACCAATCCTGATCCGATCGCTAGTCCTCTTAAGGGCACACTGACAAAAAAACAACACAGGCCATTTGTCTTAAAAGATGCGTTTTGGGATGTGAGAGGAAACTCATTAAAAAAGTGAAGAGGGTACTGCTTTTGCGCTGACAAGATTTGGATCCGATCTTCAGAGGGAAGGTGTGAAGCAGCAGCAGCACCAATCGATGGCGCCAGTCGATTAGTCCTCATATCCCATTGTCATTAACCCATATTTATGCTGATTTCGGAATGATTTCAACGAAACAAGCAAAGTTAAGTGTAGAAAGTTTGCGTCACTCAGAAAACATATGCCTACCGCGGGTATTTTTTTTTATTATTAAAAGAATATTATTCTACATATACGGGAGCACAGAAGTGAAACGGCTGATAATCCTGTAATCACAATATACACAGAGACAGCAACGGATTTTCAAAGCTAGTCTTGACACATTAATTTAGAGAGAGATACAACATAATTTTAAAAAGTTCGGAAAGATCAACTTACAAATGTGCTATAAGCAAATAATTTGACATTAAGGTTTAAAACGTGACGAATTTAAGAAAACGAATCTGCGTGCAGCAAGGTAGCTAAGGGGGAAACTGGAAAAGTCTACCTGGACATGAACAGGGCTGGGTTTTTGTGGGGCAAAGCCGATTACAATATTAGCCAAGTGCATTTGAGCTGTAAACTAATGAGTGGTTCCCTACGGATGCAACCCCCATTCCCCTAGGACTTCCTGCTGATCAATCAGCAGTTGAAGTGTAAACTTCGTAAATCCCACAAATCCACAGGCCATATTGCCAATGAGCCCTATCTTGTTTCAGGGTCCTAATCACTACCCATCCGCGCACTTCGTTGCTGCTTTATCTGAAGTAAACTGCAATGAACATAAAAGAAGAGTTGACATAACTGTGTTTATTAACTTGGAGGACGTGCTTTAGATTTCTCTATGGTTTGCATTACAAAAAAATGAGAAGGACGACGTTTCAGTTGCGGGTTCCTGTGGGTTTGTTTACCTTCGAAAGCTAGAATAATATATAACGCTTTTATCCCCGGTCACTAAACTGAATCCAAAATTTCTTGGCATTGAACATCCCAGTAACCTCACAATAACACATTAACTGCTTTCCGAGTTAGAAAACATTAGCTTCCCACCTGGCTGTCTATTGTGCCATCACGTTTTAGGAAGCCTTCAAAGAAATTACACTTTATTAATGCCCACTGCTGCCAGGGACGACGCGTAGTCAAGACAAATAAGTCGCTTTAAGGGACAGGTTTTAAATAATTCAAGAAGCCATACACTTGAAATTACGTGACCGGTAAATCGTGTGTTCGCTGGGGACTGGAAAGTGACTCCAACACGGCCATTTGAAATTAGCTGCGGCGTCTGTGAGCACGGGAAAAAAACGGTCTTACCAACGGCGTCTTTCACTTGGAAACTCAATTAAAAATCCAGCCACCTCACGGAGTGCGGACGAGACGCTGTATTAAAAGATAATGTCGCTTATTTTTAAAGCCCTCGCTGTCCTTTCTGATTGGATTGACAGTCTTACCCTGTTTTCTCATTAGTTTTATTCTACACTGCCTGATTTTATTTTTATTAAAATATCCACCATTCACTTCAGCGGATTTTAAAATGACTTTCATAATTGGGGCATGATTATATTATCATTTACAGTATGTGACCGATTTATCTTTGTGAAACAAAACACCGAAAGACGACTAAATGAACAACAGAGGCTCCCCTAATGAGTTTGCAAAGCCATCGTGCCATTGCAGTAATAGGATATCGCGTACTGCTTGCCAGATTATTCGCACTTTTATTTTTCCAAAAAAAAAAAAGTAATGCGAGTGGTTTAAAAGTATTTCATTTCTTTTCGAAATAAAGCCAGAAATGCGCGCTGACTGAAGACTTTCGTTACGTCTCCGGTTTTTAGCAGCTATGCAGGATATTTGCTGGTTAAATGAACCTGGCCACTTCCTCTAATACTGATTGATGCGCCGCCAGGGTTACAGAAGAATCCTTCTTTTCCCAGCAAACTTCACAGATCACTCATGCGCCAGACTTCGTATTGTCCTGATTCAGTTACGTAGCCAAACCTGCTAGGAGGTATTAAAAGCAGAGAAAACGAAACGGCGTGATTTAAGTCTGTAAACAAGAACGACAGACTACTAGAACTAACTGTAGCACGGAATACATTTTTCTGCACGAGCAAGACAAACTATTTTGATAGCCACCCTAATTTTCGGGCATTCACCCAGCTGGATATTCACGTAACGAACCAGATTCGACAGTATTTTCATTTTCCCATCCTTCAGTCTTTTCAATATTGACATCAGCGTCATCCTTGAAAACGGATTACAGGTTTAAGCAGATAAAATTTTCCGAAAGTTTTTTTTCGCACTAGCTTTTGTTAATTATTTGAGATATTCTTGCGTTTTGCGCTTCAAAAATCACTTGATCTACGCATAAACCTTAAATGCTAATGTTGCAGCAGCTGAAAGTAAACTTGATGCCGATAATAATAATTGTCACTATGAATCGGTAACTGTTCGACTACACAATAAAACAGTGTGACCTACTGTGAGCAGAGCCGGTGTCAGCTAGAGAGAGAGAGAGAGATTGACATAAGTGTGTGCGTGTGTGTGAGAGTGCGTGCCGCCTAGCTGGTGGTGCTGCTCTGTGCTGTTTGTTATATTTCCAGCTCGGAGCCTCAGTCTGTGCAGCTCGATCGATTCTCATTGATTGTCCCTGACGAGCTGCTCCACTTTCCAGCCAATGTCAGCCTGTCTGCGATCGGGAAGGAGAGAAATGAAGGAAAATCTCTGCCGCCCTGGCGGTGTCATTTCCACACACTTCAATTGGCAGCCTGCCAGCACACAGGGCAGCGGCAAGAGGTGGACTGGACTCTAATGGGAGGGAGAGGGGAGCTGGACGAGCCCTGCGTATCTATATGGCACACTGACCAGTGGCATCATTTTTTTTTTTATTGGGACCTCATGGAAAGCATAACTGCGCGATCCCCGATACCCAGGGAATGCAATGTAGGGACAATTGCCACTTCATATACAAATACTGCTAAGTATTTTTTATGTTGTTTCGAGTCTGAATTGATCAAGGTATCCTTTAACTATTTTCAAATCGGTAGGTAAATATGACGCAAGACAAATATGCCGATGTTTCGGGGACACGTCTGCTACAAAATACAGCGGCGTCAACTTAATGACACTAGGACCAGTGTTTGTGCTTTAAAAATAAAGTAGATCGAATAATTTAGAGGCTTTCGGAGGTAGTAGCAACAGCTGTTCAGGTATTCAAGTATTGATGTCTCATATGAATTTAACAAATGTCACTTTAGGTATGTGTTAATTATAAAAGCAATAAGGGACAGACGCTATAAAACAACGAGAGTACTTTCTGAAACTTTTTTTATTTTATTTTTTGTTCTAGTACAAAGTGGTACACGTTAAACTATAAGTGAAACTCGCACAATAGCAGAACATTTTAATTATGATCATTCTTCATTGTAAAAGTGACACCAGCGTTTAGATAATGTGCAGTTTACACAACCCGGCGCTGAATATTTAAATGCCAAAAGATTTATATTCATAGTTAAAAGTTGCCTATTGACGGAAGGTCGCGTAGGCACAATGCTGCAGAAGAGCCGAATATTACCGTTAAACATTAACTTTGTAGTATACTCATTGCGTATTCTTAAACATTTGTATAATTCTGCATAATCGGGCATTTAAACTGTGTATTAAAATCGCGCAAACATAACAATGCACCGATTCAAAATAACAGTAGTTGAATACACGGAATAAAAAACATATTTTTAATATTTTCGATTTTTATAATTATCTACAAATCGTTTGACAGATTTTGCCTGTCGCGTTGTCCTTTCAGGTCCAAGCAGCCCCGATATTTCTGCATTGTAATTCATTATCAACAACAATGTGTTAACTCCAACTTTGTTCTTAAAGAGGTATGACAAACTATTCAGTCTGATTTGTAAGGGAAAAAAAATCAGTATCATTGATAAAACGGTGTGGAAAAGAAACAGACGGAATCCCGGGGAAAACTCGTGGTCAAGGAACTGTAAGTCAGGTGAGCAAAACACAAAAGCAATATAAACACGCACATATACCCATCGTTTTTTAATGTTATTACCTTTAAATTTCACTTTTGGATGATCAAGAACACAAAATTATATAAAGATGTTTCTTATCAAGCAGCTTTTTTTAATGCCCCCCGGCCCCCCCAGCTGGCGGAAAGTCCAGTTCGGTTTTTACGTGAAGCTCCAAAAATCTATGAAATGTGTTTGCATGTACTTCCAGAGCGATCAGGGATGTAGAGGTGGGTTTGCAAGAACCGAAAGGTTGGAACCCACTCGCTTTGCCTTCAAGAAGTGCGTTTTACGTGATTTTCTCATTCCAAACTCCTCGCGTTGGCTTTGTGCGAGGGTTTGAATATCTCCGTGGGGCGACAAGCTTTTTTCTGTCTTTTTGACATCAGTCTTCGTAGCTGCAGCTGTGAGCGACGGACTGGACTGGCAGATCCCTCCCCTCCGCCTGAATCGCCTTTGGTAGGTGCGAAAGAAAAGGCCCATGTTTGCAAATATGCAGATACATTGAAAGGGGGAATCACAGTTTGTTGAAGTCTGCGGAAAGTTGGGATGTCATGTTCATAACGAGCAAGTTTTGAGAGAACGGCTTCATGGTTTTTTTGCTCAACCAAAGGAGCCGTGGTGCTGCAAATATTGACAGGGCACTGCAGACATACTGGTTTCAGATCACTGAGTCTAGACAAAGGTATTATGATTATTTGCTTAAATGTTTATTGTTTCACGCGCCCGGCGAACTGCACCGAGTGCGTTCATTCCAAAGAGAATGGCAAAAAGCCGCGCTGTTATTTCGAACCATTGTTATGTGCATGACTGCATGTTATCTCCTTTACTTACGGTCCTTATTTGATACTTACAGTGCTTATTCGAACGACGCTTTTTTGGAATAGGTGCTAACATTACCTTGTTCGGCTTGAGAGTGAATGCAAGTTTTAATGAGTTAAAGCATGTGCTTCTGTAAAGTTAACAGTTGTTTGTGACACGTACTGGAGTGAAAACATTAATTTTAGTAAGCGCGTAATGATGTGATGACACCGAACAATGAAGAGGCACGCTTTGAACCACAATAAGCAGAAATCTCTAACGTCCCGATTAAAGAAAAGGGACTCGATCCGATCTGTACGCGTACAATTTGTTGCATTGTTTTAATTTTTTCCTATGCCTGCATTTTCTCGATTTGTGTTGTGGAGGAGCGGCTAAATCCCCGTTGCGCTTAGAAAGCCGAGGTCAGGAGTGATTGATGACTGAAACGCTCAGCGACCCCTCATTATTGCCGCAATCTGGTGCTGGTAGCAGCGCTGGCAGAGATGCTACGGGCACCTCACTATTAGAAGTAGCGCTATTATTATATCCAGTACGAGACACTGCGGTGTTTCGTCACGTTATGATGGATGGCAGAAGAGCGGAGAAGTTGCTGGTTGAACAGTTTGGTTAATCAGAAAGTTGCTACGAGCCTCCGTGTCTCCAGTCATCCGGCGCTTTTCTCTCCACTTTTTTTTTTCCTAATGAAACGTAGTTCAGATTGAGGAACGCGAATTAGAGGCGAGCAACTGCAGCATTCTTTGTGGTACCTTAGACAAACAAAAAATGAACCCCTGCTGTAAAGACTCAGGTGTTCTTTCATCAAAGTCTTGAGAAACGGGAAAAGCTAACAGAACCCAGCAGACAGTGTAGAGGTTTCTTATTGCCGCCGTGATAGATTCTTGAATTGGGTGGGGCGAGTGAACCCGGTGTAAAGCTCACCTTTCACATCGGCAAGCACCCCCCCCCCCCCCAGTCCCAACACCGCCGCCTGCCCACTGTGCGTTGCCGCCCCTCCCCCTCCCCCGAGGCCCTGTGGTCAGTTGTCATCTGGGGGGGTATGGGGGGGGGGGTCGACGAGAACTCGATCTTTGCAGCATGCTGAGCCGAGATAACCATAGCAGTGAACAAAAGAGACCCCGATTTGGAGTAAACAGATTGCAAGAAGCCAGCGATTAGAGTAGCATTAGCTTGGAACGGTCACCCTCCCTCCCTTCTGTAACCCCCCCCCCCCCCCCCAGACTCTTGTGACACACACGCACACCGTGAGACTCGACGGCTGTAAAGCCGTAGGGGCTGCTCTTCCAGAAGGAACTGATCCGTGACACGACCCGAGAAGTGACAAATAAGGGCCTTTCAAACGACACTCGGGGTTCCTGAGCAGTTGCATTACAATAACACCACTAGAGCGATTTTAAAGATAGCGTTTCATTTTTCTCAACGCAGAAATATTTTAAAATTCGGTAAAATAATGTGCACCTGCTGGATTTACTTGGCAGTCATCGGGCAGTAATAGTTTTAGTAATAAAAACTTGATCTTTTGGGCAGCGTTATTAAACCCTGGAATTTCCATTTGAATGGATGATCAGAAAACAAAACAGAGTAGTGCCAGAAGCTGCTGACTTTTGGCTCACTTTGTAAAACTTCATACAGTGCAGATAGATAACATAGACTATATATTGAAGTATCAGTACGTGTAATGTATGTAATATAGGAAAAGAAACAAATACCATAGGTCTTTTGAAATCAAACACAGCTTAAGTTGTAGATGAAGAACCCAATTCAGGGATTCATGCAAACCCATGGCTATATATTTTGTACAAAAAGTATATTATTAGGTAAAAAAGTGATAAAACAGGTAGAACTATGACCCCATGACTCATGTGTGTCAATGTGCTGTTTACCTGTCAAGTCACTGGGAGATCAATAGCATCCAGGCTGCATTGGGTGTAAGGCAGGAAGCAGTCCTGAACATGGTACCAGTCTGTCACACGGCACACTTTTGGACTCACTTACTCTTACTTGCTGTGTTGCAGTTTAGAGTCAGCAGTCAACCTAACCTGCTCATCTTCAAATCTAGGGGGAACACCTGAGTAGCCAGGAAAATCCCACAAAGACACAAAGAGAACATGCAAACTTCATATAGGCAATGACCATGCCAGAATTCAAACCTGATCTGTTGGATTCCTCATATTTCATCCAGCAGTTCAAAAATATATGTTTGGGTTGATTTACAAATGTAAAGTTCCCTGGTTTGATTGAGAGGTTCCATCAAGTGAGGGGTCCGGCCTTCTGCCCATTGCTGCTGGATTAGTCCCTGGTTTTCTGCGTCTCTGAATGGGATAAGCATTTATGATAAAGGATGTAATGAACATTGTGATATTGATGCTGTTGATAAATTTAGATTCATTGATTTTCTGAGTTTGCTGTAGCCATTGTGGAGTTAGAGGTAGCTGACAGCAACAGGTGCAAACCAGGATCCAGCTGTAGACAGGGCACTAGTCCATCACAGGGAATACACAAATAGTCACTCACACAGGGCAAATTCTGTACTAGCAGTTATCCTGACACGTGGGAGAAACATGTATACTGAGAAAAAACCCATCAGACATGGGTTGCATATGCAGACACCACATAGACAGTGGCCATGCTGGGAATTAAACTGTAGTACCTGGATCTACAGTATGTTGCATCGGTGTAAATGAGTGTGTTACCATGGTACCCTGCATAGATAGATGAATTCAATTTAAAACAATACTTTAGGATGTTAACATGTGCTTCCTAAAAACATACTACAAAACAAACAAAAAAATTGGCTAGTTCTATTGATAGCATAATTCTGTATTACATATTTAACTTTGTGCATACTTTAAAAGCTGAAGTGGTTTCCCAAATTCTGGACAAGAAATAAAATTGAACTTGCAGGAAAATCCATCCATCCATCCATTTTCCAACCCGCTGAATCCGAACACAGGGTCACGGGGGTCTACAAATATTAAAGTTTAACACTTGTTTTGTTTTTCTAGGGGCAGCATGGTGACACATTAGTTAGTGTAGCAGTCTTACAGGTACAGAGACCTAAGTTCAATTCTTGGCCTGGTCACCAAGTTGATTTTAAACACCCCCCATCTCTTTGTATGCTGTCTTTGCATACTTAGACTTCTTACTACATCCCAAAAATGTGCTTGGATCTTGCTGGCTCTAACATATTTGAGCCATTATGACTTTCTGTGTGACAATGACAGATTGCTGTGCCATTCAGATTTTATTCCTGCTTTAACGCTGATGCAGTCAGTAAAGTCTTTCCAGGTCCAAACAGAAAAAAGTAGAATCTGAAAGTTGGTGGATGAATATGAATTGCTTTGTATATTTGTTTGCATCAAAGGCAATGCCTTTAATTTTTTCTTTGCAGTTGCTGTTTTCAGATATTTTCTTAGGAGCAGTTACAAATAGTTTGTCTCAAACAATGTTGCTAAATGTAATTTACAAAAGTGCTAATTTTGAATAGATTAAGGAATGACTCAGTTCATCATTCTTACACTTTTTGTCTGGTACTGCACTCTACAGTGTGTTAATTTAGTGCTGTTCTGCACTGTCTTTGAAAACACGCTAAATGTGAAGTAATGTGTTTAATAACAACAACATTCATTTTTCAAGTGTTGGAAGTTTTGCTTAATCTAAGTCTCTATGTTTTCATAAAATTAAAGACAGGTTGTTGCACAATATAATTCATTTGTGTTTATCAGAAGAACAATCTTGATTCACCAAAACAAGGGGATCTATGTAACTTACTTCCTGGAGGGCAGCAAGGTCTTCTGTTTCTTATTAAAATCGGATCTGTCAATTAGCCCAGTTGTTTGGTATTTCTTGTACTTCTTCAGGTCAGAAATACCTTAAGAATCTGGTTTTCTTTTTTGTACATATATTCAAAGTAACCTTCTGCAGGAGTCTGTAGTAAAAGTGTTGCGTGAATATTATTTCAACTCAGAGTGGTATAGTGTTGCAATGGTAGTGCTTCTGTGTGATAGCTACAGGGACCCAAGTTCAATTCTTGATCCTGTTTATGTCTGTGTGGAGTTATCACATTCTCCCATGAGTTAGTATGGGTTCTCAACAGGTACTCTTACAGTTAGGTGAAGTATTTTTTGGGGTTGTTTGTGAGTGAGCCCTGTAATGATGTGTTAACTTGGTAAGGGCTGGTTTCTATGTAGCATTTAGTGCTGTGAGAATAGGCTATGACATTCCAACATTCCATAATGGAAGAGACGGGTTCTGAAACACTTTGCTTGGATAATTCATCATTAATCTGGTTATTTGAGAAAGTCCACTATAATGAAGCTGTAATGTATCATCTGTCCATTTTTAAAATTCTACTCCATTTCAGAGTTAGAGGGACCTGTTGATTATCCAGACATGTTGCTTGATCGGGTTCAGGTCAGGTCAGGTGACTGTAGGTGTGTGAGCACTGAACTCAGCTGATGTCCTATACTTTGCTTTCTGCCTCACCTGAAGTGAGGCTGGATGAGTAAAATTAACTCTAAAGATGACATGTGGCTTAGCTTGAGGCATGTTAGATATACAAGGAGATCATTATTTAGAATAATTCTTCATCCAGAGCAATGTAATATTACAACAAATATGACAAGAACCATACAAACACTTCTATTCAAACACATCAGAAGAGTCTAAAGAGATTATATTGTTTATTTGTTTGATGCTTAGTCCATTTTTAAAGTACTAGTAGTTTTATACTATATGTACCAAGACTTGTTATAACTTTCTAGACCCATTTTATTCTCTTTGAGAGCTTGGAACAATGCACTCAGTTAAGTAAAAAGTAAATTGAATTAAATAATACAAGAGCACAAGTTAAAAAATCAGCCCTGGCTAGGACACCATTTTCAGGAACACTCCTGCACATAGCTGCTTGGAAAATATAGCGTCATCATCAACAGTCAGTGTAACAAAATGTCTTTGGATTGTGGATGGAAATCAGAATCTTTATAGCATGGACAAAGGGATCCTAGATAAGAATCATACTGATTAGGCACGCGAATTAGAACTGTTTTTACACATCAAATCTGACTCCTTTTACTACTATAAAATAATTTGTACTTCTGTAAAAAATGTGGTTTCAAACAGTTTTCTTTTGGGTATGGCTTGATGAATGTAACTTGTTTTCATGAACTTTATTAGTCATCACATCAAGATTCAGATAAACTGGATTCTTCTCATGAAGGTTAAAGATGCTGCAATAAAATATCAGTTTGCTTTTATCAAGCCTCTTCTAACACAATTAATAAATGAACAAAAGCCTATTTTAACTTTCCCTATCTTGCGACAGGAAGAGATGTAGCTTGCCATCATTACCCTTGGGCAAGCTCTGCCGCCCTGAAAGAACGCATTTCTAGACGCCTACCTCGGATGGCTTAACTCCCACGACTGCGGCCTTCCTTTCTTTCTGTTGACTTTTTTTTTCTTAGTTTTTTTTTCTATATCAGGCAACCGATAATTCACTAATCCTTTTTAGGCATTGTAGGAAATCCCTAGAAATGAAAAGAAAAGTAGCTTGGGTCTGCTTGTGTCCATTGATGAGCTTAATTTGATTTATTTAACAATACATTAATAAATTAGGAATTTTTAAAATAATACGAGGAAGGTGATTTATATTGTGTTGTCATAGTTCTTTAGTATTTCACCTGTTGAAGATCATGTATATCAATGATGTAAAGAGAACAGAACTTCCAGTAACATCTTTGGAAGCATACTGTACATATGATTAAGGTATAGCATCCCTGTGCGTGGCTCATTGCACCATTAGTAATATGTTACTGCTTTAGTGACATCATCTGAAATGATTGTTGTGATTTGTGCTGACGCATCAGGGAATCACAGTGAAGTCATATGCAGTCAGGTGTTTTATTAATCGGCTCCACTGAGCAGGTCAAAAAATTTGACATGCAGGGAGACAGATTTTGCCGCTGTCAGTAAAGATTCACGGCCCAGACTTGAACAGATGTCAACATCTTTCCTGTTTACAATCATGCCTAGGTGTTTTTACGTTAAAATCATCCAAAGCTATCAAAGCATCTGCTGTCATTTTCTGCTATGATGCAGTTGTGTTGATTAGACTATTAATCTGCCATTCTTAGTTAGGCTCGATACATCCTAAAAGGTGAGACAGGCTGAATTGAAATGTTGTAGTGGTATTAGCCGCATAAAGTGTTAGCAATATTTTTCATGAAGGGGAGCTTTTTATTGATCAGAATAAACTGAAGTTCATTTTGTGATAAAATACCCAATATAATTTGAGAATCTCTGCAGATACTACGTATATAAAGGTTTCAAAGTTTTCTTAGGTAGTTTTGTGTACATCGTATTCACAAGCCAGACTAAACAAGTACCATAAAGTGACTTTGCTCTGAAATGTGCCATTGTACGATATCCTTTCACAGCTGATTTTTATATGTTTGCATATTGCCGGTTAAATATTTGAAAACCTGCCACGAACTGGGTGCTGGGTTAGTTCTTACCCTGTGGCCAAAGCTGCTGGGATAGCCTCCAGCTCCTAGAAATCCTGTGGTAAATGGAATGAGTTCAGAAAAGAAAGATGGATTTGAAATCTAATATAATAAAATATAATACTAATATATTAGAAAAATAAGTAAAAAGTTGTAATTTCATTGTTGTCTCAAATGTAATATCTTAGTGATGTAGGCAGGGTTTTTGAAAAATGTGATCAATATTTTAAAATCAGTGTCTGAGTATGAAACGAAACTTAGTTTTTCAGATTTTCAGATAACATTGAGAAAATCTCAGTATGTATATTTCACCTTTATGCTGTATGTCTGTATGTAAGAACAGTTGTAGATCTGTAAGCACTTGTGTTGACAAATCAACATCTTAGGGATGAATCTGTCTTTGGGTGCATGAGTGGGCTTATTGGAGTGGTGGAGCAAGAGATGGAGTCGAATTTGTCCCCATTAACTTTTTGGAGGTGCTATGTTGTGATTCGTTTTAGTGTGCCGTGGCCTTGTATCATTTTTATTGTGACTTCAAACACTGCCATACTTCCCCCTGGTGATTCAGCACTCTCTAATTGCAAATCTGGCAACGCCACAGCTTTTAGAGCTAAAAAAGTGCTCACGACAAGTTTTGTGGTGCGGCACTTCATTGTTGATTTATTTTGTAAATCATTATCTAAAAGAAATAATTGAAGTTCTGTTCTGAATTTAAAAGATATTATATTTTCAAATTCCGACCACCTTTTTCAGTGACCCTTTATAATGAAAAGTTATTTAAAAGAACAGTGAAGAACCTTTTGGGTGATGAGGTTAATGAAACTGGTAACAGCTTCCCAGATGGTTTAAGTCTTTGGTGCACTGAGTGCTTCAGAAGTACTTACACTGTTTCACTATACTATATGTAGATCAACATGCACGTAGATGTCCTTAGAAGAATGAAATCTGAACATAAATAACAACTTAAGAGATGTAATGGGAAAATGTGGTGCTGGAGAAATGATTGTATTATTGGAACAGAATCTGTAACATTTGGTTATTAACTTTGGAGAGTTGTGAACAGTGACGACTAACTAGGGCATAAAAACACTTGTAGAGAAAAGATATGCTTTAGAGTTGACATGTAAAATGGCAACAACCTTTTAGAAATGTAAATAAAAATGAGTGAAACAAATGAGGTCAATAGAAGACAATATGCATGGATGGAATATATTATTACATTGACAGATCAGAAAACAGAAAGAAGAGCCTAAGTAAAAGTCCCTCAACTGCAGATTGTCTTTTCAGTTCCTGCCCACATTCTGTGTCCTGCTTATTGAGATCACATTGAAATGTACAATAAAAGCAGGCAACATAAAACAATGTTTTCTGATTTTTAAGGGTTTAAGATGTTTAATTCCAGTAAGTAGCTTCTGCTACTAAGTTACTTTAACTTAATTTACTGTTGTTACTTTTCTAACCATACTATCAGATCTTTTAGGTTTAGCTTACGTAAAGTGAAAATATTAAACCATTTAAGTCTTTTTAGCTGATAACTGTCAATCCTGGAAGAAGTCAAAGGTATGCACACCTGGTTTAACGTAGTAAGAAGACTAAGTATAGTGTGCCTAAGTAGGAAGAAACAGGAAAGACAGCGAGTACACTTTGTTCACTGTGAGTGTAAAGATGATCAAAACCTTATAGATCTTTAGACTCAATCAGCATCAGCAACTAATGCAAAGTGGTATATCCAAAATGCTTTGCACTTGATAATTGTAGTGCTAATAGTGATAAAGAGTAAATAAAACATGTGCTACCAGACAACACCAATTTATTTTTTCTTCTAAATGTCAATCCAGATAGTACAAATTAGTCAAGCAGTACAAACAAGTTTCAGCATATACAGTATATTCTGCTTTTATCTAAGTTGGAGCACTCTGGTGTCAAGTAAGGACAAAGGCCTATAAACATGAATGAAGTGCTGAATGCAGAGTACAGGATGTGTTCAAGAATGTAAGAAATAAAGTAACTTTAAAGACAGAACTAGGAACTAAACAGGTTATAATGTCAAAGGTATTGTGGTTGGATTACATTTTAAAGTTTTAACAAGTTTCAGTTCCTAACAAATTGAGTACTGTTCATAAGGGAAATTAGGAGAAATGTTAAACCCTTTCCAAATGTCTACTGTATGTTTGATGTCTTTTACTTTTGTTTCATTTAATTCGGATTATTTTATATATTAATGTGTATTGTCTTGCAGTAGTGCTTATTTTGAAAGTCACTATACAGATACCCTTTTTTCAAAACCCCAAAAGGTATATCTTTGGCTTTGCCGTGGTAACTATATATTTTTTTTTTTATTATTTCTGCACATTTAAAAAAAATTTTTTGTCTTCCATTGTTCATAGTCCTTTTTTTTTTTTTTTTTTTTTTTTTTTTGGAAAGCACAGAGTGACTATCAATGTGTGTTTCCACAGCTGTAGGGGTTGACGACACAACGCTCGGTTGATGTGGTACTCACTGTGCCATGAATAATTACTTGAAACATGCTAAAAAGGCAGAATTTGTCTGCCAAACGTCTTTCTTTTCCAAATCTCGGAATAATTATACATAGATGTTAGTTTGCATGTCATTAAAAAAATGTCCACCCCAAGAAAAGGCTGTTGTGGATTCTTTGTAGGGGCTAACGTCTTCCTCAGAAAGCACACTCCTTGCTATGCTTGTTCTCACCAGAGCAACAAGAAGCGGTAAAAAGAGAGAGAGAGAGAGAGAGAGCCTTCTGTCACAGCTCAGTTATCTTGCAACATGGGTATATCGATTCAAATGATGTGTAGAATTAGAATAATTTCTGCCCACAATTGGCTACATTAATTTTAGTCCAGTAGTCGGAAAATAGTTCTATCAGCCAGCCAAAAACTAACCTGAAAAGGATAGTTTCTACATTGAGCGCAAAAAAAAAAATATGTTTCTGAAAAGGTTAAATAAAGGGGGAGCATGCATTCTTGTGCATTCATGCGCACTTTATTCACTGTGCTTGAGTGCTTGACCAGTTGGCTCACTCTTGTCCCTCTCACTCTTGCCCAGCTTTTTTCATTGCTGGTGAATGTTGTAGCTTTCAGTTAAAAAAAAAAAAAACTGCTCTTGGTGTTTAGCAACATTTACATTTTGCAAGACAAAATGGACAGGGTTTTATTTATTTTGTTTTGAGGTAAGTGTTGAACTTACACCCTGGTTTTACCTTTGTCAGTTGTTTTAGCAGCTGGGTCAGCGATCATAGTTGTAACATTATTTTCTTTTATGGGATGTCCGTTCAGCAGCTTTGACAATGTTAGCCCATTGTCCTGATGGAACGTGCATCATAATTCTGTGTGTAACACTGAATCTTTGTCCGAACAGTTTCTGTTGAAGAGTTTCTTAAAATGTGTAGTAAATTATGAAAGCAACATTCTCGACTTATGTTTTTCTATGCCAAAACTGTCTTTTGCATTTTATGCATGAGGTATGGCCATCTGTCAGATTCATATCCTGGAAAGGTAGAGACTCGTCGTAGCTGGTTTTCGTCTGGCGGCTGTTACTCCAGGTCAGATCCGTTGAGTGGGTTGCAAGTTGCTAGACTTTAGTCACGATCACATTATCTTTTCATACTGTTTTCATTTAAACAGACTGTGCTGTAAGAAAAATAGCTCCTCTGTGTCTCACAATGGCTTTATCAACCCCAAGCCTGTTGCTAAGTGTCCCCAAACTCTCATACAATAATATGATTTACACGCAAAGCATTAAGAACTGTTTCTTTTCTTTCATTTTCCAGCTCCTTGGATAAAGGATGCCCATTATGTCCGACATTTAAACTGGAACAGAGGGCTTTCCGTTTAAGAGAGCAATTTGTCAAAAGCAGCCATTGTTTTACCTGCAGTTTGAATTACTTGCCTCGAGTGTTGTAACATGTCTAACGGTCATCAAGAAGAAAGCAAAAAAGCAGATGCATTGGACAAAAGCAACGGCGAAGACGATCAGACCACAACCACAGAAAGGAGAAACCGGAGTGGCATAATTAGCGAGCCTTTAAGCAAAAGTCTTAAGAAGTCCCGTACATTGTCACAGTATTCCACAGTTGGCACTGCCAGTTCTCTAAATGGACAGCTACAGAATGGAATGACTGTAGGTAATGGAAGCGAGGCGACCTCGGCTAAAAGTAACTCTACCTCCTCGACACACAAAAACATCTCTCAAGTGCTGAACAAATTGGACAGGGCTGTAGAAGTACCTTCAGAAGGACAGAATGGTTTACACTTTGCCCAGGCTGCGGAGCTTCTCAAAAGGGCAGGGGCAGAACATGTCCTTCTGCCTAACGAGCAAGGAGCGGGTATCGGTGACATCGAGTCTGTCAGTGTGACAGAAGCAATGAACAGTCCTGCTGATTTTCCTTACATGGGTGGCTTTCCTTTTAATCCTGGCCTTTTCATCATGACTCCCGCTGGCGTGTTTTTGGCAGACAGCGCACTGCACATGGCTAGTTTGGCAGAGTACCCGATGCAGAATGAATTGGCATCTGCCATTAATTCTGGGAAAAAGAAAAGGAAAAGATGTGGGATGTGCCCTCCTTGCCGCAGACGGATAAATTGTGAGCAATGCAGCAGTTGTCGGAATCGCAAAACAGGCCACCAGATTTGCAAATTTCGAAAGTGTGAGGAACTTAAAAAGAAGCCTTCGGCTGCGCTGGAGGTAAGCATCTTAGAGCAGCTAAAGTTTCCCTCTAGCTGACCCCAAAAAAGGTGACCTTGTAAAAAGACAACAATGACTTCTTACTGTCCACAAAACAGTGCCTACTTTTGTCTGCTTTGCAATCAGCTGATCACATTTCTTTTATTTTTCCTTTTCACATTTTAGCAAGAACTCTTTTCTTTTGGCTAACTTTTAAACATTTCTCACAGAATTTGAACCGTTTACTCCCTGTTTGTGGTTTGTTTTTTTTTTTTTGTTTTTTTTATTGCCGTGTGTACCAGCTGGTTATAATTTTCCAGACCTATACATGATGTATGTGTATGTGTTAACGTTGTTAATATTGTGGAGTTAGAGTATGACATGTAGAAGTCTGGACCTTTGCACTTTGTTAGAGCCATTAATGCCGATTTGATGCCAAGTGATTTTCATACTTTCATCTTGTTGCTACTGAAGCAAATACAGTACCTGAGACAAAATGATGAAAATTTATGCTCAACTTGTTTGTCTGTACTGAAAGCATTTCTCTCCAGTGTGTGCCTGCTTTTTTATTTTTAAAATTATATATATTTTAACATGTATTTTTACAAAACTGAAAAGAAAATGAGATTTCAAAAGTGGTATTTGATGAAGAGCTGATTTTGATTAGAACATAAGCCAGAAATGTGGTGCTCATCCCATTCTACAATGCCAGTGGCTTGCTCATTAAAACCAATTACATACATTTGAACCCTAGGGCAAATACATGTTTAGTACGGAGAAGACTGTGGGCTTTGGAGGTGGTGGTGATATAGGGGGAAGTAAAATAGAAAACTTAATACCCAGGGAGCCTCAGATCTACACAGATGGCTTAAAACTTGTTTTGGTTGCTTACATGCAAGCAGATGGCAAAAAGAAAAAAAAAAAAAAAAACCTCGGCACTTTTAAAATAAATGATTTGGCTTTCCTCACTAGCCCCCTCCGCCCCCCTCCGGTTCTTGTGAAATCACTGGGTTACAGTGCTGTCTTAGAGCTCAAACAGATAGCCTGTAGAGGAAAATAATGACTGCTCTTGGCCATTAGTTTTAAATCCTGTTAATTCTCACAGCAGACCCTTCTTAACATACTGCCCAAGAGGAAATGGTTCAGAGATCCACCAACTGCCATCATTTTTATTCCTGTGGGAAGTGGTCATTTATGCCTGGATATTTAAAACACTTTTCATTTATTCCATCCGTCTGATTACATATACAGTATATGCTTTGAAATATGTAATGTGCACGTACATTTAAGCAAGGTGGCCCACTGAGGGACTGCACTAATAAATGTCCATTGGTGGTGAAAATAAATAATGGAAAAGCCTAAAAACTAGGTAGCAAACAGGCTAGGTAAACAGGCTTCTTAAGTCTTAAGGAAAGGGCTGCAACAGATTTGCACTGTTGGCACCCAATATGCACGTTTCTTGGATACTGAAAAGTATGTAAGGTTTGTGTGTGATCCATGGCTACATCATACATTTTCATTGCAGTATTTTGTACCATTTGTACCTACTTGTTGCCACACTTAGCATCCATTTAACCAATGCTAAGTACATTCCGAACATTTGTTGCTTATGCCAGCATACTTGCCCTTTGTATTGTATCATATATTACAGAATGGAATGATTCTTTCTGAAGTGGTTATGCTTCTCTACATATGTACATGTGCAGTATATAATATATATCCAACTATTTCATTGGTAGATTGTGAAAAGCTTATATGTAAAGTGCAAATCAAGTTTCATGTATTTTCTAATAGTCTGGGTTCCAGAAGGAAATTCTTATAGCCAGTGTATTTGGTGACAAATGTTCGGTTTATCACGATTGTGTAATAGTAATTGATGTGGAAGTTAACTTGGCTTTTTAAAAATCATTAGATGATTATATGTACATTTCTAGCAGTTTCTTTTTTTAATAGTTTTAGAATCATTAAGTGCATTCAGGATCAGTTTTTACCGCAATAAATACTTTGTTCCATTTTTGTTGATGTTGCATATTGTTCTGCTGGTCTACAGCTATGGAAAAAGAATTGAGATTGTTTAAAGAAAAAACAAAGCATTAACTTCCCATTTCTGCTCAGTTCGCTGATTTTGATGTAGTGAATGAATTGGTGCAAGCGTGCAAACTCGATCCTAGAGGAGTTTAACTGCTACAAGTTTTCATTGTAGTTGATTGCTTTTCCTTTATAACTCATTAAATGATTTCTGTACAACTAAAACTATAGTGGAGTGTGCACTTCATTGTCCAATGGATTTGCGAGTGATGGATTTAAGTAGTTTCTAAAATGGTGGTCATGTCAGAAGGTAAAAGTTACAGGGTGCCTCCTTCCTAAAACAAATCAAGGTAAAACATAACAGAAGACTGTTAACAATTACGACTTCTTCTTCTTCTTTCAGCTGCTCCCGTTAGGGGTTGCCACAGCGAATCTTCTTCTTTCATATCATTCTGTCCTCTGCATCTTGTTCTGTTGTACCCATCACGTGCATGTCCTTTCTCACCATATCCATAAACCTTCTCATAGGCCTTGCTGTTTTCCTCTTACCTGGCAGCTCTATCCTTAGCATCCTTCTCCCAATATACTCAGCATCTCTCCTCAGCACATGTCCAAACCAACGCAATCTCATCTCTCTGACTTTGTCTCCCAACCATCCCAACTTGAGCTGACCCTCTAATGTACTCATTTCTGATCCTATCCATCCTCGTCACACCCGGTGCACCCTTTAACTCTGCTACCTCCTGATACACTAAAAATGTGGATTGACAATTTAATGTGTCATATTTAATTTCGATCATACTCCTGGTATTGGTGTTAGAGGCATACATTCCTGTAAGAATCTTGTAGGACTGGCAGTACCCAACTCAATTTCTTGAAGCGTAAGATGGAATTTTAGCACTTTGGCCGGAATGAGGTAGATTCTGGATGAGAGCAGGATGATTCAGGAAGTGGGTAGGAACAATATTGATATTTTCTCCTGCACAGCTCTCTATTTGATATTTTATTTATGTGTATATGCACATTTTTGATCTTCACATATTTGATTACCTATTTACAGTGTATTTACTGCCTCTAATCGGGTCACTCAACATCTCAGCTTAAAACAGTAACATTTCATACAAGAGCTGTTCAGTGCAGCTGCATCATGTTTGGGGATTGTGCGTCTCAGATAATTTGTGACTCTCCCTGATGTAGAGCATTTGATAATACATTCTAAACCTAATGCAGATAAATAGTGATCTACTCTATATAGGCATTTGTAGAAAGTAGACTTTTCAATTAAAATGTATTTTATTGGAAAATAATCTCTTCACTATCTGAACAGTCAGTCAGTCAGTCACTCATTATCCAACCCGCTATATTCTAACACAGGGTCATGGGGTTCTGCTGGAGCCAATCCCAACCAACACAGGGCTCAAGGTAGGAACCAATCCCGGGCAGGGTGCCAGCCCACTACAGGACACACACACCAAGCACACACTAGGGGCAATTTAGGATCGCCAATGCACCTAACCTGCATGTCTTTGGACTGTGGGAGGAAACCGGAGCGCCCGGAGGAAATCCACGGGGAGAACATGCAAACTCCACACAGGGAGGAAGCAAACCCAGGTCTCCTAACTGCGAGGCAGCAGCGCTGCCACTGCGCCACCGTGCCGCCCTACTATCTGAACAACAAAAATTAAAAGAAAACACTGAGCCATTTTTTTGCAGGAATTGCACACATGATATTAAATGATCTCCCAGCCTACACAATAAATAATACTTTTTTGCAAGAATTATTCTTTTTTAAAATGGCACTAGTCAAAATTGTAATTAACAAGGAAAAATGAAATAATAACTAAAAATAAAAGTTACTGAAAAGTGATTCAGGCTCTGTTGAATGGATTGCACTTTGAGTCATTGGAATGATTTTTTCCTGTACAGTATATGCAGTAATCATTGTGACAAAATATGAAGTGTCCATGATATGAACTTTAGGTTTCTGCTTTTAAGTTTTCTCAGTAGCTAAGAAGCTTTAGGTGATTTTTCAATAGCAAGAGATCTCCTTTCAGCCATTGAATTCTCCATAACCAAAATTCTTGAAGGACTAAATATTGCATATTTGACTTCTTTCATTTTCTTTTTTTTTTTGTCTCTACAGAAAAGTTTGTAGTTTGGAGTAAAATAAGTTTAGTTGTGTTAGCAGGACTGAGGTTGGTTATGGTTGGAAGCAACCTGGTAGTACAAATTCATTCATACAACTTTCCACAGAAAAAAAAAAAAGTTTAGGAGAAATAATATTATGAATTTGTTAGATATTTTCCTGTGACATGTTGTACAGCTTCTCCGTTTTCAAATCAGAAGCAAACATTTTAAGTGCAGTTGTGTCTGTTTTCTTTTTTTTCCCAAAAAGTTATTTATTTTTTCTGTGTGCTCATGAAAAGTATGAATAGGTGTCTACACCTAAAACTTGAGAGAGGATCAGAAAACAACATATTATGTAGAAAGAAACACAAATTATTGGCTTTATTACTATAAATGTTTGAAACTCTCCCTACCCCACAAACAATAATAAGTCCTAAAGTTCTTCTGTTAGCCACAAAACTGAGCCACATTTTTCGTGGGTAGCTGACAAGATTCTCTTTTTCACTTTTGCTGCTTGTTGCTTTCTTGAATGTCACTTCACGGTCTTTGATCCAGACCTGTGTTCTTTCTTTTTAATGTAAGAAAACTTCTTTCCAATACAAGGCAATATATTTTAAATAATCAATATTAGAGTTATATGCAGGTGTATGTTGTGTGCATTGTGCCTCATTTATGTTTCTCATCTTGAGCTTTCAGCAGTTCATCATGTCAGGCTACTATCACTTAATTTTATTAAACATTGAGAAAATTGAAAATCTAAGGTGCCTGAATGAGATTTTCAGCTCTACCACATATAATTTATTGATCACTAGTATGTAAAGAAAGTTCTTTGTGGTGTCCATATTGTCCACGGTACATAAATTTCTAAGTAACCTGATAGTGAATAAAATAGGACAGGCATGTGTTTTAGCTTTATGGCTTAGACCTCATGAAGCAAGTGAGTTGCATCATGGTCACTTTGAGGATTTACTTTGAACTGGGAAGTGTCAAGAAGATTTTCATGGCCTCAATGTTTTCCACAGATGGACAGAGTGAAGCAACACAGTTTATTGTAGTGACCAAGACTTCAACTTTCTGTCGGAAATTGTTTTGTTGGAGCCATAAAAACATGTACTATACATAAGTTCTTTTTACAAGATAATTTAAATATTATAAGCAATTTTGCACAGTAGAAGTGTTGTTATTCAGTAATAGTATTCATATGAATGTTAGCTTTTATCAAGTCCAAGAAAATAAGAAAACAGAAGAAAAACAGAATGAGTCATTACAGTCGTATACAAAGACCGATTTCAAATACAAAGCTCCGACTGAAAAAGCTGAACACCTGTCAATCTGGTGTTGTGCCTACTTGGCAGGTTTAAATCTATTTGCCTCCAAAGTTTTTCTTTTCTTTTGGCTTATGCTGCGCTGACACTAGAGGCATTGTTTGAGGTTGTTTCTTGTTTTGTCTTTTAAACCGCACCGTTTCAGAAATGGCATTAACATTGGTGTGAAGGCTAAAGCAAGTCAGGCTAATGTTGCCAACTTGTCTTGTCTGCATGACAGTCTAAAATATTATAGTCATGATTCATGAGTAGCATGGCTTGATTATGCAGACGAAAGACACAAAAAATGGAAAGTTAACCTGGTATGATTCCAGGATGTTGTCAGACATTTTTGGTTCAAAAAAGTTGTCTGCTGTTCTTAATTCTGTGGATAACTGCTGCATGTGTCCTGCCATATTTGTGCATTTAATATTAAAGCAATTATTATTCTGGGACCATAATATGAGATACTAATGTTATGTGCTATATTATAGTATTTGTTCCTGAGGGTTCTATAAAATTACTTATTTGTTTGTTTGTTTATTTTTTGTTGTTTGTTGCAAACTTCTTCTTGCAGCTACTGATTGCCTTTAGATATCCATGGTGCCTTGGATCGTGTCCTGCTCCCCAGATTCCTTTTTTTGTAATTGCAGAAACTCAATGGAAAAATCACATTTGATGAGCAGATTTCTATCTGCTAATATGGGAGACTTATATATATTTTTTCTTGCTTGGCATCCTCTTCTCGATTATTTGCCAGAAACAATTGGGCTTATTTTATTTTCTGTTATTTTGGTAAGCTGATATAGCATCACGCCATTACGCTTTTCATTCCTTAAGCCTTCCGTTAACATAACAGGGTTTTAATTTCTCACACTACAAGCGTGTGGTTCCAGTTCATGGACATTGCAGACTCCACTTTCTTGCAACCTGCCTCACTATTTTATAGGTCTGTCAGACAGTCTATTATAAATGACCTCTTTTTTACACTAAGGGATACAACCAACCTGTGCTATCCTGCATCGGTAAAATTAAATAACTAATATGCTGGGCATCTTGGTATACTTAAGTATTAAAATCCTGAGCTGAGCTGATCATACTCATTTACAAAGCTGCTTTTATCCGGTGCTAACTGAAGCTAAAAATAAAAAAAAAAAGTCAAAACATAAGCTCCTTTCATAGCGACATGCTGTAGTGCGGTTGCGACCTGGTGTGATGTGGGTTGAGTTAGCACTTTTACTTTCGCACTGCAATTTGAAGAAGTGGGTCACTCTGTGAGTGAAACAGGCCATACACAGCAGGAGGACACAGAATAATAAGTGGAGGAGCCCCATGAGTAAAGGCTCCTAAATCCTTGTCATTAGGGTTTAATATTTGGGGAATCATAGACAGGACATCTCTTTCAGTGTTTGCTATGTAGGCATCCATCTCAACAACAGCTCCTTCTCTTCCTCTGCACCTGCCACAATACTAATAGACCATCGTCTGGACCCACGTAGGAGTGTGTCAACACGTTCAGGTGAAGAACAACCAACTGGGTAACCTGTTCCCCAATTCTCAGAAATTATTAAAGATACCATCTTAGTGTTTTGGTGAACCTTTTTCCATTTTCCAATTAAATTTGAACTTATGACCTGTCTTTTTTAGTCCTGTGTGTATTGTCATATTAATTGGCATCACATAAAACTTACTTCAAGAAAGAATAAAACTTGTCTCTTAATCACATAAGATTACTGGCTCCTACCTACCTTGTGTTCTCCCTTGATAGAATTAATAGTAAAAGAAGTGTGCTTTTTAGGGGGCTGCACTCATTACTCACAACGTATAAATTATAGCAGCTATTTTAAGAGCTGAAGGAGAGCTCCAGTGCCACTGAGGAAATCGTGTAAGCTGCTGGAAGGTTTATCTTTTGTGAACTGTGTCCGGTTATGGATGATGGTCACTGATATCACCATTTCAGCTTCATCTCTTCACCTGAAGACCGCTTTTCAAACATAAGCACAAGGAGAACGCTTTCAAAGACTAAGATGGCTTTAAATAAAGATAAACCTATACTGAGTTTTTTTTTTTGTTTACTGTTGAGTGTCTTTATACTTTAGGACAACCTTTTTCTATAGAATACGTTTGTGTATGCAGTACCATTATAAAGAGTATACTTGAACCATAGTTTAACTTCAGGTTAAGTTGCCATGTTTTTTTCATCTGGTTCTTCCAGTTAAAGGATGTACTGTATCATCAACTTATAGCTGAAAATAATTCCATTATTAATGCAACAGTATGAGTTTGCTTGTGCCTGTGCTGTAATAGACTGGTATTCCTTTCAGGATTGGTGGTTCTTGGCTTGGGTCTTTTGCTGGAATTCTGTGATGGTTAAGCAGGTTGGTGGGTTAATGCATGGGTTTTAGTGCAGCTTCTACACAGTCTAAGGTGGTTTGATTATGTTGAGCAAGAGACAGAGAATGATTAGGAGAAAAGGTAAACCAAGATGGAGGTGAAGTGGATGGGACCCAGGACTTGCCCTAAAGGATGCCCAGGACCTTGGACAGTGGAAGAAAACAAATTGAATGCAACCAACTAAACCTGGTAAATGGCTGTTAAACCAGTGATGACGATGATGATTATATACACAGGTACACTCCCTGGAGCCCTTGAGACTTCCTGCCAGTCCACAATATATTAAAAGCTGTTTCTTACATTTATAGACAGATTTTATGGACTTATTTCACCAAATGCCAGAGGGTCAATAAAAATGGGGAACTCTAAAATAAAATAAACACCTGTGTTTTAGTTGAAGTAAAACTGCATATTTTTGGCCTACCAGTGGTAAAGTGAAAACTTAGACTTAAATCAAACAGTAGGATTCTGCAGGTGTAACCACTTGTCAGTTTCTTTTACATAATGCGATGCCTTTCATGTTTCTCACCATTCAAAAGCAATTAAAGTCTGGGGAATTTAATGACTTTCTGAGGGTCACAACGTGAAAAAGGGATTAGGTTTGAACCTGAAAGTTTGCTCTTTGTTAAGGTTACTGAAAATCTTAATAAACTGGAAGTGTGTGTGTGTGTGTGTGTGTGATCAGTACTGTGATCTCAGAAAACAGGAGGCAAAAAACACAAGTGTCCTTCCATCCAGCCCAGTTATCTCATTCAGGATCACAATGAATCAATGCCTATTTCAGCATCACTGGGAACAAAGCAGGAACCTAATGTGGATGGGACACCAGTCCATCTCATGGCACGCTTATGCACACACATAAACTGACACTGGGACAAATTAGGATTCCAGATTTATCTATCAAGCAAGCCTTTATGGTGCAGTAGGAAAACAAAATAACCCGAGGAAAACTCCTGCAGACATGGAGAGAATGTGTAAGTTCCACTCAGGCAGTAACCAGGTCTGGGATTTGAAGCCCTCCCTAGACTTAGCTAAAACAGATAGCACAAGTTTCCATTTTCAAAGAGGAAGTGGACACAAAAAGTGAAAGAATGGTTATTAATGACGGTGGATCCTCCGCATATGGTGCTAAAGGCTGATATACTGTATGTAGCCTAGGACCTTAAAGTGGGCACATCATTAGAAATCATTTGTGTAAGTTTTATGCGGGTGGCTATGTTGTGTGGATATTAGAATGACTCTGTTTTGGATCATGTTGTTGTGCTTTAACGTATAAACATAACAAAAAAACAGTACCTCCTAAAAATAGATCAATTAGAAAAATATGTATGTAAATTGACCAAATTCTGTACTGAAATGCTTTTTAAGGCTTTCAGATTTTTGTTGGAACTGATCTCTTTATTAGTGCCTAATTATTGTCCTTAAATGGAGACTTTGACTAATTTGTAAATTTCTAGCACTTAAACCTGCTAATATGTGGCTGTGCATAATATATGTAACTAAAGGGCCAAATTAGCTTTGGTAAACATATTTTGAGGAATTACTTTTTGATACACTACTAACAAACTATCAAAGTGTTTAATCTGGAGCATTCGCTAAGATTGAGCGAAACAGCAGTGACAGTTACCCTAAAGAAGACTGGTGAAGGGTGAGGGAACAGCAAGGAACAGCACCCACTCCTCCAAGTACAAACACATATTGCCACTGCTAACAACACTTCTTTGTTAAATCGTTAACATCACTGCAGAAGTTGACTTGTATAATTCGATGCAAAAACACAAGTTGTTAGAGTAAGTGAATAAGTACAAAAAAAGAAGTAAGTTTGAGAACTGATTATTTTAATTGTCTCAGTGGGCACTTTTCTTGTATCAAAGTAGATTTAATTAAAAGTCAGAAATAGTCAGCCATTTTTAGTTTTGCTCAAACTAATTCTCAACACTGGGCACAAGGCGGGAATCAGGGTATGTAGGTTTTCTAACCTGAGTTTTTTTTGCAGAAAGAAGATAAACAAAAAAAAAAGTAGGCATCTGCCTAGTCTGTCCTATCTTCTTTAAAGTTGAGACTCTAATAGATGCAAAGTTCACTTGTCCTTTGAAGGAATACTATACCCAAAAATGATATATTTTTTATATGTTACCACATTTGGCTTGTAGTGATGATTGAAAAAAAGTTTTAATCTCATGTTTTCATCAAGTGGATGACTTGACTTGTGGATTACGCAACACGAATAACATGAGATTTTTTCATGGAGGTTTTTGATATTGCTCGCTGTTGGTCTCTGTATTCGCCCATTCTATTAGAAAGTTTTTCTCTATTCTCCTTGAAAACATGAGATAACAAACTACATGTGTTAAGTAACAAATAAATACATTTCATTTTTGGGTGAAGTATTCCTTTCATACTCTAAGATCATGTAGGCTTAGTAAGATTCATGGGGTTTCTGCACAACTTGTATATTTAATTTGCTGCATGAAGCACATAGATATTCACCGTTTTGATTTTGCTTTGTAAATATAGACTGAAATGTAAATAGGACTGCCTTATATAGGAAATACATTTAAACCTGTAGATCCATACATATGCTGTCTGTGATGGGAAGTTGCAGAAGTAAAGCCTAACCAAAGTGGCACAGAACTGTCACTGCTTGTCAGGTGGCACCTATGGCCTGCTCTGCAGGCTGAACCCTGAACACGTCTGTTGGGTCCCCTGTGACTTGCAACAGCCTGTTTACAAGGGAACTGGAGAAGCGCCAATGTCCAGCTGTTGTCAGAGACTGGACACTTTTCGTTACATCTTCGTGTGAGCAGAAAAGGTCAGTTCACTTGAGAAAGAGCCAGTGGGGTCTTTAAAGTGATGACGGCAAACATGTAGATATTTGATTCACAAATAAATATGTTTGACTTTTGTCACACAGGTGGTTAGAAATACATATGTATATATGTAAGTTTGATGGCAAAATACATCTACTGTAAATATCAAATGAATTGTGAAACCTTCACTTGAGTTTTTCAGGGTGTAATATTCTTCAAGTCACTGCACAGATTTAAAAATAGAAAAAAAAGCATTAAAATGCAAATCCATACAACCTTACCTATACATATCTTTATAAATAACTAATAAATGTAAAAATATTTGTAGAATATGCTTCAGCTGCACCTAGACAAATGAAAACATTAATTTAGTAAACATAAGCAAAAATTACCAATATGAGAGCAATTAAGATAACAAAAGATATGAACAGTTTGTAATAGAAAAGAGGAACACAAAATCTGCTGTTGACAGTCTTCCTGAAACAGTTTTTGTGGAAAACGTAAGGTCAAGGATTGGCTGACCTTAGCCAAATAAACAACTTTCCCATCAACGGTTATTCTACAGCATAGGACAGAAGTGGCTATCTTTGAACCGGTTTTGTCGTTTTTGCTCATCTTTTATTACGACCGACCACAGCAATGCATTTAAAGTATAATTTAGCATATTAAGGTAAAAATAGAGATCATTAGTGATTATTATCTTTGGCTTATTTTCATTTGTTTCTACCTGTCACTTTTGATGGTTTATGGAGCCTGATTCTACTAATGTGGCACCTTTTAGTCCATTATCAAATTTTCAGTTTATGCTTCCCACAGATTAACTCAATGCTTTTTCTTTAGTCCATCTAACAGTTGCATGGTCTCTCTGATACCCTCCACGCTTTGTTTTCCGCCTCCTAAAGTGAGCAGTGCAGTCCTCTTTATCTTTTGGGGTAATAAAGCTGTTAAAGTCTGAGGTGCGCATTACTCTGGGGCACTGATAAATTTAAAGCAGGGGATAATGATAAGGTGGGAGCCATTCATTTGGAGCTTTATGACAGGGAAACTAGTGCAGGAGAGGACGACATAATGAGACTCTGTCATGTGTTGTAGGCTTATTCATTTGCCCCCCTTGTTTATTAGAAAACTCTGCATTCATGTATTTTTTTTTTCTTTTTAATAAGTTAAGCATTCCAGTTTATGGTCTGTCAGAGCAGAACTAAATGATTCCCCTGGGACCACGGAGAGGTTACATCCACATAACTGCTGAAAGCCTCGAAATGAGCTGAAGTCCTCTGCATGCACAGACGTGCATCCGCTCTGCAAATGTGACCCCGCAGCAAGGGGGAGAGAAACGTGATAGCGTTTACTCCAAGTGCCTGATCTGCAAAAAAGAGAGAGAAAAAACGCCCTCCCTAGTTGACCACATAACCTTCACGAACAACAGCTTGCTTTGCTCGGCATCTGCCGCTCTCTTGGTATTCTTCTCTTCTGTCCCTGGCAACATTGAGTTGTTTGGACTAAAATTAATCTTGGCTATTAAAAGCTAGTGGTTTGCATTGTGCCTAATACACGCATTTCAGATCCTTCAGATCCCATGCAATTTTTGACAGTGTTGTTTTGAATTTTCTTGTATCATTTTAGGTGACATAGCAGTGTACCGGATTTGCACCCCTCCCCCTCTGTCTTAAGGTGAGGTCTTGTGCCAACCTGAAACCCCCATTTTAGGGAATGTTGGTTGCTCTATCATGCGGGAACGGATAAACATGTCAGCAGCTTTCAATGTAGGATAGCTAATATGTGCAAGAAGCAAACTTCCTCCTGCCTCAGGCACTGTAGCATACCACAGACGTCTTTATTCATGTGTTGACCCCCCCTTCCTTCCGTTACTTAATAGGTGATGCTTGTTTGCCACCAATGAGAGGCTGGGGCACTGTGACAAAATTCCATCAACTCAAGATGCCCATGTAGGCATGTTAGCAGATAAATCTGTAATAAATGTGTAAACCTGGAAAGTCTATTTATTAAGTGTTCTTGGCTAATGCATTGATCTGTAATGCACAATTGACCCATAGATGTGTTTGGCCACTCCAGAAGTGCAAGTTCATGGACGCTGGCCTTATTGACATGAGGAAAATGCCCTGACCACAGTTCAGGTGGTTTTTCAAGAGCAACTTCAAGCTTTCTGCACTTATGTGCAGTGGAGGCAGTGTTCATGTAGAGTCATAGAGGTCAACAGCCAAAGTTGGGCTGCTTCTGCCGCGGATGGTATGCAGATGGCCTGGGGAAAGTGACAGGAAGATTTATAGTCACCGTGGCAAAGGTATTCCTACTGGGATTGTGTGCTAGTGGGCCGTGCATCATTCCTGTAGAATTTATATCTCCCACAGAATGTACAAAATGATGAATTTAAAGAAAGTTGAGCCACTTCTCTTTTTCATTAACGCATTACCACACATCTTCATATGTGTGTGTACTGATCTGTTGCTTCTGATCAATGTAGCATTACTCTGTTACATAAGCATTGATTTCCGACTGACATAAATGTCAGAAGAGCCTAAAAGCCAGGTGGACAATCATATCTTCTTCAAGCATGCTCAGCCAGATGTAGAAAGATGTTTTTGTTTTTTTTAAATTCCGGAATGACTTGGAGCCTTATTATCTTCTCTAATATAACTGAAATGAGCACAAATTCCTATTATAAATTAACCCAATAGGGTTACCGAGGGTTATTGAAAGGGGCCTTTGCTGACTATGAGTGTGCGTGTGGCTCCAGGGGTCTGCTATGTTTGTCTCTGGGCGTTCAGCTTCTCCCACACTTCCAAGTCTTTATGTTGCTGGGTTACCACATGTTACTATAGGGGACTTTAAGTGACAGCAAGTTTTTCTGAACTAACAATACTCTTTTCCTAAAAGTCAACTTCAAAATAAGCTTCCTTTGAGAAACTTAACTCTTCAAAAATTGATTGTTTCAAACATCACCTTAAATGATTTATTTAATGTATAGAAAATCTTTTCAGCAAAGTGATTTTTTCAAATGTACCCAGTATAATCATGTTTAAAAGCACTTGCCCGGAGCTAGGTTCCATGAAAGCTTTTACCTATAAGACAGATTTATAGGCTCAGTTTGGTTATGAGGCCTATCGGTGTCCCATTGAGTGATAATTTAGGTTACACTATTAAACTTTAAAACCATTTTCAGTTCATTAAAGTACTGTTTGATAACCCTAATCTATACTGTATATGTATGTAAAATCCAACGTCTGTCTGGCTGTCTGTATGTTTGTCCGCTTTTCACGAGAGAACTACTTAACGGATTTAGATTGTTTTGTTTTCTATAATTTGCTTGAACATTCATTTATTTTGCGACTTCTCTCATTGCGCTAAGTATCATAGCTTGCTGTACTGATTTATTTGTGTGAATCCGAGAGAGACACTGTAGGCCGAGAAAAGGGGGGTGGGGCCCTCCTCACTCACGCGCTAGCGTCCATTTGAGTCGGTCTACCTCTTGCCACGTGTTGGAGTGTATGTACCTTGCCTCCGCTTAGCTAGTGATACCTGCTTGTTCAGCAAACATTATCATCTACAGATTGTTAAGGAGTAACATTTGGTGTTTTTGAGAGAGAGAGAAATCAGAGCTAGGTGTGTTTTAGAGGGTAGCTGCTGATTGGCAGAGATATCACGGCCACATGCTTTTCTCCCCACCTTGGGGACTCTCTCCCGTCAGAGCTGAACACGATCAGATACAGTGCCAGTGTTTGATGTTGGAGTGTACCTACCTTCCACTTGGCCAGAGTTACATTTTTTTTTAAATTGACTTTTAAAGATGGTACTGTTTCACTACTATGTGGGCGGAACTGCAAGGGATAGCTAGTTTTAAATATAAAACAGGTAACTAAAATAATCCTATGCAAAACTTATTGCTGAAATAATAGAATAAATTTAAAAAATGTTAATATTTGATATCTTATGTCCTTCATGTACCTTCACAGTTTGTCATATGCCTTTCCTTGGTATCCTCTTGTTTCTGACCCTCTCTTGCCTGCCCCCCCCCCCACCAGAGAGTGCGTTCCTATAAAGCCTGCTTCTCATACTCTTATCATTTTGAGGCATCTTGCCTTCTGTCCGCTTTTTAACTACCACCAGTGGTAGATGAGCCCCCCATCACCCTCTGTGAAAACATCATTCATATATCTCAAATAGCTCCTGTCTTTGAAGGTGACTCTCAGCATGCCTCCCACACCTTTACTCCTCCTTGTGTGTCTGAACTTTTCTTAGCCAGCACTTCCTTTGTTAATTGCACCACAGAAGCCAAAATTACCAATCAGAACAAAACCAAACTGACCAATTTGATTGGTCAGAGGAACCGATCACACACAAACACATCTGTAGATTAAGTTGGACTACGCTGTTCAGAATAGAGATGTACTATCTAATTTTCAGTAACTATGGGACATTTTGCAGTCCAAATACTGTAGGTGTGCAATATATTAAACAATCAGTACATGTATTCCTTCAGCATATCATGATTCTGTCACATTATAGCCTGAACCAAGAAATTGGATGGATGAGTGGATAATTTGTTTGTCCCTTAAATAATAAACTCTCTGGATTTGAATGAATTTGTACACGTTCAGCACTCAAGGGTTCCATTCCCCAGGTTTAGCCTTTGAAATTTTGTTGAGTGTCTAATATCTTCATCTTTTAGTTAATGGATAAACATCAAATTGGAATCTTTCAATTTCTACTTTATTAAAAAAGGCTTTGAAAAAAAAATTTGGTAAATTTTTTGTGGAAACCGGTGAGCTTCGTATTTTGCTAATTATTTTTTGATGGTAACTTAGTCATTTTTATCTAAGAAAGATGAGTACATTTTAGTGATAAACTAGCTTATTTTCCATTATATGACTGGAAGTGGGGATGTTAGACCTTGGCAAATATTTATGTATTGCATTGAGGACTAACACCACTCCTCCACTTAGAAATCTGAAAGCATTACAGGAAAACAACAAGCGTGCCTGTAGAATTAGTCAAATCAATTCTAGGGTGAACACTTAGCTGTAATTCATGGTGTCCAGTGAATAATTGAGAATAACACTTCATATTATAAAAATGACCACATATGAAATGATTTTCATTGTGTTTTTGTGACACTATTTGTAGTATTTTCAGTTTGCTGATAAAATGAAACACTGAATTTAGAATTAGCTTCATGAGAATCAAATGGAAGTTGATTTTGAGTGATGTTTTACTATAACACCTGTTTTATGTTCTTATAATTGTGAGGAATTTTCTCAATGAATTTGTGTCATATGAGAACTTTAGGAGCACATCACCTGTGATAAGTATAAAGAAAATAACAAGGACACAATAGTAAAATGATATTTAAGTTAATTTGCATTTATTACATATGTGCAGTAGATGACTAATACTTGTACTCACCATGTATTTTTCTAGTGGTTAGCAGTGTTTCCTTATGGATCCTGTATCCTGGGTTCAAATCCTGTGCCCAGTTCTTGTTGTATGTGTGAACTTTGTATTTTTCCCCCTTGTCTACATAGATTCCCATCTGGTTACTTCAGTTCCTCCCACATCTCCCAAGATGTGAGGTTAGGTTAGCTAGTAATTCCATTTGAATGTGAGCATGGGTAAGTAGGCCCTGCAATAACCTGGTACCCTGTAAAGGACTATTTCCTGCCTTGTGTACAGGACTGCCAGGATAGACTTAGGCCCCTGAAACACTAAATTGGCGTAAGGGAGGTTGTCATGGTTGTGTTATGTAAATTAGATTAAGATGACACCAGTATATCTGGTTGGAATTAGACATGGAATTTATTTGGAAATTCAAACCGAAACGTAATGGTGTTAAGAACATACATTGATGGATGGATATATTCTCCAGGTATTCTGATAGATTTGTGTTAATACTTTCTTTTTGACTTGCATCGTCGTCTGACACATGAGATTATTTCATTGCTCAAACGTTAGCACATTAAACATAAACAACTCACAGGTAGCAGATTGGGATGTCAGCTGTGTTTAATTTTGTTCTCCTCATTCCACAATCTTTTTGCTGTATTTGGTCACATTTTTAATTGACAGAATGGTTTAATTTCTGGAAGAAAAAGTATTTAGTTACTTCTGACCTGAATAGGAGAATAGTTTTGAATAACAGCAATCTGGGCTCTGCAGGTATTTATGTGTGATTATTTCACTTGTGCCACTTATAGAACAAGCACTAGTGTATGATTTAAGCCTTATCTTATCTACACCATATAAATGACCAAAAAATAAAAGCAAGCTATATTTCACAAAATAAATTAATAAGGCACACATTTTAAAGTAAAATATGTGGATGAATAAAGTGCCGTTAGTTTGATAGTGATTGCATAACTATTATACAGTCAATGCCAGTTTTTCTCTAGATTTTTTAAAAATTTCACTCTTTCCTGTCAATGCATCCTAGAAACATTATAAACTGGGAATGCATATGTGAGAAAAGCTGTCGATTAGGTAGATGCATTTGATGACAAATTAAAAATATTCCTGTTTTCCTTATCTTCAGCACCAGTAATGAGTGAAAATAGCACTTCAAGAAAAGAAATTGAGATGGCATAGACAGTTAGCCATATTGTATCTCTTAGGCTACTTCCACACTACTATATATTTATTTGCAAACAGTATTTATAAACTAAAGCAATCTCAAACCACACTAGAGCTTTCACATCATTTACTAAAACACCTGAAAAGGGATATGACGTAAACCTTTGTCTGTGCTGGGCATGCGTACATCGGCAGAAAACTCCATATAGTGAAAAATTTAGAGCCCTGTGAAAACTGGATTTCTTTGCGATTCTGACAGTACATTCGCAGCAGACAAAGAAATGAAGCTCTTTATGGTGCTGTAGCAAATTGCCCTCATGTCACATTAACATGCTGATCACATTTGAAAGTAACACTAAAAACACCAAAATGTTAAAGCGACACTTTAAAAAAAAAGTGTTCTGCTCTGTATTCATTTACAAGAGGACTGATTATAAGCAGTCCATAGCAATCAAAGTACCAAACAACATTTGTAAAACTAAGTCACTAGAGAAAATTAAATAAATAAACCAACAAACAAATAAATACATGAATGTATCTATATTATTGCTTTACTGCATTGTGCTTTTGTGTCTCTGTTTTATATTCTTCTGGAGCTCAGCTGTGTTCTCCACCCATTCACTTTGTTGACTGCCTTATTGATACATTTGTTGTGGAAAGCTTCCCTCCTTATTGAACTGATACAAGTATAAGTAATAAACATTGATAAGAGGCTGTCAATCTGATTTTCACGGGGCTCTGATTTTTTTCCTACAATCGTAATGCCACCAACAAAGGGATTTATTGCAAAACTGTACTAACTGGTAAATTATTTGCCTTTTGTGTATGTTTGCAACATTCAAAATGTACAGAAGGCAATTTAGATGCATACAACTAAGCAATGCAACAAACACCATGGAAAGCAACTCTTCTGTGTCCGCCGTGTTGGAATATGGTTTCCTTCCATTGATAGTGATCAGTCAGTGAATGAGACATTGTAATGAGCAGGATCCAATCAGGGAAGAGCCATGTAATAAGCATTGAACCTACCAGAGTGCTATGGAGTCAGCATTTTCATAAATGTTTGCTTTTGGCTGTCTTAATTGAAGCGCTGCTCAGTCATTTTCAAAAGTTTCTGGGTTTGGAGAACATTTCAAAAGCATTTGCTTTCATTGGTTGAGTGTGGAGAAAAGGTGAAATGTCTGAGTGTTTAAATGAAAACATAGTAGTGTGGACAGGTTCTTAGTTCTACAAGAAAAGTCATTCAACAACAAGGCCCTAACAATTTCAGTAAGCTAAACGACAGTGTCCCTGTACAACCCAGGCTGGGAAAGTGTGTGAGATATGCGAGTATTAATTTTCCATATTAAATGTTTATCAGTTTTTCAAGAAATCTTTATTTAATTTCCATATCAATTTCTGTATGTATATTTTTCATCAGACTTAAAAGTTTTTTAAGTAGCATTAAAAACCAAGGCCCTTTGGTACAAGCAATATTCAGTTAAGAAAGTGTAGCCACTTCCACTTAGCCATATGTCATGTAGATTCATTCCAGTCTTATCAGAGAATATTTTACAGCACCACCCCAACACTTACATGTAATGTCTTTGCAGAGATAGGAAGCTAATCAATATCAGCTTTGTTAGCTTAACTTTAATGTATCTGGCCTGAATTACCACAGGTTGTGTGCCATCTGTGCCACTGTCCAAAAGCCTTTGAAAAAGGTAAACACAATATAAAGACTATAACGTAAACCTCTCAAACCCACTTAACATGCTGTTAATTTGGAATTTATATTTATATTTTGTACTAGTTTACACGTGATGATTTATTTCACATTTCATTGGTAAAATAAACAAAATAGCTAAAAAAAAATGGAAAAACAGGTAACACAATCATCTTAACACATCCACTCAACCCAAGATACAAGATCTAGCCAAAGAAATATACCACAAGACTGGAAACTCAGGATTTTGACTTCTGGATTTATTGCTTTGCAGGTTTTGTGTTTTGTTTAATAAGATAAACCTGAGTTGTTTGAAATTATAACAGATGCAGGTAATTAACTGAAAAATAGAGATAATAAATATGCTAATGTTATTTAAGAAGTGAAATATCTTACCGTAAGTTTACTGCAACTCTTTTTCCTCCCTCTATTTTAAATTTTGATTTTGGTAAGAATGGCTTTTCTGAAGGCTCCAGTTGCATCTATTATCTCAAGTGCATCTAGGGAAAGACGTAATTCAGCCTGTTACTGGTATTCAAAACAGGTTATACATTATTTTAAACAAGTTTAATGGTTATATGCAGCCTCTTATTTGACAATTTTTAAGATTTAATTCAAAAAACTCCATTACAAATCAAGAATCATGTTTTGTAAGAATAGATCAGGAGGTATGTTTTAATAGAATTTTTTTCAATAAAGGACTTCAAAGGGTGAACTTTCTTTTGATAATATTTTTTCACCGCTTATATTTTAATTATATTTTGCCATGTGAAAATGAGGCATACCTAGAACATTACTGTTAGGTTACATGGCTCAGCTGATGTATATGTGCTTACATATCAGTGCCAAAATCTCCCTCTGCCTCATGTCTGTTGTTCGATTGATGCTTGGAGGATGAAAATGAAATGTTTGTAAGTGATATGATTTACCCTCTGTGGACATCAGAATTAGATTTGCTAGTCTGATGCATATGCATGTTGTGTCTTGTGCGTTAGTCTCGTTTGGCCACATGGTTCACCATTAAGAAGGCTTATTCTAATAAGTCTTTGGATCATTGCTCTAGAGCAGCAATGAAGACAGATTTTTATGTGGCATTATGCGCTCACTGTGGGCATCACTGTTGCTTTCGTTTCTTGTGATTTGTTGACTGTGCCCATCACTCGTGTGGTGTAGGCGGCATTTACTTGTTTATATGATTATGTTCATGCTTGTCTCGCCTTAGGCTGTTGAGTTTAATGTGAGAAAACCTTTCTGCAAATGAATGTCTGGTGTGTGCTATTAAACAATAACAACTGAGCATATCAGTCTAATGCGCAAACCTATACAATACCGTAAAAATAAATCTCCAAAAGAGTTGCATGACCTTAGTTCACAGTCATTACAAGTGGGCATGCCATGCCAGTCTAATGATCTGTACATGTTATACCCAGGTACCCCTCCTCCAGAGATGTTCAGTCAAGCAGTCTTAATTAATTTGATCTTTAGACCATCACGTTCTAAAATTTAAAGAGATTTGTTGTGTTCAATGGAAGGCTTGCTCTGGGCATCGTTGTAGCTTTCAGACACTAGTTGAAGGATATAATTGCAAGACTGTTGATAAAATAATAGGTTTACTTGAAAGGAAGTATATCACACTTTATAAAGGTTATACCCAAAGCAGACCTGTCATGATGGCACAGTAGTTGGCACTGTGGACTCACTGCTCCAAGGATATGGCCTCCATTCCAGTACATCTCACTCTTTCTCTCTCCCTCCCGTTGTGTTTATGGGTCTTCTCTGGCAACTGTTGTATCCTGTCATAACCCAAAGATGTGCACAATAAGCATGTTGGTGGTATTGAATTGACATAATCTTACAAATGGACTGGCTGGGATAAGCATCTGTTTCATACAATACCTATTTCTAAAATAAAAAGCATAATTAGAAAATGGGTGAATGGGCTTAACCTAACTACTCTTGGGTCATCAATTAATTACCATAGTATTTCTCTTGTATATCCAGCATTATCATTAACATCATTGCAATGTTAATAATAATATTATATAGGTAAACATGTTTTATTTTCTGCACTTCGTAATTTTGTGAGCTATGCTTAATTTGTGAAGAATAGATTCATTCTCACCCTGCATTGCCCTCATTCAAAGCTGTTGATGGAGAAATTGTTTCTTTGTAATAGGGTATCCGTGACAAGCATCGACTCAGCTAGTAGAGAAATACTACCTCTCCTGAATACCAGAAAATGATTTTTAAAGCTGATTTCTGTACCTTAACTGTCTAAAGTAACTAATCCTAAAACTCTCACCTAAATTTACATTAAGAGAACAATCAGTTTATCACATCAGCAAAGCAAAAATATATAGGAAATGTCAATGAGTTGGTGAAAAATAGTACGCAGGAATAATAAGAGAATATTAGGTCAGCTAATCAGTGTTAAAATGTTACCATTTTTCACAAAGTTTTAAAAGATACTCAGTAAAAATAAATCATGTATTCTTTGTCATAGCCTGCTGAATTCATTTATAGGGGCATGGAAGTCTAGGGCTTATCCCAGTGGTATTATGTGCAAGGCAAGAATTAACTCTTGATGGGACGCCTATTCATTGCGAGGTACAATCTCAAACATTCCATACAAGATCAATTTAGAGATGCTACTTTATCTACTTAATCTAGTCATCTGAAGTTGTGTTCAAATTATCTTTATAAAGATGGGTTGTAATGTGGTTTATTGTTAAAGAATGGCTAATAACAAATTTTCATTGACCACTCCTTTTCCATTTTGAATTTTGAAAGGCACTCAATTATTGGACAGTGTATGCTAAAAATATTTTGGTGTCTTCCTGCAACACCAATGGGATTACAGTTTTGGAGGTATTATTATGGTGGCTACACTGTAACTAGGATTAAATGACCAGAAGTGTGTGTCGCTTGACGTCATTTGCGTGATAAGATAAAGGTCGGCACCAGGCATTTCTGTGTTATCCATGTTTGTGGAGAACTACAAAGTGTTTTAGGGTGTGCATCTCTAGTTGTGAATGTCCTTGTAAAGAATCTTGTGTTTGAACTTTCACCATGATTCAGCTCACTGTTTTAGGCTATAAGAAAGATAGGATTGCTTTTTTGGTTTATAAACTTGGCCTGTTTTTTTTTATCACATTTACCCTTCTAGTCCTTCCTTTAAACAATCTTTATTCCCTCCTCAGTATGAATAGATTAGTTTATAAAGCGTTGGATAACTTGCTTTGTTCCCAACCCCAAAAAATGACAAGCAGTCAAAATCTACAAAAGAAAAGTTAAAAAATGATAACACCAGAAGGACAGACTTCTGGAAGCACAAGCTGCAAAATAAACTACAGAACTAATTAAACAAAGAAAAGCTAATGGTACTCTGGGTGTCATGAACTAGGACTCACAAAGCATGTAAGTTCCCAAAACACTTCCAGAAATGCTCACAAGAGTGGGAAATCCCTTCAAAAACTCCAGCTAGCTACAGGAAGGGCCATGTAGAATTTTTATAAAATAAAAAGATTTATTTGCACAAACTGCCCTTAGGCACAAAAGAAAGCTCTGTAGAGCACAAAAGGCAAAATGGAATTACCCATGACACAAAGGCAATCCAAAACTAACAAGGCCAAAACAGATTTCTATTGCAAGGTCAAAGCACAGAGCAGAAGGCTGAAAAAATCCAGAATTTTATAAAAAGCACAAAGCACAGTGTTAGACGCACAAACTCACCAACTTCAGAGCGCATTCACAATGAACCACTAAGAAACTGTCTGGGAAACCCACCAGATTTATATCCTGGCAGTGACTGGCAGGTAGCCCCACCTCTTTGGGGACCACCCACAGCATACATGGAACATCACCAAGGCACTGAAACATAAACACAATCAATAGCAAATGAACATAACTAAAATTAATATATTCAAAATAATAAAAAATTAACAAAGAAAATCTAAAACATGAATTTGAATCTGAGCCAGTGAAGGAATCCTGGATGAGATGTGACATTGAGGCTTCCTACATGGGCTTATCCATGACTGTTGGATAGGTTGGTTCCTGTAAATACCTCTGGCTCTCTTCCTAGATTTACACTCTGTATTAGGATGACTAGAATGAGTTTTTTAAGCCTCAACTAGGAGCCACTTCCTCGATTGATTCTATGATTACTTCTGGCCTTTGGAACATCTGGAGCCTTCTGGCTAGAACTCTGTCTAGTGGGTCAGGTGTATCTGCAATCCTGAATACTCAGCACATGTTTTAAAAACCAGGCAGGGTCACCTGACCATTACAACAAGTGACAGGAATCCATACTATATATCGTCTAAAGGAGTTCTACTGCTGCCATGAACTGGAATGGACAACTCAGACACCAACTTTTATGACCCCTACTTTCCTTGTTTTATCCTTGCTACCACCCCTTGGTGGCATCCTCCTAACTAACAGATGGTCCGCAAGCCCAACTAAATATTGGGTCAATTGCCCTCTGGCATTTCAAGCATCCTGTATCATTTTGAGGCGTAGCACTCCCTACATTTGGTAATCCGGTTCTCCTAGCATGACTACAAAGGTTGTCAACGCCAGGAAATTTCCCTCTGAGTCCTCTGTCACAAACCAAACAATAATTAAAGAGCAGCAGCAGGACAAAAAATAAATTACAAGAAAATTCAACCTCATGATAAATGAAAGGAAAACAATTGTGACAGTGGGAAAAAGTGGAAATAATGATAAACAGAATGCATGATGGAGCTGACAAACAGTGGGAGCTGAATGTCTGCTTTCACATTTAAGAAAACTTTTTTTTCATGAGAGCCAATACGTAGTAGACTTAGTACCCAAATATTACTACCTTAACGTGAGTAAGGCAGGTGAAATTAACCAAAGTGAAAATGAACACCAGAGTTTCACAGCTATGAGACTGTTTGATCTGCTTGGGCCCTCAGAGATTACTAAGTGACAAGAGGCTATTATTGTCAATCTGCCTCTATTGACAATCTGCTCTTTTTATGTTTTGTATGTAATATTTATCATTCTTTTGACTTATCTTATATTGCACTTGTTATCTTGTAGTTTTGCATTTGTTTTCTTCTGTGCTTTGTAAAAAATCTTGTTGCAGTGGGCTCTGTGAAACAGTTATATAAAATAAAGACTGATTGATCTGATTGATATCACAGTTGTTGCATTTATTAATTTATCACTTCACAGGCTGCCAAGAACCCTTGAGAAAATAGCATTTATGTCTGCTAGGCCCATGTAGCAAAGCATTTCAACATTTGGTAGCTGATGTTTTATAAACAGACTCGTACCTCTATAACCAGATTAATTCAATTCACTTCATTTCTTAGTAAACTGCATGTGTCACAGTTGTGAATTATCCCTGAGTAAAGAAGTACAGCTCAACAACACACTAAAACAGTAGGAATTATTTAGAACTTTTTAATTCAACTCCTGTATTTTAATGGGTTCCAAGCGTAGCTCCAAAAATTGCATTAGACGACCATTCCTATTTTTAATTGCGTAAAATCAACAGTTACTGAGGTTACTTAAGCATTCAGATATGCAACATGGTCTTACAAATAGATATTTTTGTTAGATGTGACACTAATGAAACATATAATACTGTTCTATTCCTTACAATATTGAATTCTACCACTTCAGACTCTGCTAGTAACATTTTAAGGCTCAACCTTAATTGTCCATGTGGCATTTCTAGAAGGAGTACATTCTGAAATCAGCATCAAGCCAAGTGGCTTTATTATCATACCATCCATTTCGTGCAGCATACAGTGGCACAAAATAATGTTCCCCAGGACTGAAGTGGAAAATATGCATACAGTAAACATACAGTAAACATAGTACCAGTGCAAGACAGGTGAAGAATTATACTATAGTATAATAAATAAATAAATATTTGGAATTAAACAATAGGTAAGTGAATAGATAGTAATAATTTGATATAGATAGTAATTAATAACTCATTAATAAAAATTAACAGTAAAACTAATAAAAAATACTGTAGTGCTGACATGTGCAACAAATGTACTGCATATAAATTTACTAGGGGCAGATCTGAGGGCAGGGGGCCAGCACAGAGTTCAGAGCCCAGACAGCTCAGGGGTAGAAGCTGTTCAGATGGCTACACTTATGTACTGTATAGGATGGAGATACCTCCTTTGGTGCATCTCAGATGCAGACGTTGAAGGACTTTTTCACCTGTGAAGCACCTTCCTTTTCACAAAAGCGAAACATAATGAGAATTTTGGTAAATGTTTTTTTTTTTTACTTTAAATCAGGATAGAGGAAGACAAGAAATTGCCACTATCCAAAAGGCTATTCAGTTTATGTGCAGCATGGTGGTGCATTGGTTAAAGCTGCTGCCACACAGTTACAGAAGAAATTTTTTGGATTTCCATTTTGAATTTTACACATTCTTCCTGGATCTTCACTTTTTAAGCCAGTTAAAAATTAAAGCATGAGTAGACTAAGGATGAGAATGCGTACCAAAACACAGTCTGGCACCCCATCCAGGGTTGGTTTCTGCATTGCAAGCAGTCCTGTCAGGATAAGTAACTGATCTCGCAACTCTGAGTTGGATTCATCTGGTATAGAGGATGGATAAATGTGTAAACTAAAATAAAATTTACAGTTTATTTCTTTACTTTGTATAATGAAAAATCTTTAGCTTTATCATAGTAATTTGAGAGATTTTGTTCTCAACAAAGCCAGAGAGACAGACTGTGGGGTACTAGGCAGGCTATTGGAAAGGGTGGTGTACAGACACTAAAGCACAGGGGGAAAGAAAGTGACAAAAATTTTGAGTTTTAGGTAGACTTTATTATCCCAGAGAGAAATTTGTTTTTATTATTTTTACCATGAAAGGTACTGTGTGTACAATAATTACTGCTATTGTCATATTGTCCACTTATACTTTGGAGGTCCTCATTGAGTATCAAAGGAGCAAACAGACGAGTCCTTCAAAAATCAATAGTGATAAGAATATCAAGATTACTCACTGAATGGACTTGATGAGGTAGTGCTGTGCTCTTTTCTAAATGTTTTTTATTCCTCAGTGCTCTCCTTTCACAGTTGGAAGACAGATGCTGTCACCACGTGCTCTGCAGCTTCATGAGGTGTTCAAATAAGGAGGCAGTCTTCACAATGGCTCTTAATTTATATTTTTGACATGCGCGTTTATTTGTGTTTTTTGTTTTTTTTTTACTTATGCCAGTTTTCACGTTAACATAAGCATTAAGTTATTTTCTAGGGTTTCACAGAGCTTTAACTTGGAAGGAAATGAAGCGGTGGCTGGCATACAAAGATTATAAAGAGAGTGACGTGAAAAAGAGGCAGAACTGCAGGCTTAGGTGTGGTGGTTGTATCTGTCTTTCAAAAATTTTTTTGGCCCATTTAGCTGTACTATACTTAAAAGGCGTGTGATGGCATTAGAAGAGGTTTACACCACAAACTGAAGTGTATTTCGTTTATTCGTACTTTGAAAACTTGGCATGCGTTTCTCGCCACTTGTACTTGTCTAGTGCATTTTGAAATGCCTGATTGCATTCTTTATTGAACTTCATCATTACCCCTCCTTATACATACAGGATAGTAATTCTGTTTTATTTACATTCTGCTCCAAAAGGATCGTTATGTGAGAAAATTAGCTTACCTAGTGGTTCATTTAGAGCTTTTCCTTGTAGTTTATAGACAGGCCAGTTTTGAATTCTTGTGCAAACGGCATTTACGGCTGTGATAATTCTAATTGTAATTACTTTTTGGGCACAACGGCGGTGCAATGGCTAGCACTGCCACATCACAGGTTCAGGAACCTGAGTTAGATAATGCAACAACTAGAATTCTACATAAAGTTTGCATATTTTCACCCAGTTTACATGTTTCACCTGTAACACGTGTATTTCAGGTGTTTAAGTATAAGTCCGGGGGACCAGCAGTAGGCTGGTAACCTATCCAGGGTTAGCTCTTGCCTTGGCTGATGTTGATGGGATACATTTAGGCTCCTCTAGACAACCTAATACAGTGGTTTCCAACCTTTTTTATGCCCTGCACCACTATAAAATTTTTGATTTATGTTTGCACCCCCTACAAAAGTAAATTCACAAGTTATTTTCTAGGGTTTCACAGAGCTTTGAATTGGAAGGAAATGAAGCGGTGGCTGGCATACAAAGATTATAAAGAGAGTGACCATGAAAAAGTAAATTCACATTTGAAGATGAAGAAGTCAAACTTCTAATTTTTGAACCGCAAGTTGAACCACATACGGTATTGCAGGTGAACAAATTAAAATACAAATTAAGCAACTTACCTTTGTAAATCTGAGTAATCTTGTAAATGTGTTCCTAGACTCTCGATTGATGATCCAGGGGTTGGGGTATCCATGATGAAATGACACACCTTCAACAGTCGAGGAGTTTGGGCAATTGGAGGCCCCCGTGAAACAATTGGTGTCTGTGTGCCAATAAGTAATGATACACAGTCGACAAGCTTTATCCCCCAATAACACCTGCACTGCACCTCAAAAGCAGATGTGCCGCACAGTTAAAATTGCTGCGCTACTCACAGGACAGTAGGAGAGATAAAGTGAGTGTACGCAGCAGCTATTGTATCCAATTAAGTCCCTCACTGGCAAAAATGTCAATCAGACCTCAAGATCAGTGATGTTTCACGATCAGGGCTTGCACAGAAATCAATACTAGACCTCACCCTTCTCTATGGATCATTGCAAGGTCCAAATTCCATTCTCTTATTTGCCTTTACAAACTCTCTGCCTGTAGCAGGGAACCCACGAGAAAGTGTAGGTGACAATGGCATGTGCAATATTTGTTTCTTTTCATATCATAGAACAGGAGCACAATGATGGCATACTGCAAGACACCAGATATACCACAATAAAGTTGGACAACGCACCTCACTCACCTTTGACAAACTGTGATGTAGTCTTCCTCTTTGTCGCACCCCCTGAAATGTCATCTTGTACCCCCTGGGGGTGCAGGCACCTGAGATTGGGAACTCCTGCCCTAATAGAAGAATTTAGTTCAGAAAAGGACATATAATCTCTATTTTATTTATGATTAAGTTTAACACGACAAAGTAAATGATTCTGCACATTTTTTCTGCATTTTTATGTAACACTTGAATCACAGAGTTGCCAGAACAATAATTTTGCTGCCTATCTTTTTTTTTTTTTACTTTTTAACATTATTTGATTCATTTTGTTCTGTCATTCTGTAAATTTGCCGTTATTGTAGAAAATGCAAAGTAGTAACTGAGTAAGTTTGGGAAAATAACAGGGATAAGTTACCATGGTCATTATTTTGCTGTTTTTCATAAACAGCTTACAGAAGCAATTGTGATATTTGGTTTGCAGTTAACTCTTGGTACCATTATATATTGCAATTAAAGTTCTTCCTTTACTAACTGAATAAATTGTAACAATAAAGGAATGCATGTATGATTGTGCCATAAAATCAAATATTGTAGAATACAGGATACAGTGTTTTCTTTGTGAAACTGTACTAATTAAACACATTTATCTTTAGTTAGTTTTCTTATGATGGCGAATTTTAGGAAAAGAAATATAAAAATTACATTTGAACTGAAATTGTACATGTGACCCTGACATGTTCCTTCAAAAAACCTTTTTCAAAGGCTTTGAGACTTTCTCAAAAAGCATGAGCACAAAGTCATTCAGTAATTTCCAACCCGCTATATCCTAACACAGGGTCACGGGAGTCTACTGGAGCCAGTCCCAGCCAGCATAGGGCACAAGGCAGAAACCAATCCCGGGCAGGGCACCAGCCCACCGCAGGACACACACACACACACACTAGGGACAATTTAGGATCGCCAATGCACCTAACCTGCATGTCTTTGGACTGTGGGAGGAAACCGGAGCGCCCGGAGGAAATCCACGGGGAGAACATGCAAACTCCACACAGGGAGGAAGCAAACCCAGGTCTCCCAACTGCGAGGCAGCAGCGCTACCACTGCGCCACCGTGCCGCCCTACTATCTGAACAACAAAAATTAAAAGAAAACACTGAGCCATTTTTTTGCAGGAATTGCACACATGATATTAAATGATCTCCCAGCCTACACAATAAATAATACTTTTTTGCATGTCTTTGGACCATGGGAGGAAACCGGAGCACCTGGAAGAAACCCACACAGAGAACATGCAAACTCCACACAGGGAGGACACAGGAAGCGAACCAAGGTGTCCTTACTGCGAGGCAGCAGCGTTACCACTGCGCCACCCAAAGAGCACAACGTTAGCCAATATATAATCATTTATTTGAAATGGACTGTGAGATTTTTTTAAAAAGTCACACTTTATTTCAATTAATCCACATATAGCTGTCATCAGAAATTTTGTCCATATGAGACTAGCATGATGGCTATCAACCTGTATCAAGGAGAAGAGTATATGCCATGAAGTATGACTACCATTTTCCATGCAAACCTAATGAAGTTTTGCTTGTATATAACATGTGTTGATTAGTTACATTTTGACAACATTGACAGTGGACTGGCATCTGATTATTGGGTTGCATATATTTTAGATATCAGAATGCAATAGGATAATTACGTTTGTCCATCTTATGATGGGAAATCCAGTGAATCGACTCTTTGTCTTTGAGGGGAAATACAGTGTAGGGGTCCTAGGAATCTGCCATTCCTGACTAGACATGTTTGAGAGCCAAGGAAAGACTTCTGACCTTGTACTTCATGGTGTCTTACAGGAGATGCTGAAAGATTGTGGGGTTCTGGGACTGCTGTGTGCCATTTCCTACCTGTATTATGCAATGAGAATCAAATTAATTTACATGGCATTAAGTGAAAGTTGTTTAAAGTGTGCATGTGAAGTCTTTTCACCATTTTCGTGCACTGCAGTAAAGTCAAGGCTAAAAGAATATGTAGTCCTGCAACCTGAGGATTGCACCTTTTCTCTTAGAATATGTATTCTTGATGTCATCATGCAGTCTTTACTCTGGTCTTCAGCACATACTTGACCAGTTTGTAGGGTGGAGTTCAACACCTCAAAATCTTAAATTATGGTCCCCTTATGAAAGAGAGGTTCTTTCTCTTTGCAAGTGTTTGAGAGGGGTGGAGTTGGAGGGCACATGTCTCAAGTAGAGGAGTTTTATGTATCTTGGGCTTCATGAGCCATGTAGCAGTACAGTAGGTACAGTATAGTGGACAGTGGTGGTGAAGTGGCAACTAAGTTGACTGAACTGAAGGTAGATTTTCCTCATTGAAGTGCTTGGAGATTAGTTTTTTCTCCACTTTTTAGAACTAATGTATCCTCTTTTTGTTTATGTGTGTTTCCTCCAGGGACTTCAGTTTTCTACCATACCTGGGACTTTAAATTGGCAAAGTGACTCTATAAAGGAATAGTTTGCTACCTAACTTCTCCCTTTGTTTCTTAAATAGACTTTGCTTACTACCATCATCACTATATAAGGGATAAATGCATTCAGATAAATTGATGTGTTCTATCAATATGAGGTGTTGCTGAATTTACTGGAGTCAAATTGCATTCAATTATGTGCACCTCTATTAGAGGCAGGCTGTCTCAATGGGGCAGGGGGACACCTCAAGCTGATCAAGACTTCAGTGCACTTAGATGGGTGAACCAACCCCATATCTGGAATAACATGAGAACCTGTAAATATAACTTGATAGTCTGGAAAAAAGTGAGGGCCAAAAGAAGTATTTTCAGTAGATTTGTGTTTCAAGGCTATAAGCTATAACAGTAGCTCAGAAGAACTGGATGATTCACAAGGGAGCCAGTTTCAGGATTTATTTGTTTTTATGTAACGTTGACATGTATTAGGTTGGAAGGTGCTGAAGTAAAAATGAACTGAATGAGTTATGCCTCAGCAGGACACTTGGTGATCTTTACCTGCCTCATCATTATCACTTTAGACGTGTCTCACACAGACCTCTTTCAAGTCAGCCACAAGATCTATAGGTGTTCTTCTCAACCAATTTTTATTAAAAAAGCAAATTATTTTCTATTTTTATATAAGTTCCTTGCTTAATTATGTAGCCAATTTTAATGAGTGAAATATCACTAGAAGTTTGCCTATGAATTTGTCTCCTGCAATATAGGACTTTATCTCGAGCACCCCGGTCAGAGAGCTCAAGAGACTGAGCGAGGAGTCTGAGTGTCTGGGCTTGCAAGTGTCCTGGAGAAAAACCAAGATCCAGGCCTTTAATGACCTCTTGGGCACAGCCATCAGCAGTGTGTCTGTTTGTGGAGAGAGTGTCAACCTTGTCGAGAGGTTTACTTACCTAGGCACTGACATTCATGTCTCTGGTGACTCTTCCTATGAAGTCAGTAGACGGATTGGGAGAGCAGGGGGGGTCATGAGGTCGCTGGAAAAGGGTGTGTGGCACTCCCAATATCTATGCAAAAGGATGAAGGTCCAAGTCTTTAGAGTCCTGGTGCTTTCTGTCTTGCTATATGGTTGAGAGACATGTACGCTCTCCAGTGACCTGAGACGAAGACTGGACTCCTTTGGTACTGTGTCTCTCCGGAAAATCCTTGGGTACCGTTGGTTTGACTTTGTGTTGAATGACCGATTGCTCATGGAGTCCCGAATGATGAACATTACCTGCATTGTGAGGGAGCATCAGTTATGGCACTACGGTCTTGTGGCGCGTTTCCCAGAGGGTGATCCAGCTCATCAGATCCTCATTGTTGGGGACCTGAGTGGCTGGATCAGGCCAAGGGGTCGCCCAAGTAACACCTGGCTGCGGCAGATAGAGGGTCATTTCTGGAGGATGGGACTGGACCGCGTGTCTGCCTTGGGGGTTGCCAACCAGGATCCCAAACTGTTTCATTGTGTAGTGGCTGCGGCAACGCACTGTACCAGTGCATGCTCCCCAACTTGACTTGACTTGACTTGAATATAGGACTTTGCCCGGTAGCCAGTCATATATTACAGTATTACGTTTATAAAGATGTCTTCTTTTGGTTCCTGTATTAAATAAATGCGTATTCACTTACTTAAACAAGTATTCATGTAAATGGGCATTACAGAATCACTTGACAGAATGTGTTTCAGCTACAGAAGGAAGTGGGAGTTAAAAAACACACACACACATAACACAGGAATGGCACCCATACTAAACACAGAAAGCTTCCTAGTGTAGAAGTGAAGATAACCCTTGGCATCTTTCAGACAGCTTGTCTCAGAGTTTGTTGGTTGATAGTTTGTAATTAAATATTGCACATTGCAGTTTAAAAGCAGGAGTTGTCATTACTCTTCTATGGGAATGTGGAGTTTTTTGTAGCTTCAGGCCTATTAATGTGCACAGACCTTTAAAGGTGGCTCAGAAAAGGTACACAGAGAGGTAAATTAGCTCAGTGCCTGTAATGAGAATTTTTAGCGACCATTGCTAATTTTCACCAAATGCAAATTTCAATATTACAGGTTATATGAGAGATTAAATCATATATTGTATACCTAAATTAAACACTGCACAAAGACAAAAAATATTTATGGGACTATATCTGGAAAAAAGTCAAAACCACATAAAGATAGCACAGTTTTTTTACTGATAGAATTAGTCTGTTGGGAACAGAATTCCAACATGAATCCCGGGACAGGGGCTTGAAAGGGAGAAAATAATCCTCATTGGAGAATAAGCACGGTTTCCCTCAAAAGAAATTCACAGCAAGATTGCAATTGGACAAACATCTATAGATATTGAAGCAGCGGGCTTACAGAAATTGCATCCTGAGCCGGGGGAAATGGGAAGGTTCAAAGGGAGCTCACGCAATGAACGACCTTTGTGGGTGGGGGTGGGGGGGGGGAGATTCAGATCGGAAAGTTCAGAGCAAGCTAATGCCATGATCCAGGAGAACTCAGACTGCGGCCAATTGTGTGACATTGCTGACTGGAGCAGAGAATAATCTGTGCACGCCTGTTAGAGAAGAATGGGAAGAATGCTGAGGCTTCTTTGGGGGCACTCCGACTTGGCAGTAACCTTCAACAAGGAAAAGTCATTCACAAATGTGACAAAATAAAAGTAAAAAAATCACGTATATGGACGTCTCTCATTTCATTCAGATATAAAGCGTCTTGCAATGTTAGCCTTCTTGTTTGTACATGTTTTTATTTCTACTCCTGTAAATGTTGTGATGTCATCCTTTACCCAAAATTTTGGCTTTTGGTCTGGTCTGGGATGTCCTGAAGGGAATATATTTCTTCCTGATCTGACATGTGACCTGTCTTTGCAGGAGTCCTTTCAAGCCATGAATCTATTGACAAAGGCCACAAAAACCTGAATGATTTGAAGAATGACATTTGCCTTAAAGTACTCACGTTTCCTGTGGATTTAATGTGTTCTCTTCTATGAAAAAATGGTGGCACATTGAGCACCTACGAACGCCCCTTGACAGCACACCCTATGGGGTTATAGTTTCGGCTGAACCATTCATCTTAGTCTCCTGTTGCTTGAACATAACATTTTTTAAAGTTTAGGACAGTAAGATGCCAATTTGTTTTCAATTAAACCCCAGAGTAGGATTTTATGCATTAGTTATTGTTTTGATTGTTATTTTATTGTTATGGGAAATTCAACATTTAGACCCAGAGTGACACATTTATGTCATTAAAAAATGTATCAACAATATTGTTACTGTAAGTAAAACAATATTTAAAAAATCTTATTATTAGAACAAAAAATATGTAGATGTTGATTTGGCTTGAAGTAAAACAGAACGAACGTGCAAAACACATTTTTATCTGGGTGAGTAAGTGCTTTCTGTCTGTCTGTCTGCCTGGTCATATACGAAGAGAAAGATTCTGTTGAGAAAGCCAAGCTGATTTATAAAGTACAGGCTATTATAATGCAGCAAATCTCAACTCATGTCACAAACTTGCATACTGGAATTTTCTAAACATTGATTATGAATTTGATTGTGTTAAGAGATGTGTTTCAAGCACTGTGACATAAATAGCAAATTAACCTAATTGCTGTTTCATCCTGATTGGTTACAAATACATGGATGCACTGTAATTTTTTGAAGTAATATAAAGCTTTACTGAGGTATGTTTTCTATATCTATGTATAACCATATCACATGATGGTGAAGGGTGGTGGGTGTTTACTAGATAGATAGATAGATAGATAGATAGATAGATAGATAGATAGATAGATAGATAGATAGATAGATAGATAGATAGATAGATAGATAGATAGATAGATAGATAGATAGATACTTTATTAATCCCAATGGGAAATTCACATTCTTCAGCAGCAGCATACTGATACAATAAATAATATTAAATTAAAGAATGATAATAATACAGGTGAAAAAACAGACAATAACTATGTATAATGTTAGGAGTGATCAATAAATAAACATAGAAAAATAAAAGTAGAAAAGTACACATACATATACAGTCATACACAGAGCTGCTGAAAAGGCTGCCACTCATGGCGGCGCCGGATGCACATACAATTGTTATCCAGTTTACTACATATTGATTTAATATTCAAAATATTCTGACATACACAGAAACAACTAAATCCCAATTTTCTCTTCCTTATGCTGCTTTTGAACTCTTCAAGTAATGTATCATTTAGTAAAAATCAAAGGACATTGAAAAAAATTCCCATATGCTGTAGCACTGTAGACCAGGAATAAAACTCAAATATTTTTTTAGAAAGGATAGAGCTTCTAAAGCCTTTTTACTGTGGAACATTACTAAGGTGTCAATGTCAGCATCAGTTGTAACTTTGAGCTGTGGGGTGGCTGATCCACATTTCAGGAAAGACTAAACCTCAGTGGGACCCAATACAGGAATGCAGATGGTTAGCCATCTATTGTCTTTTTGTGTGGAAAGTAGTTATTTGGTCAGTTGAGGGAGCCAGGGTGAGGTTTTGCAGTGTGAATATTACCACTCAACTAATAATTCCCATCAGCAGTCAGTCTGACACTTCCATGTTTTAGAAAAAGTGGGGACTAAATATTTGCAAAGTGTTTCCATTGTGTTATGATGGCAACACGATTTTTGAACTTACCAATATGATAGGCATTGGCATGTTCAACTCTGATGACAGAGTACTATGGGTTAAAATATTAGTATATAATGTGTGTGGCTGGGCATGGGAATGAAAGATTGCCCTATTAAGATTTAGGGTGCCAACTGGGTTATCCCATTTAATGAAATGGCTAAACAAGCAAAAATAACGTCCATCGTGGAGTAAAACTGCTCTGCTTTAAGGCCAAGAAAGTAGAAACAAAAATTCTCTGGGTCGGTTTAAGGAAGGCCCTGTCTGTCTGAGTCTGGTGGCTTTATGGAAGGGGCAGAGTCAGGTACCCTCACTGGACAGTGCTACAGGGAGAGAAGAAGAAGAAAGTATTAGCTGTAGTGCCCCCTTTTGGCCTGGTGAGTTATTACAAACCTTGATGGAGCCAATAAGGAGATCCTTAGACATGCATTCATTACATGTGATATTATACAACGCTCAGTAATATACTTACGTAGGTTTATATAATGTTTTATAGAAGCAGCAATTACTTGATGCCGATTATAAGCCAAAATATTTGGATTCACATTTTGCATTTTGATTGCTTAATATAATTGATTATCTCTTTTTACTGAAATGAGAAGCTGTGTCCTTCCTGACCTTAAGGTGTTATTCAGAATATGGGAATCAGCATAGTATTTACAGTGAACCTCAAAGGCATGCATGTTTTAAAGTAGGCTGTACCTCACCTCCCATGAACCTGAAATAGACAGATGGATGGATGAATGGATAGTTTAAAACTGCTTATTTTAATATGGAACAAAAAGCATTATGAATGTTTTACATACTGTACAATATGTGTAGTAATACTGACTTCTTTGGTTCTGTTTTTAAAAACCTTACAAAGAGCTGTGTGGACTGAGTATAACCAATTCCAAAACTGCAAAACACGAAATGCTCCAAATTCAAAACTTTTTGAGTGACAACATGATGCCACAAGTGAAAAATTCCATACCAGGAGTCTGTTTATAAGATAACTTGAGTGTGAAAATATGCTTACGCCAAAAAGTGGAAGTGAATAACATATGTTTAGATTCAAAATGCATTGTTTCAGTATAGGATGGAAGTGTAGGGGGTTCCCTATAAAGGTTTAGAGCACTACAAAGCAACTACACACAATTGATCTGGGAGTGGAGAGGGGGAGCTCCTATGATGCATCAAGCGCTGTGAGATAATGATGTACAATCAGCGATGCAGGGTATTTGTGAAGCATTGATTGCCACTAAGCAATGGAACATAGTTGACCAGCTTTGCCAGCTAAGCAGCACTACTAAAATTGCAGATGACTGGAATGTCATTGCTTGCTGTTAACAGAAGCAGCTTTATTCTCTCTAGATGCCCTTATTGCAGTATGGGTGCAGTAAAATGCTCTGATTACATTAGGAGAACCAGACACTAGTGCGGGGCGGTATGACCAAAATTCTATATCACGGTATTTTTCAAAATTATACAGGTTTCACGGTATTCAACGGTATTTTATTCCCATGCATGAGTGGATTTTAACCACATTTTCCACTGCAATTACTGCAGTAGACTGGCTAAGAATAACCTATTCCACTGTCACAAGAATTGTACATTATACAAAAAAAACATTTTAATGTGCACACAAGTATTAATACAGGTTTGCATGGCCCCATAAAGTGATAGTTTTCAAGGGGGTGGCACTAATGAAGAGGAGGAATCACATTGCATGACGGTCGCAGTCAAAATATAGAACCTTTTTGTTGAACAAATTTTGCAAACAACTTAAACTATAATTTTGACAACATATTTTCAACCATTCAAAGAGGCATTTAGACTTAGTAAAATATCCAGAGGTGCTTGTCAAAAGATATATTGCACTGAACATCTCTTAGAAAAGGAATAAATAGTAAATATTTTTTGTAAACCAACTACACTTTCTGTTAATGTTAACAATCTCTGTCCACTGACACATTAGCTAAATGGATTGTAATGCCATTGGTTATCTCAATCCACCGCTTGCTTTTTTTGTCATAGGCAGTAGGCCTACCTCTAGCAAATGTGTCTACAAGTGATGTCTGACTCGAGTGTCCTCTAGCTTTTTCAGTTTTACTTGAGGATGTGGAGGGTGCCAATCTTAGTTCCATACATTCATTGTACTACAAAGCATGTTTGCGGCTAAGGTGGTGCAGAAAATTGCTCGTATTGCCACCTCTGGTGACAACTTTAGCTCGACATCATTTGCAGTAAATAGTTGTTTGGTCCACATCTGACCTTTTAAAACCAAAATATCTCCAGACAACAGACACGGCTCCTTTTTTTGGCAAAAGGTCTTCTGTGTCATCATGTTCAACTTTATTGTCTGCTACAGCTTCAGTTTCGGAATGTTCTCTGTCCATTTTCAACGCTCAGTACCTCCACTAATGCATGTATTTCATTGCATGCGTGTTTAGTGGTGTAGCAGTGAAAAAGATCCCCCCTTAAATTGTTTCCTGCTGCACCATGTTCCAAACATTGTTTAGGCTATTTAAACCGGTGTTGCAGTATAAGAAAAACCATATCATAACAAAAATAAAAAACGGTTTTTGGTATGAACCGGTATACCTCCCAGCACTACCGGACACTCCTGCAAATTGCCTTTTTATGCTGCCATTTTTTTTTTATGTTTGCAAAACCATGTTATGTCTTATGTACATATACCCACACCATGCGAAAACTGAATGTAGCGACTCGGCAGTTGATCAATGACTTCCAGCACTGCAGGCATGATAAAATGAAGGTTGGCTGAGATATACCTGACCTTTTCACCATTTCCCTGAGAAGTGACAGCAAGTAGCTGATATAAACTGACGAAAAATGAATGAAGTTCTTCGATGCAAATACGTGACATTTTCTGTCTTGAAGGAGAGCTAAAATACAGTCTGTACATCATATTTATCACTTTTGAGGTTTAATATGTTTGTCAGGTCAATTCACGATTTGTCTTTGATATCAATTATTATATTCGTGAGTCATCAATTGGCTGGTTTGGCTACTTTTCCCTCCCTGATCATGGGTGTCCCTAGGATAGCTCATTATGTATATGTAAAAATTTAAAAATCTGAAAATATCCAAAATACATCTGGTCCCAGGCATTTCAGATTAGGGATACTCTACTTCTACTAAATATTTGAAATGCTTTCTTTATTAAAGTATTAACAAAGGGTATAACAGGTCTGAAATGACTCATTAGGGCAAGCAGATATGCTTCCACATTTATTAAATGATACCTTTTATTTTTTTTACGGTCAAAGGGGTATTTTAAAGAACTGAGACATCCCAGTTAGGAAATAGTATATAAATATTGCTTTTTGATTTTGTGGAATACTACCTTGTTTAGCTGGTGGCCTACACTCTGTGTTTGTGTGTATGTGTGAATGTTGAAACCAGAACTCGTGATAATCTATTGTGGGTGACCCCATGCTTATAAACTGAGACCGGCTTTGGTATCCAGAGCGGTCGGATTCCCCAGCAACTGACTCTGCTTTGTCTAAACCTGTTTTTAATGCCGCTTGCTTTATAGCAGCTTCTGGCTACAATAAAGGTCCTGATCTTTGGGTCTTTTTTACTTCTTATTCAGTGCCTGTACTCTGATGGTGTACAGTCTGGTTAAAGCACGTGTTTTGTTTCTCAAACTAGGTTTTTTATAGAAGTGTGCTGTAAAAACTGAAGCAATTTTAAAGCAAACATACATTACTTCAGCAAAAACATGTCACTTAGGGTATTTGTGCTCTAATAGACCAGAAAGAAATCCTGCTGTAGTTGGGATTCAGACGATGCTTGTGTTTCCAGTGAGCCTTTATGTGCATCAGGGGGTGTGACCATGTGACTGGCTTAGATGCCCAAAAGGCCCCCTTACCTGAGCGGGTCTTAAGGATTAGAAATATGCGCCCTCCAGCTGAGAAGTTCAAAAACGCAGAGTCAAACAGAAACGCTGTCAGATCTTAAAAGAAGGCCCATTGTAGGGTTCTGGCAATTGCCTCACTGAGATGGGCAAACACAAGGCCTCTGTGACAGAGATGCATAGAGCGTGGTAAACAGATTGAAGGTCAGAGTTGGGAGTTTAAAAATTCCAGCCGGCAAAGGAAAGGACAGTGAAAAAAAGAGAGATAACAGACAGAGCAGACCGTATAGAATGCGAACAGCTGTGCTAAAGCGGGGCTTGCTTGCGATTGGATGCATTGTTCTCGCTTATTTCCTCAGATTGCTTTAAAGTGGCACAGTAAATTGTGGTAGGCGCTACATTTTAAGGCTAGTGAGTTTATTTTATATTCAAATGATTCACTGTTTTAGAATGATAATTGAAAGTTTGCTTGATTGTTTTGTTTACTCTGAATGAACTCAGTTGGATGTATCGAGAAAAATCATTGGATTTAAAATGAATGTAGGTTATATTATATAGTTTTATATTCCCAGTTACATGGGGTCTAGATGATACAGAAATGTATTTGAAGCACAACTTCTGCAGCAGCTTTCTCGAAATGGACAAAATGGAAAACTCCCATCAGAACTGGAGAAGGCAGTCAACTTGATTAGGCTCGCACTTTAATGAAAGCTTGTACAAATTTAGGTTGAAGGGTTTTCTCGTTATTCTATCTAGCTACCTAGCAATGTTCAAAAAGCTGTCAACTGGTCAGTAAGGACAGCTTTATTAGGAAAACTGAGGTCTGTTTGTCACTTTTTTCTGTCAATTTCAAGTGATTTTGTGTACATGTGTGATTCCATCTTCTTTGTGTCTGCATTGCTAGCCCCATCAATTGAAGAATCTAAAAAAAGGCTTTTCTAAATAATCTTTTCATAATTAGATTAAATGTTTATAGTCATCGCTCATCAAAAGCGAGCGTATATGTTCTTTAGTGTGGAATGAACAAATATACATACCATGTTGGAAATCCCGCTCACCGGTGGCCTACGAAGATAACATTCAGGCAACAGAAGCAGATGCCAGAAAAACACATGTGGGTGTTTTCCTTTTGCACTGTCAGCCCAGATTGTTTGCATGCCTGGTCTTCAAAAGCATCCTGCCTGGTGGAAATCTATCATTTACATCAGCCTTGCCCTTCAGCTTGTTGTTGCCAGTTTAAATAGTTTGCCGTCCCAGTTTAACTTAGGATGTGTGTCTTGGGTTCATTTGCCCAGTCTATAAACTTCTGATGTCACAAATGTTTTGTGATGTCTCCTGAGTTGGCTGTAAGTCATCTAACAAAGAAGAGGACAATATCCTGTGTGTTATAAGCGCAAAATTCATCCAAACATGCATTTCAGTCAGCTCATTTTACAGAGGTGGTTTGATAATAAAAAGGTTTGTGCTGCTTTCAATTTCTTGGTGTTTTCTGCCTGATGTTCTTTGTAGGGCAGGCTTGATGTTGGAAGACTTTCTACCTGTCAGTCATTTTAGCTAGTTATGTTTGTTGATGTATCAATATTTTTTGATGAAATTTACATTTCCCTTCTTGCCTGGGTTTTTTTGGCAAATGTTATCATGAAGTAAAACAATTTTACTGCAGTTCTCATAAAATGAATCACCTTAATTTCTCATGTGCAGGTTTTTCTTTTGTTGCAAGAAAATAACATTGAACTGTTTTGCCCCCAAAGGTTATTTTGCTTTTTTCAGAAGAGTAAAGATGATGAGGGATGGTCCATGTCAACAATCTTTATTTGCTTGTTGCACTGGAAATATTTTTCTCAATAGGAGTGCAATTTTTATTATCTGGTAGCACATCGTTTAATCTGTCTTTGTGCAGTTGAGAAAATCTAGTCTAGACACCAAGCAATTTTCATTTATAATTCCTTACTAGGCCCCCTGTGACCCTGAATTGGATTGGAAGGGTTTGGTAGTGGGTGAATGGGTGCTATGTGTCTGTGCATACGTTTAGTTTTATAATTTGCTTTCTATTTCTGTCATCTTTACAAGTAATCTAACCTTTCTAACTGGCTATTAAAATCATTACAAATGCTCTCACAAAGTTGCACTTTTTATTCTTGAGTAAATTCACACTCTTACACTAAGAAGTAATCTTACACTAAAATGTATCCTGACCTATTCATATCCAGTTTTCTATCTGTTCTGTAAACTAATCTTATTTTATTGGCACCTTTCTTTCATCCTAAAGCACTTAAAATATACAGACACATAATTTAATTATTGACATATTTTTATTGCATGAGCAAACGCAGGTTAAGCTGATGACATATTATGCATCTTCTATTTGTGGGGTATGTCAGATTTGCCTACCACTGTCATTGACCTTGTTGCCATGTTAACTAACTGAAAATTGCTGGTCATGTCACGTTTCGGATTATGTGCCGACCTTCTGGTGCAGTTGTGCTCACCCCTTTTTTCTGACAGCCAGTAGTGGGGTAGCGGGCAGCCAACGACGTGCAAAGATTTAACATCTACGGTGGGTTCAGCTTCAGTGCAAAGAGTTAACATCTATGGTGGGTTCAGCTTCAATCTCAGTAGTTTTTTGCTTTTTTTACATTCTGTCATGGTATATAAAACATGAGACACCAGACAGATGAGCTTCTGTTCTGTTTGTGATTCCTCAATGCAACTTTAAAAGCATTGTACTCCTACATGAGCATTGGTTGTCAGCTCTCATGCACAGAGACCCCGCCCTTACGACTAATAATAAAATCAAACCTGTTTGATTTTATCAGATTCGAGTCACACACTAGTTGGGGTGAGTTGCTTGGCATGTCTCATTAGGTGACTGGGTTTGTGGGAGTCCGCCGCCAGTTCACTGAGATTATTTAAATGAAGGCAACAACGGAAAAACACTGCAAAAGTCATGTAATATGAAACAGCCTTTAAGTTAATTGCTCAGGAGTACCCATCCATTATCCAACCCGCTATATCCTAACACAGGGGTCACGGGGGTCTGCTGGAGCCAATCCCAGCCAACACAGGGCGCAAGGAAGGAACAAATCCCGGGCAGGGCACCAGCCCGCCACAGTTGCTCAGGAGTTGATAGTGGGAATTGGGTAGACATGATTCTGGTTAGCTCTTTAAACTCTAAGCTGTACTACATTAACACCATCCTACCAGATGCTGCCTGCTGTTGACCACATGCCCCACATGTGGTTTGCACTTGCCTCCATATTTTATTCTGAATTGCCTGTAAGTAATATCAGTTATTGACATATGATGTGACACTGGTGGATGTGGTCGTAGATGGTCCCTGCATCTGTGTAACATTTAAGCAGTAAATCCTTTTACTTGAGGATTACATCTCTTCTGAATGTTTATTTATTTTAGTTTAATACTTCAGCATTTTGATGTTTGGACTTAAACATTCTTTCAAGTTTCAAGCTACCATGTTTCACGTTTACTTAAAAGCTGAACTTTGTTCACTTTAACATATTGGTCTGTTCTACTAATACTTCTAACCATGCTTTGACATAGTTCCTGAATTTTAATTATGTGAAATCCACCTTAACCTTGGTCATCAATCGTTTGGCACTGCCGTGTTCTCCATCCTCATGAATGGCCCTACTCTCACAAAGGATTGTATTTGGGACGTGTATGGACAAGGGAAGCAGTAACAATTGCTGAGAAGCTTTAAGTAATTTTAAACAGACAGGTGGTGCACATGGTTTGCACAGACATCATATCTTTACCAATGTTTTAAAGAATACAAGCTAAAATATGCACTTAAAGGAGTTAGTCTGACTGTCACACAGGATTTTGGATTTGAGATAAGATAGTAATGCTGGCGACACTTCCTTTTTTCTCCAAGTTACTGTTTGTTTTTGCTTTGTGTTGTTATCGTCTCTTTCTTAAAGGTAATAAAACTAACAAGTTTCCTTCTGCAAACTCCTTTGATGCTTGTTTTTCATAGCAATCATTATCGCTTCTACTATAGTGTATACTTACTAGAGTGAGGTATAGTCAGCTGAGCTTTACTGAGTGCAGATGGCTGTGATACAACACAAAATAATGACACAAAAAATTCACTCAAAAAAATCCAAGAAACTAACCAACTGTGCATATTTAGATGTTTTCTGCCTGAAATTTAATGTTCTACCTTTATTTGAAAAACATATTATTATTTTTAAAATTCAGTGTTTGTTGTAGTCCAGCTTTCAGGAAGGCAAGTGGCAAAATTTGGAGGAGTCTGAAACAAATATTATATTATACATTGATTCATTTTTTTCCTGCAGACGGCTTTAGAAGAATCAACTCTCCTCCCTTTAGGTAGTCCCTTACTCAACTGCGTTTTCACTGTGTACTGGAATTCAACTCTCTCTGAAATGCACTTGTAGCAACACTGCCAGATGTACAACTAAAAAAGATGCTCACATGAGACCTTTTAAGGTACAATATATGTCAGTCAGTCATTTTCCAACCCACTATATACTAACACAGGGTCACGGGGGTCTGCTAGAGCCAATCCCAGCCAGCACAGGGCACAAGGCAGGAACAAACCCGGACAGGGTGCCAGCGCAGGGCACACACACCAAGCACAATTTAGGATCGCCAATACACCTAACCTGCATGTCTTTGGACTGTGGGAGGAAATCGGACCACCTGGAGGAAACCCACGCAGACATGGGGAGAACATGCAAACTCTACACAGAGAGGACCCGGGAAGCGAACCCAGGTCTCCTTACTGCGAGGCAGCAGCACTATCACTGCACCATTGTGCTCCAAATACAATACACGTGGTGATTTTAAATTATTATCTAGAAAATGTAACTAAATTTCATCTGTATTTTAATCGAAATTACAATATGAAGTCTTGGACATCTCAAACATACTATAGTTATGGAACTATATACAGTATATAAAGGTATTGTAGTACAGAATTATAGTAACTAAGATTAATGAAAAGTATCTGGTAGAATCAAGACAATATGTATGCATTATTTGCAAGAGTTTATAAGCTCAGACAAAAAAATTTGTCACCCCTGGCTAAATCTTTTCTAATAGCATGTAACTTCTCTGTGAGACTGAAGAACATAATGCAATTCTTTCTAGCATGGATGCCACCAGTTTGCAGGTGTAGGCGAAATCAATATTTATCTACTCTTCCAACACCAAATCATGCTGTGTGGTCAGATTGGTTGGATGACCGTGCCGGTGTTTCTCTTATTGTTCCAAATAGACCCATAGACATTCTATGGGATTTAAATCTGGGGATTTTGTGGGACAGTTGAGATATGAGACTGCTTCAGAATGTACTTGGTGCCAGTTGTCATGTGGAAGACTGAGGTAGCCATTCTGTGTTCGCTCTGGAGATGAAGTACAAAAAGTAACACATGGTTTTCAAGAAGTTTAGTATAGCCCTTCTGGTTCGTGTGTGTCATCACCTTATAACTGAAACACCCCTAGAACATCAGTGAACAGCATCTTGCACACAGCCCTCATGGAAGGCTTCATGACATTTTCAATGTACCTGTCATCTCACTTCATTTGAGTACAAGCCAAAACGTGATTCATCAGACCAGATAACACATTTTCAGGCATCAGCAGTCCAGTGTTTGTTGCACTACGCCCACTGTAACCATGCAGCTTTGTGAACAACTGTTAGCAAGGGCCTCTTCCACACTATTCTGATCCAGATATCCACGGCATACAGTTCCCTTCTGAGTGTTCGTTGTGGGCCTACTTTGACTGTCTGCAGCAGTTCTTGCCTGGTGGCAGAGCTGTTTACCGTCACAATGTGAGACACACAGCAACGGACACTTTCTGTGAGCACCGTCTTTCAGCCGCGGTTCTGGTGACAATTTGCAGTTGACTGTGATGTATGTCACTGCTGGAAATAGGCTTTAACACTCCTGCAACTTATTGCACACTAAGTCCTTTGGCACGGCCAATTACAATTACCCCTTTTTACCAATCATTCAGGTCTGTCATGCAACTCATTTTTCACAGAGAGAACCAAACGCACATGGCACACCACTACTTCTCGTCACACTCCCAACACCATAGCACACAACAGAGCTATTTATAGGACGGTATTCAGACCGGGTTGCCCTCTGTTGGCATCTGAAGTATGTATCACCTCTTACATGGGCGGTGACTAATTTTTTGTCCGGTGAGTTTATTTTAATAATACTGTCTGTGAGTCAAGCTAACAAGATGATACCTATGCATCCATGGCCTCCATTTGGCTCCCGTAATTAAATAAATTAAATGTATTTCTGTTCACAAAACGTATAAAAAGCATTTTTTGGAAATTCTTGCCAACATTTTTTTTTAAATTGACAAGGTGAAAACTTTTGCCTTAAAGAAGGAAAATTAAAGGCCCTCCTAAGAAAGTTGGAGTTAATGCTGTTTTTGGGTGGAATACTGAAATTAAATATTAAATGCAAATTTAGCTCTTGTGAATTCAATTTAAACTAAATATCTACAATTTAAAGGTATGAGTACTTTGCTGTTTACATGAATATGAATTACTTGAACAAATAATATTGTTTTAATAATATTTAATTGTGATTTTTCATATCTGCACAGCTGCTCATCAATTTTTCTGGCAACTTTTAGTTTCAGTAATAATGAGTTGAGGGGACCATGAGCACATCCTTACAGTATTGTGTACAAGCAGGGGCCAGTTCAGGAAAAAGTACCAGTTATTTACGAAATAACATAATAACATAACATTTCTAAATCCACCTAAACCATTATAGGTAGCTGGGGAAAGCAGCATCCTTTACCTAGCCTGGCAGCATTGGGAGCACATCAGTAATCAATCCTAGACAGAGCCCCCACAATTTTGCAAAGCCTCTTCTGTCAGTTTGTCTGTCTGCTTGTTTTGTCCATATGTCTGTTAAAGCTGTTACATAAATTTTTGGAGAAAAAATTCATTATAAAGTAAAAGCTATAACATTGCTTTTGTCAAAACTATTAACCTTATATAGCTGAGCTATGGTAAAAACATGGAGAAATCTGCATTGATATGCCTTTTGCTTTGAAAAGACACTTACTTGCTTCCTGTTTCTTGTTTGTCTGACAAAGCTAATCATGATGTCAGCAAGTTGTACTGGACCTAGAAGAACTAGTTTATGATGAAGTCACAAAATCCACAATGACAGCTGGCTGGAAAAAGAAAAATAATGTAACCACTCTCTAAGGGTTGTCTAGTAGGGCCACAGACAGCTGTGTCATTCCTCTAAATATTTCTGTGCAGCCCCGGGTCTCAGTCGTAAGGTGCTGGGAGAGAGGGTGAGGTTGGTTGTGATTGCCTCAGCAATTGACTTGACTATCACCTCATTGTCTCCTGGGTTTCCAGCCTACTTGAAGTTTCCCCTTTAACTTATTGTATAAATCCTGAACTGTTAGAATTATTAGTCAATCGGGGCTATAATTTGCACTTTATGGTATATTAATTTTTGAGCAGTTTTTAAGTTTCCTTTTGGGCAAAACACAATAGTACTTTCAGATATACCAAACTAGAGCTGGGCTATATAGCAAAAAAAAACTGGATTTATTTTTAAACTTATGGACGATTCATGATATATTTTAACTCTTTCAGGGGCTGATGTCGACTTTTGTCAAAAGGAGGAGTTGACGATGGTAATCAACTGTAAACTGTGACAAAACCAACCGTTATGTTTTAGTTGGACTCTCGTTGCTAGAAGGAAAGTTAGATTCATTGGTATGACCGAGATTTCCTGTGCTTGCGTGAGTAACAAGGTGCAAACAATGGCAAAAATGGCAGTGACATCTGGCGAGAGATCAAAGCAAATGCGTAAAGCAAAATACTCCATGGACAACGTTTTGCTTATTATCTCTGAACTAGACTATGACTTGTCGGACTCAGAGTTCGATACAAGTGATTGAAAACGAATGTGAGGTTCTAGCTTCAGCTGATTGGTCCCCAGCTAATCGTTGTACTGACATTGTTCACCAGGGAGGACTGCCACTTAACAATGATAAGAGGTAGAAACCAGATTGCAATGCACTGCGACTTTGTCCCAGCCACACAAAGACAGCTTGCCACACATTCTTGGCAAACTGGCAGCCACAGCATGCAGCAACAGATGTTTTATGTTGATTTCTGTGTGAAACCATTGATTTTCAGAAACTATGTTTTTTGGAAAAAATATTCAGCCCTCAAAGAGTTTATATGTCACCACAGAAATCACTTTTAACTCTTCTTGAGAAAAACAAAAAAAATACAAAATGAGAAGATTGTCCACATTTTGCTAACTGCAAACACAAAGGTATCTTTCCTAGAAATTTAAAAACATATTTTTATTGTCAGTGTGTACAAAAACTTGTCTCTGTGTAGACTTTTGCGTATTTTCTTTTGTAATTTGGTTTAAATTTGCAGCCATCATTCTTCTTCCTTGTGGCTTTGACAGGTCATTTCTCATCGCTTGCATGGATCTTTCCCTAAATTTGGCGGTTTCTTTACAACTTTTTCTTTTTTTACAGCCTTTACTACTCTTCTCTATACGCTCTGCATACCTTCACACCAGGAAGTTCTTTTTTTTAATACATCTATAGGCAGGGCTGGCCCTATCATTTTGTGGCCCTAGGCAAGGGTTTGCTGTGGGGCCTCAAGTAGCATAATGCAGTCATGTATTGTGTTATTTATATGTTTCATAAAAAAATAGTCCACCTTTGAGGTGCAGCTAAAGAGGAGCTATAAAGCTGTCCAAAGAAGGAAATAGCATCTCTTTAGCTTCTGGCTGCATCTGCTACCACTAAATTTAGGGTGTGGGCAGAACATAGCACAAAGAAACCTTGAAGATTCTTTTGTAGTAGTCTTGACATGCACACCTTTGTTGTCACAAGTGTCAAATGATTGTCCTCTGAAATCATCAAAAGGAATATTTAGCTCCTCAAGTCTGTCCAGGGCAAGAGAAGACAAAACTTCTTCTATTGTCTCTGTTGTTTGAAGGAATCCCATAAAGTGCTCTGTAATCCTGGGTACTTCCTCCATCATGACAATTTTTTAATTAGTGTTGCTTGTGCCTCATGGCTAACTCCAGGTGTACAATCCAAAACAATGGGGTAATATTTGGACTGCTTGATGTCACTCACTATACTGTATGTTCAATTACCTTCTCATATAAGGAATTAATGAGCAACATTTTGAATTGTTCCACCAGTGGGTGCTGGTGCAACTCTCAACGTGTTCTGTATGCTGTTTCATAAATGCCTTTCTCTTGAAATGAACAATGATAATTAGACTCATTGGACAGTGAATGAAAAAAGTGTGCTGCAAGGGTAAATTACAACAAACCTCCTATATATGTGGGAACAAACTTCCTATATATGTGGGAACAAACATTATTGTTATTTTTTTTTTACCTGAGAAATAAGTATTAGCAGTCCTAGCCCTGTTTTGTTTCTCTCTTGCGACGAGTCGTAGAGATTTCCAATTGATTGTTTGTTACATAATTTGCAGATGAGCTGTCTTTCATGTGAAATGATAGTCGTGGAATATTCTGTAGTGTAGAGAAATCGCTTGTGTGGATTACCTAACAAAATAATTTAATAATTAGCTAGTGCAGATAGATATTATTAATATGGACCCACCTTCCTAAGTGTGTGTGCTTTATATTTTATTGCAGCATTTTCTCAAAGACAGTTAAGCACATGCCACTAGCTGTCAATCACAGTTGAAAGTTTCCACCTACCCGCCAACCCATAATGAACAGATAAGCTACCTAAACCAATGTCACTCTGTGCTATCTACACACCTCTAATATAAATGAACTTTTTTCTTTTCTTTTATATACAGTAAGGATATATTTCCAAGAAAATCTTTGACGTGCAATTTGTGCCTCTCACGTAGTCTCTGCTTGTAAGAATATACCATTGTGTTCTAATGGTCTTGAATGTGATTGACGAAGAATTCACAAAGAAAGGAGCCATGTAAGGAAAGTTTCATTGATCGTAATATTGAAGTGGTGTATTCATGAAGTATTGCCATAGTCACAGTGCTCTAGGATCAGTGCATTTAGTATTTATGTGCATGTTTGGAAGCTATATTATCCAAGGCATACTATTGTTTAAGAATATCAACGATTTAAATTTTAGTTGCACAATCCTAATTAAGCCTCTGTGTAAAATCTCCTTGTTTGTGCTATGCGAATATTTTTGTTATTCTCTTTAGTGCTGTATATAAACACAAAGCACATTGGGGACAGCGCCTGTCAAAAACGGTTGTGGCTAAACTGAAAAAGCCACAAAAATATTGAGACTCTGTTACTAGTTCTACTTGAAATTGATATTAAAATATGAAACAAGCACAGTGGGAATCTTATTCATCTTTGCTCTTTTAGCAACAGTTATAAGTGTAAAAAACTGAAATGGCAATATAGTATAAAATAACAGACAGTATTAAAGTTAAAAGTATATTGTTAATCAGTCCTTTTAAGAAGATATTTTTGTGACTCCTTCTGTGTGTGGTCTCAAGATTCAGAGTCCAACACAGCCCAAGGAAGTCTGATAGTCCAAGGAACCAATGCAGCCAGTTGAGGGCCAGCTGTCTCCTGAGGTTCAAAGAATAGTTTTTGTAGTTTTAGGTCATTTCCTGAAAATGAGGAAGCCAAATCAGGGGAGGACATCTTCATCACCTCGCAATGAAACTTCTTTTTTAAATTTGGAGATCTGATGCTCAGGTTGGAAGGTCAGTGGTGGTTGTCAAAACTCGCAGTTCCCTGGTCCAAAAACAACATGATTATTACAAGTACACACTTTCCTCAGTCATGTCTCACCTGTAAAGCAGTTGCAAGTCCCCTTTTCCCTACTACTAAATCTGAACGTAATTCACTATGCCTGAGTACACCAGAAAATGTTGAACTACATGCAGCTTTTGATTATTTTAAGAGAAAATGTGACACAGAAAACAGATATATACAGTGAAAACAGTGATCCATTTACAAGATGTCTACTTAAGTTTGCTATTATCTTTATTTAAATGTAACTAAGAAAATTTTACAGTCAGACGTGTTGATGGTAGAAGATGAGAGAAGTGACAATGTAGTAATGTTTATTTATTATAACTATCAGTCCTGCTTAATTATCTACTGCAACTGTCCCATTTGTTTTGATTTCAGGCCTTTTACATTAAGGGCTTTTTCAATTTTGGTTTAACCCTGCTGCTATTAAGAATACAGCGTGAACAATAAAGTTTACTCTGCAAACATGCCAAGCAGATACCACCTGAAGAAGTGTTTGCTTAGCAAATCAAGCAAATGTTGGGTTCTTTTGTTAAATTTCACGGGGAAAAACAGATGAAACCTCTTCATTCTCAAACTACATTTTGACCAAATGATCAGAAACCTACCTTGAAAAATTATTTTCTTTTATGCTGCTGCTATATTTCTACTGTACATTTAGTCTGTCAACTTTGAAAATATCTATTTTCACGATAAAAAATATAATTTGTTCATTGATTCCTCTATTCATCTGTCTTCTTAAACCTAGTTTTACATTATAGGATCACAGCGAGACAGATTAATGTAAACAAGTCAATTATACATTAAGAAAAAAGATCTAAGCTGCTTTTCCCCTTAATTGGAATATCCCAACAATGTATCAGTTATTGTTTTTCTTGCATTAACTATGTGTTAAACAAATTTAGTTTGTGGCATAACTGATGGTATGGGTGTAGACATCAAGTCTAGAAATAAACTCCAAAATGCATACCCATGTGGCAGCACTGGATGGGCCTTCAAAAGTTGTTTTATCTTTCTGTATAGTAAAGTGTTATCAGTTTTACCCCTTAGGTGTGTATCTATAAATTATATTCCTGTCCTGAAGATGAACATTTCAGAAACATTGATTTTTCAGTCACTCCAGAAGTGATACAAAACAAGTGGATTTTCTTGGCTAGTGCTGCCTCACATATCACCCGTTCTGGAAAAAGAAAACAAAGCAGCACACTAGAACTTCTCTCCTGCTCTCCTTTCATGGATCTGTTATGGTCCAAGTCTGCTTCATGCTCCCTGTTGTGTCTGCAGAGCCTCTTGAACCCAAACCTGTCCATAGTCATAGGCCGAGATGAGCCAGGCAAATGAGGACACCTACTTACAGCCTACTGTAGGGGCAAAGGTGACAAGTGCTTTTGTTAAAATTCAAACAAAACATCAAAGTGCAAATTGTGCAGTGCATCATCCATAAATACATAAATAATCCATAAAAAAAATGGTGTCCATGTGGAGGTTAAAATATCCATAATAAGTATGTCCTTAAAAAGAGGTTAAAAAACATGGCAGGAAACATTTAAAAAAAGTCAGCCCTCAGGGCATCTTTTTAAAACCAACTTCTCCTCTGCTAAGCCCACACATGCACCTGCAGTCAGAGGAGACTTCCCTTCAACAGGCTCATCCAACCTTCTTCCATAGACTCGGGTCACGGCTATAAGCCTGGGCTCCCAGCACTGCACTGCACCAAGCCTCACCTCGCTCCTTCCAACTGTCGCTGCCACTCCCTGGCCTTATGTAGGAGCAAGTATTGGGTTACTCCAGCAATCCTCAGAATTACGCAGTTGGAGTGGCCATCTTCAGTCCCTCTATAGCCGGCTTTACTCACCTTGTAGGGCCTATCCTCCCGGCTGCCTGCCTCCTGTCTTCTGTACTCTGGCGACCCCCGATCCTGCCATTTCCATTATCTTTTTTCTTTTGTTTCCTCTTAACCTCCGACACTCTTTCTTCCTCTCTCTCTTTCTCTCAGCCATGCAGACTCCTCTTATATAGGCTTGATTGGGCGTGGATGTGACCCTCTGCCCCCTTCAAGGTATGAATGCAGCACCTGAATAATCTGCTCGCATATGCACGTGACTGCATGATCAGCCAAGTACCACAGTCAATCCTGGTGCAGCGCCATCATGTGCACATCTGCAGTCATTCTAGGCCTGTACACTCTCAGGACTCAAGTATTTATTTGCCCACCTGTTCTACACCACAGGCCACTTATCACATTCCTCTTCCCTTAAGGCTGCTAGCTGCATGAGAATGCCCCACACTCCTAACCCAGTGCAACTGGTGGCCCAGTTCCGTGATATGGCCCTGTCACTGCATTAAAAAGCACTAAAAAGCCCCTGCCCCTATGATAAAACAAAAACAAAGCCCCCTTTCTAAAAAACAGGACATTAACAGAACAAGAACTTTAAAAGACAATAAAATCAGCAATAAATAAATATCCCAGTGAAAAGTTAAAAATTCTAAAATGTCCTTTTCTGGCTTGAGTCTGTGGGATCCTTAAAAACAGTGTGGCACCTAACCCACGTGCTGTTCCTGCTCTGCTCTTTGTTCCTCACAGCCACAGCTCATTCCACCACAGCTACCATTTGTGACGGTCCAGGTTCAAGAGGATTCCAGTAGCTACAGGGGAGTGTGGAGCCAACCCAGACCATTGTAGGGACCTTGTGATTATGTTCTGTTTTCCAAGACTAAAAACTTAAATGAAAGAAGTTAAATTGTCTCAGTAGCAGAGATACAGAGAGAAATGACCAAAAATGTAATATGCAATCTGAAGGGCGCTTTGTTGTCTAGTTGTAATGATGGTACGCATATATGAACCTGAAGAGTGATTATTTTAAAGCCAACTGTAAAACACATTTAGTGTACTTACCATTTTAAACATTTTCTTGCTTACATGCTTTTAAATGTATTTATTTGATCTTATAGAGTATATTCACAGTCATATATAAACTTATTTTAGAATTGATGTTTATGTTTCTTTCTGAAAAAAAAAATTAGAATTATTTGTATTAGGAAAACTTCCCTTTTCAACCTTTTGTGAAGTCAGTATTCTTTATATGTTTGCAGGCAGAGATGCTCTTTTCTGTAGAGGACATTTGTTAACTGTGCATTAGCAGCTAGGCTTGTGAACTTTGTGACCTGAGGACAGACGTGTATGAGTCACTTTAAAATGTTGTGACACTAACTGGGTGTCCCAATTTAATAATGACTCACAAAAACAAAGCTGGACACAACTGCCCCAACAGTACACTGTGTTTTAGTCTAATAAAAATAATTTCTTGGAGCTTTTGGCAGCTATCACAGCATGATGGAGCTTGCTACAGGTCGGGCTCCGGATCCAATAGCAGATGCCATTCTCTGGGACCGTTGGGTTTTATAGAGCCCTGACCAGAAGGGACGGAGCCAGCTCTGTAATCAAGTTAGCCGTCCTCACTTGGTGGCTTCTCAGAGCTCTGGGTGGAAAAGGAGAGATAGTTAGTGTGAGCTCCCTCTCTCTTCCTGGAGTAGTATTGCTTACTTCAGCACATCCTTGACAACTTCTTTCATGTGCTTTCATGTGTATTTTACCAAGTAAAGAAGTATGAGTGTATTCACCAGAGCTGTTAGATGGTGATGTCATTGTATCCATTAATAATAGTTTGTATATATATGTTGTGGAAGCCGGCCCGGACACAAACAGGCGGACACCGATAGTTCAAGCACCAACACAAATTTATTAATTTCTATTTACAAAAGTACCGCACACACAACGCAGTGCCCCAGCACCAATCACCCTTCGGTCCAGGCCTTTCCAATGCCTCTCTCTCTTCTGACCGCCTCCACTCCTCTCCTCCGAGCTCCATCCTCTTCCACCCGACTCCAGCCATCAAATGGAGGGAGGCGGCCCCTTTTATATTCACCCTGACGTGCTCCAGGTGCCTCCCAATGAACTTCTCCGGGTGTCCCTGGTCTTCGTCCCCCGAGCACTTCCGGGTGTGGCGGAAGTGCTGAGGATCAAGGCTCTCCAGGCATCTGGGCACCCCCTGGCGGTGACTGCGGGCCCCTATAGGGTTGAGCTTCAATACTCCTTTCCTGTGGTCCCCATAGCCACCAGGGTGGTCGCCTCATCGTGGTCCGAAGGAGGCGTAATAGTTTACTGTCAAATAATGCAAAGAGTACGCGACACGTGTTTCGCCCTCATTTGAGCTCATCATTGACTACTTAGATTTCAACCCCAGATTTCAACCCCATATAGCTACTATACATAGATACATTCAGTTCTTCTTGGAGTAGATTCTACAAGATGTTGGAAACATTGCTTTAGTATTCTGATCCATTTATATACATTTATATAATTTTTTTGGAGAAGGGTTGCCTGGGCAGTGATACATCCTATAGAAAGCCTCCAGAAAAGACAAACAGACTATACTCACTTGAAGACAAGAATGTCTGGTCCTCTTTCCAAAGAGAGTAAGTGACGCTGAGGGGAGAAAGTGTGAAATGTCAACACTTCCTAACCAGTATAACAGAATTATATAGGACTATGATAATCCCCTAATAAAACAGGAACCTGGGTGCTGCCCTGGAGACCTCGTCCTTAAATGGATGCTAAAAACTCTGGCTGCTAGAGGTGGCCTGGTGTCCCTGGAGAAAAAAATTGGACTCCAAGATGATTCCTTGTCCTAGTTAGAAGTGAGTGAGTGGCTAGAAGTAAGTTAACCTTTCTGGTATTGATCTTTACGGAATATTTTACCTCCCTATTTCCAGACTGTGGGAGCTTTGCTTATGGTATTTAGGCTTATGTTTTTGTTCCACTTTTTTTATGACTTTGTGTGCTTCTGAACAAAGAACACGTTTGTGGGGGGAAATATTGAAATATTGAAATAATGAACATTTCTATACTTTATAGAATCGCTGCACCATCAGGATAAAATGTAATATATTCATTAATCCTTCATTCTATCCATCTTCTCAAACCCCATTTTCTATTATAGGACCACCATGAGAAAGATGTTTTTAAGCCTAGAGAGTACTAGATGAGCAACAACCCCTGCAGTACTTGGGTATGTTTTATTATATATTAGCTTGTTATATATGACTTAGCTATTAAATGGTGATACTCCACATCTATAAGCCATTCTTAAAGACTGCATAGTGCACTAGTGAACTTTCTTTTTCTTTATTCTTTTTGTGCTTGCTTCATTGTGGCATAGTTAGCGGCACTGGGCTGGAACTCCTAACCTGCTGTCAATGAGGAACTTAGGTTTAAGGTAAAAGAGATGTCCTTGGGAAATTTAATTAAATATGGCTGTGTGTTTGTGGGCTGCCTTTTTAAAAGTCTCAGGCTGTTTATCAGAAAAAACGGTGTGGATTTGTCTCTACAGTTTCCTGTTCTTGTTCCTCTATTCTTCTAAGCAGGTATAGTTTTAGAATGTTTAAGGCTCAGTCCACACTAGTACATTATTCTTTATAAGCAAAGACATTTATCTTCATTTTCACCTTTCGTCAAGGCTTCCCGGGCATTTACTACCAACAAAAATTAATACTTCTGAAAACGCTCTCTTTTGAAAACACCAGTGTGGTGTTTCAGTGTGGACAGACAAAAACAAAAATTTCTGAAAACCAGCCTCTGCTTGGCTCATGCTTATTATGTAGCTCTTCCCTGATTGGATCCTGTTCATTACAATGATTACCGGATCTCATTACCGGATTGGTCACCCTTCATGGAAGAAAAACATATTCCAACATAGCAGGCATAGAAGAGTTGCTTTCCATGGTACTTGTTGTGTTGCTTACTTGTATGCATCTAAATCCCTTTTTGTGCGATATTTAGAAATCATTGTCAAGTGACTACTCGTACTGCATGATAAGAGTCATCGCTCATATATATGCTTGAATTGCACAAGAACATTCAATCTGATTGACATAATACAATGTGAGTGATCAGACTGTGTTGTACAATATACACTAACTGCTGTCGCGACATAATGAATTTTGGGATATTTGATGGCAACCTCAGAAAGCTTGTGAGACTGCTCACACTATGAGACGGGTGACTAAAATATTTGACATAACAGACATTTTTCTAATAGCGCGACAGTGAGAGGCAATTGGACATTGTAATCACTCTCATGCTGCCTGGGAAAAGACAGGCGGACTCAAAAAATCATTTGATGACTGCAAATCGTGCACAAATTGCACTGTGTATGCCCGATTTAAGACATCAATGCTGTGCGCATGCCCGGTGTTGGTGGATGATAACGTCAAATGTGTTTTCGGTCATTTTAGTATGAATGATAATAATTTCGCAAACGATGTGAAAATAGTGTGCACAGAGCTTTTATTCAAAGATAACATCTACACTATGCTTCCAAAATTTAAATTAAAAATGCATTTCCAAAGATGAAGAAGTATTTGGTGTAGAATCACAAGTGACGCTAGTGTTGCAACATATCCAATGGAAGAAAGCATATACATATTGATACTAGAGCTTTATGTTTCAGTCCCTCAATGCATAAGTTTGTTTTACATTTTCCATGTGATTTTTTCTAGTACAGTACATGTATATTTTTTAACTCTCAAATACCAAGTTTGAATATCCAAATACAAAATTACTCAAGCTGCACAGTTCTTCTAGAGATTCCAGTGTAAGCTAGGAGTCAAGCTTGACAAATCACTTACTTAAGCACAAATAAGAAACATTATTTTAAAACCCTGTTTTTGTAAATGATGATAATTTAATCTTTTTTTTATTGTGTTTTACACTGCCTTTGAATAAACAGTATACAAAGAATAGTATTCCAGTATTTGGCCTGTCATGTGCATCTGTGCCTTACAGTCCACAGCTGGTTCCTGCTTTGTGACAATGCTGTGAAGATAGGCCCCTGCTCCAGGCCACCCTCAGTTGAGTTAAAAAGGTAAATTAAACAGATTGAAGTGACATAAACTAACCTGAAGAAGCTTTCTATTAGAATGTACTCAATTCTTTGTGTAGACCTGGGAGTCCATGCTTTGTGTACCTTGGAGCTAGCTTTTCCTGGAGGCCAAAATGAAATTCTGTGCTAAATGCCCATGTGAAAAGCTGCAGGATGCTGTGGGTTTTACTGTCTCCTCTTATAGAGAAATTAGAAGAATCAGACATGAATAAACAACTCTAAAATATTATTGCCAGCAGAGATCCGTCTGTTGCTTTGCTGCTTGAACTGCAGCATGGAGAGTCCAGCCTGCTGCCCCTCGGCAAGTGCAGCCCCATGGGCTGATTGCGACAGCTCCGGCATTCCCCAGTGACAAATGTTATTTTTATTCTCTTTTTTTTTTCTTCCAGCTGCCACCCATCAGTCATTTCTGCCATGGCTGCCAAGCTTAGACCATCTTTGTAGGGCGGCTCTTGTTTTTCAGTCTGCGTCTTGGTTAGGTGCTACAGAAAAAGGAATGAAAGAGGGAAAGAAAAAAAAAGCATAATGGCCCCAAATCCCAGGGCTCTGGCTTTCTGAAAGTCAACGAAGGCTCCATGCCTGCTGGTTGCGGGGGTGGAACTTTATTTTAAAGGCCTTCTCAACAAATTGCAGTCATGCCTGACGGGAAAAACGGTGGTGCGTTAAGGGGAAAGGAAAGAGTGTAGAGGTTAGAAATTAAAAGGTGCCTTGCTGGTTATCTGCTGGAAAATATGTGAATACAGGCAAAGCAGCTCTATAATGGAAGAAATGTCTACTAAATTTAGTAAATAGGCAGTCCTTCATCACTCAGGTGTGACTTTGGAAATGGTTAATAATAGATGCTTTGTCTTTCTTTCTTTGACATTTCTTCATTGGGCTGGTTTTTTATGTTGCTTAGCTGATTTGCAAGTTTTGTTTGCATCTCATAACTTATTTTTCCAATGCTGTATTTGTCCTAGTGTCTATTTAAACACAGGAAACTCCAGTTTCTGTATTACATCTTGCATGAAGAAGGACCCTGAGTTACCTCGAATGTTTGCATATTATAATCTTTTTAGTTAGCCAATAAAAGGTGTCATTTTGCTTGACTTCTCACTACATCCATAATGGCTAACAGGGTACAACCTCCTAGTACTATCTCATAACAGAAAACATAATGATCACTCGGTTCAACAGGCATGTGTGCCTATGTGGTGACTTATTATGCCTTATCTATTGTGACTCAGTGATGTAAATGTTAACACAAGAATTTGAACACAAAGGATTTAACTAACTGAGCCAAAGTTCTCCTTGTACCATGATATAGTGTGGCATGCTTTGAACACAACACTCTATCTCTCACTTAAGTTTGCCATCCCCAGCAAGGACATTCCATTACCGACACCACTGTAACCAAGATCAGGTTCACCTTTTGTACAAATCTGCAACCCATATGGCCAACTTGCTTACATTCCTACCATGTATTGGACAGAGAAGTAGCCTAGACAGCTGAACTAAAAAGATCTACAACTCACGCTGTTAACAGTAAGTGTCGTGCTGTCATCATTACCTCACATCACAGCAGGCTTGCGCGTTGAACAGTGTTACTATATATAAACCGTATGTGTGTGTGTGTGTGTGTATATATATATATATATATATATATATATATATATATATATATATATATATATATATATATATATATATATATATATATATATATATATATATGTGTGTGTGTATGTGCGTGTGCGTGTGTGTGTGTGTTTGTGTATATACAGTATGTATATAGATAGATAGATAGATAGATAGATAGATAGATAGATAGATAGATAGATAGATAGATAGATAGATAGATAGAATTTTAAGTACGTATATATATGTATTTATTTATGCACATATTAATATAATTAAGTATATGTGACTTGATGTGTGCATTTCTGTACAGATGTAGAAACGCACATTGCAATTACCCTTTTGTTCTTTTACTGTACTTGCATTATTCACTTTTATTGTAGAGGTGTGGAGCCTTCTTCAGCAGCACTAGATAAAACACAAGAAGTAGCTTTGGACAGGGTGGTAGCCCATCACAGCGTAAATCCGCACACACACACACACACACACACACACTCATCCATGACCAGTTTGGAATCGTCAGTTAATATAAAAAAACATATTTTTGGAGTAATCAAGGAAAATGGGAATACTTGTACCTGCAAACTCCACACAGTTACTAGACTAACTTTAAAACCCTGTCTCCTAGAGTAATAAGACATCATTGCCAACTGTTACACTACCATGCCTCCCCTCACATAACAATTACTTTACAGTATCTAGCTTTTGTGTACAAATGTCATATTTCATGTTTTAAAACACATTACCAGATTTTATGAAAATGAGAATTATTTAAAAGATAACCTTCATTAAAACTATCCCTACATTATCAAACACATCCTTTCATTATCAAACATGTTTAATTGACTTCAGGATAATGGGTTGGACTACTGCCTAGCAGTGGTGGATGAAAGACAAAAAACATATGCCAGATGGGTCACCATTTCTTCTCTGGGCAGACTGATGCCCACACCCACAGTCATTCATACGAATCATAATTTTAAATATCTCTTATAAGAAAAACACTTGAAGTTTTGGACTTCAAGCCCTTAATATATAGTTAAGGGCTTTGCATTTTTCTAAAGGAATTCAATGGTTCCGCTATAACTGTTTCACATGTCAGTTATCTGACTCGTTTAAAATTCCCTCTTTTCAGCAAAGGTGAAAGAAAAAAATTGAATGAAAAAATGATATGCATAGGTAGTAAAAATATTTGCCAATGTATATGTCTAAACAGAAATTCTGATGTACAGAATCAATGAATGTCAAGTAGACATTGTGGTAAATGTTATTTCCTGAGACATGGGTTAAAGTGCTAATACTAATGTTTCTTAAATGATTTATTCTGCTGAGTAAGGCATTTGTCTAGACATAATATTCTTATCAAGAGAAAAAAAGAGCCACTGGAAGGCACTTTTATTCTAGTACAAATCCTACATCTAAGGATACAAAGCTGTACTAATAATACAGATATTTACCCTAAATGAAAATGCTTTCTTTTTGAAAGGTTTATACATGCTGAAGAGCTAAATGACATAAGTGACATAAAATAAGAGAACGGATGGGTTACAATAAAGCCCTTTGTAAACTGACACCCCCCACGCACACTTTTTTAATCAATAGGCCTTCTGGCTTTGCATTTTCTTGTCTCTCTGTTGAGTTGAGTTCAACATGCTACGACTATGTAAGAGTTGACTACAGAGTTAAGTTATTTTGGAAGGCTTTGGAGGTTGTGAATACTAGAAATGCATGCTGCAAATTTTGATTAATTGCAGATAATTATCTTTTTTTTCATGTTAACAGGATTGGGAAATGGGCATTTACTTATATTGTAAATAAAAATACAACAACAACATTTATTTATATAGCACATTTTCATACAAAAAGTAGCTCAAAGTGCTTTACATAATGAAGAAAAGAAAAATAACAGACAAAATACAAAATTAAAATAAGACAACATTAGTTAACATAGAAAAGGAGTAAGGTCCGATGGCCAGGGTGGACAGAAAAAAACAAAAAAAACTCCAGAAGGCTGGAGAAAAAAATAAAATCTGTAGGGGTTCCAGGCCACGAGACCGCCCAGTCCCCTCTGGGCATTCTACCTAACATAAATGAAATAGTCCTCTTTGTAGTTAGGGTTCTCACGGAGTCACTTGATGCTGATGGTCATACAGACTTCTGGCTTTTAATCCATCCATCATTGTTGGAACATCATGGTGCTTTGGGTAGATGGTGGTGGCGCAAGCCACCACCAACAGGACACCGGAAAAGGAAACAGAAGAGAGAGTAGGGGTTAGTACAGATTTTGAATGAATAGTTATTATAATGAATTGGATATACAGAGTATCAGGATTAAATTACAGTGAAGTTATGAGAAGGCCATGTTAAAATAATGTGTTTTCAGCAGTTTTTTAAAGTGCTCCACTGTATTAGCCTGGCGAATTCCTACTGGCAGGCTATTCCAGATTTTAGGTGCATAACAGCAGAAGGCCGCCTCACCACTTCTTTTAAGTTTTGCTCTAGGAATTCTAAGGAGACACTCAGTTGAGGATCTGAGGTTACGATTTGGAATATAAGGTGTCAGACATTCCGATATATAAGATGGGGCGAGATTATTTAAGGCTTTATAAACCATAAGCAGAATTTTAAAGTCAATTCTGAATGACACAGGTAACCAGTGTAGTGACATCAAAACTGGAGAAATGTGTTCGGATTTTCTTTTCCTGGTAAGGATTCTAGCAGCTGCATTCTGCACTAGTTGCAAACGATTGATGTCTTTTTTTGGGTAGTCCAGAGAGGAGTGCGTTACAGTAATCTAGCCGACTGAAAACAAATGCGTGAACTAATTTCTCTGCATCTTTCGATGATATAAGAGGTCTAACTTTTGCTATGTTTCTTAAGTGAAAAAATACTGTCCTAGTGATCTGATTAATATGCGATTTAAAATTCAGATTACAATCAACGGTTACCCCTAAGCTTTTTACCTCCGTTTTGACTTTTAATCCTAATGCACCCAGTTTATTTCTAATAGCCTCATTGTATCCATTATTGCCAATCACTAAGATTTCGGTTTTCTCTTTATTTAATTTGAGAAAGTTACTATTCATCCATTCTGAGATACAGGTTAGACATTGTGTTAGCGAATCAAGAGATTCGGGGTCATCAGGTGCTATTGATAAATACAGCTGTGTGTCATCAGCATAGCTGTGGTAGCTCACGTTATGTCCCGAGATAATCTGACCTAATGGAAGCATGTAGATTGAGAAGAGCAGTGGACCCAGGTTAGAGCCTTGTGGAACACCATATAGTATATCATGTGTCTTTGAATTATAATTACCACAACTAACAAAGAATTTTCTCCCTGCCAGGTAGGATTCAAACCAATTTAAGACACTGCCAGAGAAGCCCACCCATTGACTAAGGCGATTCTTAAGAATATTATGATCAATGGTGTCAAATGCAGCACTCAGAAAATAACAGGTTACATTAAATTAGAATATATTTGGTGCATCTGCGTGCATTTTTCAAATGTGCAGAGGTTGTTCAGGGGAAAAAATGAAATCAATAGATGTGTTTTTTGTGCTTCTTATTTAGGATCCAAATAAAATGTAAGGTCACTGGAATAATGACACTGATCTGTGACAGGATGGGTGATGGGGATCACAATTTTGTTCTTATTATAAAGATATGTTTGAAATTATGCATTTTACTAGAGTGGATTCATACAGTTACTTTATAAGCAGCAAGTTGGTGCAGTGGTTAGCACAGGAGCCTCATGGATCAAGTTTCCTAGGTTTGAATTCTACAAGCAGTCACTGTTTTGTGGCATTTATACATTCCCTGTGTTTTTTGTGCTGGGTTTTTCAGCAGGTAGCTTAGTTTTCCTCTCATACTCTAAAGGTGTTTATGTTAGGATAGTCAGTGATTCCCATTTGGCCCCTGTGGGCTCAACAACGGAGTGGCCCTCTGCCCAGGGCTGGTAGACATCCTGTGCTAATTTTACTGGGATAATATCCAGCTGCCCACTGCATTGAACTGATTTAAATAGGTTTCAGAATATCAAGTAATTAATATGCTGTATTTCTATAACTGTGTTTAAGCACTTTACTCAAGCATAAGCTGTTTATCATTGTTTTACACTATACTTCTCTCCTAAATAAGTGGTGACTCTACGATCACATATTGCATATACTGTAACTGCATATACTGGAGGTACAGTGCTGTTTTACAAGACCCTGTGTATATTAACAGGTATGGTTAGCACATCAAACACTGGTGCACAAATTTAGCAGTTTACCTCTACCACCTTCCAGATTGCCAGCTAAAACAGCTTGACTCCTTAGCAAGTCAGATGTTTTAAATATTTTGACTGTCAACAAGTTTCATCTATTTGATACATGTTTTATACCATTTTGCATATAGTTTATAGATATATTTAATCATATAGCTGCATGAATTGTTAACTAATGAGCGCATAGCGACGAGTCATGTTGCACTGCACACCAAGCAATAGTCCCATAGGTTAGGAACCTGGAGCTGGATTTCATTTTAGGACAGCTCTAAGCACAAGTCTCAGAAAAGACTTATTTCTGAGACTTATTATAGTCTGCACAAATATTGTCTAATAGGATACAGCTACCTGGTGCATCTCCAAACCCAGAATAAGACCAAAAAGACACACGTTTCATCAAATGTGTTTTTTATTTACCAGAAAATAAATGTTAAATGGGAGAACATAATGTAACAAAGGAGCTACAAATACTAAAGCAAGACCTGCTACCCCAATGGCAAGATGTTGTCCTGACATTCTGGTGGTACGGCTTCTAAGTTTCCAACTTTTCAGAACTAAATAAACACAATCACACACACCTACTATATCTCTGTGTATTTCTATTCAGATCTTAGCCTATCCTCCTCATATCAGTGAACTTTTAACCAGATAGAACTTGTAGGATTTCTAGCAGTGGCAGTAGTTAAATCTCCATCCTGTGGATAGATGCATATCAAACTTTGGAATCACTTATGAGATTAAGGATGGTTCTATAAAACTGTAGAACTACCAAATTTTGGTACTCTGTGGTTTCATTTTGGTATCCCTGTGAATTCTTATAGACTTTTAGAGAGTGAGGCCATGAAGGCAGCTTCTGGAGCTGCCTGTCCTTTTTTTTAGGGTAGCATGGCTCCTTGTGGGCTCTCTCTGCTCACTCCTCTCAGGCTGTAGAAGTATTTCTGGCCAGGCCTTTACTCTCTTTACCGAAGACTCAGGCATCCTTATTATGCATTGAAGACCCCTTCATTCAGAACAAAGCCACCCATCCTTCATTGGGTTTACCTGCTGCCATGAAGTGTCTTGGGAATGTTATCAGGCTACTTGCCAGGGTACTACTATCACCCTGTGTCACTTGGTGGGGTTACTTTGGGTGTCTTCCTTTCCATAGCACCTAAAAGAGAATACTGATTCTAGTGGTTCTTCTTCCCAGTCTGGTGTTCTGCCATCGTATGTTCTTCTATCTCCAAGAAGCCCCTTTTCAGACAGTCTTAATTCTTCTTTGATTCTGGCAACAGCTTTACCTTTGGCCACCTCCGTCATTAGAGAAAATATTCTGGAACAAGCATATGTACCAGTTTTACTAAAATATACCAAAACATGAATGTGAAAGCCACAATTTAAACAAATCCTTAATATGGACACATTACACCTTCATCCCTACTCCCATTCTACTATGTTGAAGGCATCATTCAAATTAATGCTAGAATTCTATGATAAAAAAGCTGGCTAGCAAGTACATCACTTCTGATCCTGGTTAAAAAGTAATTTAAGTACAGTATATTTATTTTGTTTTCCAAATGCTGTTGATTTTGGATTGCAATTTTTAAACTCTGCACTGGTACATGTAATCAAGAACTAGCATCCTGCAACTAAATATTGTATCAAAGATGTACCTCAATACATGTATGTAGGGTCATTTTATTAAGGTTCAATTACATTATTTATAATTTTTACGATACTTGATGCACTACTGAGAAACAGAATTTTCATTAGTTTTAACACTATTTCTATCTCTTGATTAAATCAAAGGGTTAATATGTCTCATTAAGGCTGCTTTGTCTAACGCTGGCTGCATCCGAAATAATGTGGGCACAGCTTACAAACTGAGCAGGTGTACTAGCTCTTCTTTGTGGATCACAGAAAGCAGAGTGTCTTGTTCAAGGCAGCAGCTAAACAAGGACGACTCCAGAATCTTTTAGAACGATGTCAGCATGCTTTTGAAAGCAGAAACTGAGTTGCAGGTTATAAATATAGACAGGGCCCAACATGCAGGCGTCACAACAAATGCTGATGACAGCAGCAGTTGATCAGGTGACCGGGATTTCAGTCCTGTTGGTTTCAGCCTGAACAGCATCAGGGCACGGACGGCATGGCAGGTTGAGTTTCATCTGGCACGTTAGTACAAGTACGTTAAATTAAATGGAGTGTAATGTTAAGGATTTACATTACACTGAGGTTTTTCACGCTGTATGGTGGGGGTGTGTATCATGCCTCCTTTCCCTATTAAGTGCACTTCCAGAATGATCTCCAACCTGTAAAAAAATGCACTGTAAAGGCCTTAGTAAATAGTTTAAGCAGGTAATAATAATAACAGTAATGAAAACATATTAGGCTGACTTTTGCACTGTATTTTCCTATGCCTTGAAGCACTCCTTTTTTGTGTAGTGTAAGCTAATGTAAGCATGCTAATATCTTGAAGTTCAGTTATCTTGGTTTATTGGCCAGCTATTTAGGGAACTTGAAAGCAAAATTGTCATTTATAGTAAAGAGATGTATTTTGCACTGCTTGGCCCCCCACCTGTAGCTTTCCTTCTATATTAGACACCAAGACCATCCATATATATCCATTTTCCTATGGCAGTGTACATTAAGTGAATCAGATGAGGGATTTGGCACTGGGATGGTGCTAGTGGGCTTGAGCTTAATTCCTTTGGATTAAGTGTGGCATGCACTTGGGTGACAGGCATCCTGATTAACTCTAGTTCAAACATTATGCCTGTATTGATAGGACAGTGGTAGGGTTCAGGTTCAAAACATATTCAGATGGATGAATAGGGTGCATGAGCAGATAACAAATTCATTCCAAATGTAATGTGTGATGCATTTACAGTAAACAGACATTTACAGACATTACAGTAAGCAATTAACTTCAATACCAGAGGACTAAGACATTGACTACAATGAGAGTTGTTTTCACTTGCCTTTCCCTCTTTAGTCCACTGACATTCTGTCAGGCCAGTGTGTTCCTCTAAATCTGCCTGCTTTGAAAGTATGTAAATGGGTTGGTTGGCATCCATCCGGCTTGGGTTCCTGTTTTGCAGCCAGGTTTGGCTTCCATTTCCGCAATCCTGACTGGAGTATGTAGGCTTTAAAGTAGATGAATGTATGTCACTATGACTTGGGATCAACGCAGAATATTTAATTAACATGCTGGTACGCTGTGACTTATCCCACCAACATGTATTTAACCATTTATCCATCCATTATTGAATCTGATTTTCCAATTCAGTCAGCAGCAGTTTGTAGACAGGTATTAATTCTAGACGTAGTGGCTGACCATCATAGACACAGTCACACAATTTAGAGTGACTAATTGACCCGACGCGTAAATCACTATAAACTGGAATATCAGAGGTAAACAGGGAGACTGTGTCTAGGGGGAAAGTGAACAGGTTGGGAAATGAACCTAGGATTTTTGAGTTTTCTCATCACCATGTTAAAAAACGAAAAGCTTTAAAGCCAATAATGAGTAGCGTGATAGTACAGTGTTCAGCACTGCCACTTTATAGATCTAGCATCAAAGGTTCAGATCCCATGCTGGTTCTCCCTCTGTCTGTGTGGGTTTTCCTCCAGCTATTTTGGCCTCATTCTCAAATTCCCAAGGATGTGTACATTAAGTTAATTGGCAAATGTGCAGGTACTATGATGGAATGGTGCCCTATCCAGGGATTGTTCGTGTCCCTGAATTGCATTAAGTAGGCTTGAGAGTTTTGTTATAGTAAAGCAGAAATGCGTATAAAATTATCAACTTAATTAATGGACAGGATGGACAATATTGTGTTTTTTAAAAATTTCATTCGGATGTCGTAATCGTGTACTTTAAAAAGACAAAATTAGGTTTGTTTTTTTTTTTCCAAACAGCCAAGTTTTCCTATAACTCCTGCAGTTGCAGACATTTTGTTGCGTGTTTACAGCTCAATTTACTGTATCCTCCTGGTCAATTTTCCTGTTGTAGTTCACTTGCAGATTAGCCTCAACTTTGATCTGAAACTGAAGTGTTACTGGAGAATGCTTTTTGTTATTCAGGTCATCAAAAAAAATGAAGAGAGATGATAATTTTGCTTTGTCATGAGGGACTATTGCTTGGCAGTATTGGAGGACTGCAGTTGCAATAAGCTTTAAGCCGAGCCATCCCTGGCAGCTTACCTTGCTTGCCCCCAGGCTGATCCTACTGTTATCTGGCGCCATCCCAGAGCTGTCTGTCCTTAAGCTACAAAAAGGCCCAGATGGGGATATACAAAGAATACCCTGCATACAAAGTATTAATTGGTCTTTTTAAAAAATATAACTAATGTTAAACATCACATACTTATGCTGTTTTTCCAGGCTAAACACAAAATAGAGCTGCTCGTGTATGGCTAACTGGACGATAGCTAGTGATTTCTGCTGTAGTGACCTATAACGTGCAATGCTAGATGAACTGATATTCAGTGCCACAAAGGGTTAATGTTTTGCAGCAAAGCCCTTAGCTGGGTTGTGGGGCTCAGGTGCACGCAGCTGGACTTGGTGCTTTAAGGATGTGAGAGTGCGAAGGGAGAAAACAGTGAGCAATAAAAGCAAGGCGTCTTGCAACGTCCTGCAGGTTATTAGTCACGGCAGAAGGCGAGGTAGCCTGCTAGGCTTAGGAGACACTTGTGGTTGTCTGGACAGGAAGCAGCGACGAGAACAGTGCATTCCACACATGTGCCCTCCTCGGTGCCAGACACTGGGGCTGCGGCTTTGGAGGATGTTTTCTGTGTTTTGTTTCCTGTGGCCATGAGGCAAGACTTTAATGATGTTAGCTTGTTTGCTTCACCCTGAAATGTGAGCCGGACGTTAATAAGGCACACTAACTGCATACTAAATGCTCTGGGCTCAGCTGCTAAAAGTCAGGCTTGACTAAATCATTGAGAGAAGGCTTCTTCACAGCAGGGCTGGAAAGTTTCAGCCATTGATTGGTGTCTCGGGTGAAGCTGCTTTCGTCAAAGACATGGACATGCCTCATATATGGGAGGATAATTCAGTGCACTATAAATCTGTCATGGCTTGGGCGATTTCGCATTCTGGCTGGCCTAGGCTCTTTATTTTGAGACACGGAACTCCCCTTCTGATGTTCCTAGTAGCTGAATGGTATGACTGGAGGAAACAAACATTGTTTAGGCATGCCATGGATAAACTGAGCCCCATTATTGGACATCTGTAATGCAGACAGATCCACATTGCCGTCTGAGTAAACAAATGTTTATTGTATGTTGCGCCTTTTTGTAGTGAATGCTAAATTAAAAGGTATAGCACAGTTGTCAATACAGTAAATATATTTCTACGTTTAAAACACTTGCAAAGTAAGTGATCAGCTAAGAGTGAAACAGTGCAGCAGAGGTGGGGACTGAACTGATAATCTTGTGGTTTTATAGACCATCACCTTATCCACTAGATAATACAACATGCCTAGGCCACGGTGGGGATACAAACCAGAAAATCTTCTGAGTGTGCTGTGTGGATGGGTCCCCACGTGGAATCAGTGTGCCACTTATAGAACAAGCAGCGACATCAGCAAAGTGTAAACATGACTTGTTTTTGTGGCTGCCTATTTTCCTAAAATGTCTTTAAATTGCATTTTCTTCTCTTGTTGTATATATTGCACCTCATTCTGAGTGTGCAAGCTTAACATTTAAAAATCCCATTAAAATGTGCGATTTTTATACTCATAAATGTTAGGCAAGTAGGCTTCTATCATTTCTAATGAAAATTTTAAGACGGCTGATCAACATGTGCAGAGTATCTTTGGTCATATTTGCTGCTAGGGGGCACTCCCACACAAGCCAGTAGGGTGCCAGTCAGCTAAATGACAAGCAGAAGCCGTTGCTGCGCTTGCAAAGAGAGAGCCACGACACACATTGATCCAAGCAGTCGCTTTTGTTTACATTGATTATATTTTTTACTTGCATTCGTATGAAATCACTAAACTTTAAACACTTTTTGACATAATCTGATGAAGAGTCCCTCTGCCCAGTGTTTTCTATACAGCAGGGCAGGAATTGACCTTCCTGTTAAATTGTGTCAGCATTATTTATCTATTTAGTTGCATCCAATTCTCCCTGAAAGACATGTGCATGTGAGTATTTATACACTTGGTTTATGCGTTTCCATAAAATTTTTTTCATAACATGCCTCATTTATACATGGAAGGACAAAATGTATGTGACCTACAGCTCATATATTTTGCAGTGTATGGAAACATTTAATATGATACCCGTAATTTCTGGGTACTGTCTAGCTGAAGAGTGGCAGCATATGGTTAGTTCTTGTAATATTCAGCAGATTCCTGTTGGCCCTATTTTCAATATTGATAGTTTGCGCTAGAAACAAACCTGAATCATTCTCATTGGTATGGAGACAGAGTAAGGCGCAGGTCCTGCCCTCTTTCTTTGCAATCCAACACACGTACAAGGCCTTGCTACTCGGCTTGAATCATTGGCAGAAAAAAAAAGCAATGCATTAAACCATCATTCTTTATTTTATATGGTGCCTTTTATAGAGTGCACTTTTGTACAGAATTGTACAGGAGCTTAGAGTATTGAATATAAAGTAATTAAACAGAAGAGCTGTTCCCGCTTGTGATTTTCGCTTGGCTGGTGTAGCTTGTAACCTGAACTACTTAAAAGCAGCATGCGTATGCCAGTAACTTTGACTGGGAGTTGGAAATGAACACCATTATCTATCTGAATCTCTTGAATAATGCTGATTTGTCTACAAAAGCCTTGTTTGCTCACTCTAGGCTGGCAGCATTTACTTTTTACACCCACTTTTTTATTGTCTATATTTGGTTCCAAAGTTAGTGGCCAAATAAGATGTTCTTAGTTTACTACCATTATAAGAGATTATCCATACAACGGGATGAATTAGTCTCTTAGGATTAAATCATATGTAGCAAAGACACCTGTCAGTCAAGGTAAACTGGAGAAGCTGGTAGTTTTATTAGTTTTTATTTTTTTAAATGCTACTTCGGGGTTTATTGGTTCCTTTCATTAAATTACACATGCATTCAGAATACTTTTATATCAGGAATTATTTTTTGAAAATTGTTAATGTACCCTGGCTGAGGGTGTCTGTCTGAAGTGTGTTCTAATTGTTCATCTTTGTGTGCTGAGGGGATCGTGATCTTGATGCCCACAATAGCAGTCGTAGCTCAGTAAATCACTGGAGTTAACTATCTGGATATGAGAGCCCAACATTATACAGACAAGGACCAAAGGTCATAAGACCACCTTCCTTATCTAACACATCTTTAGTCGCTTGGATATTTCAATATGTATTCATGTAAAACCACAAACTTTGTTTTCCTTTGTTGCAGAGACCTAGGGTGGAGGTTATTGCCAGGAAAAAAATGAAGATGCACTTTGACCTGTTATCACAATGACATTCACCAGTGCTTTATATTTACTATTTGTTCCCCATTGAAATTGCTAGCTAGATGCCACTCCAGCGAGTGTTAATTTTAATGGCAGAAAATGTGGACTTTGCTCGTTTTTACTATACTTTTCACCCTTTTGCTCATTTTTCTTCCCGTAAATAACATGGGGTTGACATCATTAATGTCAGACTTTCATAATCCTACGTAGAGAAAAGTCTAGCAAAATGACACCTTTTACTGGCGAACAAAAAAAATAACAATATGCAAGCTTTCAAGGCAACTCAGGCCCCTTCTTCAGGCAATTACATCTAGCCTGAAGAAGGGGCCTGAGTTGCCTCGAAAGCTTGCATATTGTAATCTTTTTAGTTAGCCAATAAAAGGTGTCATTTTGCTAGACTTTTCTCTACATTCATAATGGCTAACACGGTACAACACCCTAGTACTACTATAATCCTACATATATATATCTGTATAGAATAAATCTACAGGTGGAAGCCTGGTCCTGAGTTGCTTTAGAACTCTTTTAAAGGTAACTTACTTTTTTTGTATGTGATAATTGGTTACCAGTCATGAGTGTAAAATGGTGTATGTGCAAAATTTCTGTGAAACGTGTACTTTAATGTCTATAAAGTACACAAAATGCCACATCTTGCCTTCAGTGCAGGTAGGAATAACCTATGGTTGCATGTGACTCTACAATTGGATTAAGTAAGTTTAGTCAGTGGATGGACGGATATAAGGATGGATGAGATACACAGACAATACTGTTGAGGAACCTCAATGCATTCCAGTATTGCCAAAATGTTAACAGTTATATAAACCAGAAAGTGTTTTGTTTCATTTGTTTAGTTACCATAAAAGTGTGAGTTTTAATTAACCATTCAACCTATTTGCTTAATGGACACAAGGCAAATGTATCCACAGCAACGGTTCTAAAAGTCTGTTTGCCATTTTTGTCACTGTGGTTCTAATTTACTTGTAAGATATTTCAGACACAGGTCATGCCTTTTTCACTTTGTCACATTGCATGTTAAACCCTGAGTGACTTCATTGGACGTGCTTATTCATTATTCTGATAATGTTGCTCCCTTTTTATACATTTTCCATTTCTTACCTATTTTGTGCTATATGCTGGAATAATTTGAGGATAGCCTTGTTTGACTGTACCTCTGTCACCAACTTTGCTTTGCCATAATGTATTCAGACAGCAGAAGCTGACGTCTGTCCCAGTGGTTATGATAAATTAAGAGCTTTGACGTCTTTTCACTCTCAAGCCCTACAATGATAATATTTTGAATGCTCTTGAAAGGCTGGATTTCTTAAACTGTACATTATGGCAGGATGTGATCATGGCTGGTAGATTTGGGTTCTCCTAATGAACTAGGAACCAGCTGTCTAATTGATCAATTATGAGTAATTTAGTCCCATCCCGTTATGGTCTGTATTAAAAAAAAAAAAAAAAGATTGGTAACTCACTATATTTTATTTATCATATTGATGCACAAAGGAGAGGTAAACATTAGAATGTACACAACACAAATGGGGTCTGTCCCACCAGTCCCTTTCTAATACACTGGTGGGGGATTCTTTCTGTATATGCAGAGAATGGTTACCATAGATCTTCAAACTCGGGTAGTCTTTTTGTTTCCCTTGATGCCGATTTTCCTTTGCTTCCAGCTCTCCATTCAATTCTGTGATTAAGATCAGGGTACATCCTGATGTGAAGATTAATTCCCCAAGACTTGGGGTTATAATATCATCACTATTCCACTGCATGTGATTAAAGGCCATTTAAAGCGGTTTGCATCAAGAAGGGCATCCTGTCTTAAGCATCCTTCCCTAGTACTGCCAAATTGAGAAGTATAAAGCACATTCCGAGCATTTGTTGGAGTAGCCTGAAAAACTGGCTAAACCCCGGTAACAGCTATTAAATCCAGAGCATTTTTTACAGGGAGTGTACTCCCCTGGCCAGGTAGCATCCTGTTCTGTGATAAAAGAAAAATAATACTGTTAAATGAAAAAACAGCATCTCACAGTTTTGACGTGCCTTTATCCCTCTTCCATCTCAGCCCACAGAGGTATAATATGCCATTGCTGATGTCTCACAAGAGCTTCAGGGCCTGCGTGTTGCTGCTGTACAAGCTCAGCTGTTTGGGATGCAGCAGTTGGAGCAGGGGCATCTCCACGCTCATCAAGGCGGCGTATCTGTTGTGGTCCTGCATGAATGAGCAGTCCATCACCCTGTGCAAGCGGATGATGAATTATAATGAAAGGTCTTTGATCAACGTTGGCCATTCTAATCAAACTTTTTAGCAATTAAAAAATACATAGAATGCAAGCATAGGTGTATCTATGCTTGATTTCTAGCACCACTGAATTTTTAGGAGTATCCTATCTTGCACCAAAACCCCGAACCAAACACGAGTGCTGACTGAATTTCCTTTGGCTGATACATGCATTTTATAATAATTTGATTGATCTGTGTTACCAAATCTCGTGAGAAAGCAAATCTCAGGCTGTTACTCGGGGATTAGAAGGAGTGGGAGAAGAGAGGAGGGCGCAACATTTAGCTCTTCAGCCAATGAAACAATACAAGCATGATCAATTTCCATTTGACACAATGATTGGCTATTTATCTTTCATTTTATAACCTCTTTTTCATTTAAATGCTCCTCTGAGATGAGAGTAACAATCAAATAATGATAACGCTGGAATGGTGCACGCTGAAAGCACAAATCATCTAACGGATCAATAAAGAGAAAGCACTCGCTGTTTTGTGAATACAAGTGATAAATAGAAAAGACAAGGCATGGCTTTTCATAACCAAGTCTGGTGTACTTGCATTAACATTATATCATTATGATAGTTTATTATTATTAACTCTTTTTCTATTCCAGCAAGCTTTCACCAGTTTTAGCTGTTGATAATTATTTTGTGGTCATTAATATCACACCAGCTAGAGTAATGTCAACTTTTCACATGAATGCCTCTTTTACAATGTAAGGAATTTCATTTTGACTGCCAATTGTTACACACAAAGTGTTAAAAACACTGACACTGTGTTCTTCAGCTCAGTGACCTACATTATATAGAGGATTTCACTTAATTTTAATAAACTATGTAAAAATATATGTAGTAAAGAGTAAAATGGAGACACACTGGTTAGCTTTGTTGCCTCACAATGAGAAGTCAAAACAAATGACACCTTTTATTGGCTAACTAAAAAGTTTATAATATGCAGGCTTTTGTGGCAGCATATTGTAATCCATTTAGTTAGCCAATAAAAGGTGTCATTTTGCTTGACTTCTCATTACATCCATAATGGCTAACACAGTACAACACCCTATTGCCTCACAATAAAATTCCGGGCCCGGATATTCTCTGTGTGGAGTTTGGCGTTCTTTTTGTACAAATTGGTTTTCTCCAGGTACTTCAGTTTAATCACTCATCTCAAAGACCAGCATGTTATGTTATTGAGTAACACCAAACTGGCACAGTGTGAGTGAGTGTAGGTGCAGGTGTGGCCTGCAATTGACTGGCATCCTATCCAGTGTTAGTTTCACCCATCCATCCATTTTCTAAACCTGCTTTATCCTAAGCAGTGTTATGGGAAAACTGAAGTCCAATACTACTGTACTGATGCTTCATTATGCTAAGAACTCAGTTAGTTCAGGTCAAAGTTACTCACTGCTATTTCTTAAGATAATGGGGTCTTACTCACTGCCACCCTGGTTTACCCTTTCTGTGACAATAACAAAACACCACACTTATAATAGACAGTTAATTGCTCTGATTATGCTGAAACTAAGCCAAAATCGACCCACACATGCACAATTCACAAACACAAGGAGAGGATGACACAATGTAAACAACTCCACAGACAGTTATCAATCAAACTAATGCAACTCTCTGCTGGCAGGAGCACCAGCATGTTTCACCAAGCCACTGCGGATGATTCAAAATGCAGCAGGACATCTGATGTTCAGCCGATCATGGTGGGCACATTTCATTCCTCTCATCAGATTACTATACTGGCTCAGATCCTTGATGCTTACCTACAGAGTAAATAGCAGGTCTGCACCTATATATATACAGTATATATATATATATATATATATATATATATATATATATATATATATATATATATATATATGGAGACACTTGTGAGGTCCTGTGCTCCTTCTCAAACACTCAAGTCTGCTGTTGAATGGAGTCTGGTGATGGCACCTCTGCGTGGTATCAAATCTCGGTCCAGACTCTTTTCATCTGTAGCTCCTGGCTGGTGTAATGAGCTGCCGACCTCCATCTGAACTGCTGACTCCCACACTGTGTTTAAGAAGCATTTGAAGACTCTGTTGTTTGGTGAATTTCTGTCTCACTGATACTAGCTGTCAGGTTGTGTAATCTAAGAACTGTAGCTAGCTTGTATTTTGTTTTCTGAGTTCTTCACTTGTGATGATCAATTCTGTACCCTTGTTCTGTAACACTTATTTACCAAACAGTCCTCAGACTTATGTTTACTCAGTTCTGTTAACCTCCTTTGTAAATGTCTGCTAAGAAAATAAATGTAAATATAAATGTTAAATCAGATGATGTGAAAGTTCCCTCGTTAATCAGATGAAGCTCAGTTAAATGCCATAAGGAAGACGGAGAAGCGTTAAAGATAAAAAATCACAATTTACTCCTACCGACTCTTCCATTGCCTTCATGCATCTCACTCCTTCAGTATTACCCTTCCCAGCTTGTTACACCATGATAGATAAACAATCCACCTCTGTGTGGCGCAGAACAGGCTTCTCATCTAGAAGGTCATATTTCCTCTGACCAAAATATCTCTTAACCTTTATTCTGGACAAATTAACATTGTCAGATGAATAGAAAAACAATAACGGTAGACAGCAACACTAAAGAGAACTCTGCAATCCTTTTGGCGCTATATGTGTAGGTAGGCCATGTTTGCCCTGTCAAGTCTTGATCTCTGAAACAGGATTAATGAAAAAATCTAATCTGATGTCTGTGGTGTTTACATTAAATTTGTTTACATTAAAATTGTTTCCAGAGTGTTTACCAGCTCACTCTGCTTATGTGGAATCCCTGCACTGTGCATGTGTTTTGACATAGTGACATAGGTAAGGCATAAAGATGGCACCCTTCATGTTTGTTTCAGACTGATGTTCTCCAATTTCCTTGTTTTAGTAGCAGAAATTGATTTTAAATATGGTGAGTCAGCACAATAGTGAAATTTAATATTTTTTTCCATGGTGCTCCATTGACTGTTTATCTGCATTGACTATTTTAATGTATTGCGTGATGTACAAAAATCCAATCAGACTTTTCAAACTTAGATTGTATATGGGCAATCAGAACTGAATTTGAATTTAGTGTCGCAAGGGAAGGAGGCCTGTATCCGATTTCAAAAATCTTTTAAAACTCAGATTGGATGTGAGCAATCAGAACTAAATTTAAATTGAATACTGCATGTGAAAGAGGCCCATATATGATCCCAAAAAGTCAGATACAGTATGATTTTGGGTGTTTACATAATCTGTGTCAAATATGTGCAAAAATTAGATGCAGATCATGTCAGCGTGGTAGTGTAAATGCAGTCTTGATGGCATCATCCAGAAGTGGAGGTGCTCAACTCGTCATCGATTCTTCAATGTTAAAACTACATTTGAGTTTCCATGTCTTTCCCATTTGCGTTACAAACAGGTGACCCCATTGTCCTACATCTTTAATCTAGAACCATGTGCATCATATGAACAGAAATAGTATGTAATTTGTCTTACGCTTTTTTGTTGGTCAATCTGGGTGCTATGTACTTTTGGGTATTATCTACACATCATGATCTACAATAAGTTGTCTATCTACAGCATCAAATCTTCTTCAGTCATATAGGTTTGGTGGAACACGTGACTGTCAAAGTGGCTTTGAAGAGACACTTGAAGCTTCAGTGGGATGGCAGTGTAGCTGTCTATACAACTCTGAAGCAAGAGTTGGACAGCTGTGCTGTGGGAGACCCCAAATATAAATGATCTTGAAGGTGAAGTTAAGATTTGAAATCAAAAGATGTGGCATGTACAAAGAGCTGATGCGGTGAAAAGAAAGCAATGCCAAAACCACAGGAGTATAGGACCTTCCTAGCAAACAGTAGTAAAATTAAACAGACAAAACAATGGAAAACAAATGTCATTTTTAGGGCCTGAAATGAGTCATGGTCATATTACCTTATACACTCTAACACCCTACAAACCCAAGATCCATGACTCTTGACTGTTCATAAATTTTTGAGAATTTGACAAAGTTATTCTGTATCCTTAGTCAAGGAATAAAATACACAGTACACAGTTAAAGAAGCTTTTGTTCTTTATTTATCATCTTTACTGAAGACCTCTTTGCCAAAAAACTCAAAATCAGTACACACTTCATTAAAATATTTATTAACATGTTCATTGTTCATGAATTTCTATAATCCAAAGTAATTGTTTTATGTTGGCAATGTGCCTCATTCATTAAGGTGGAGGATTAAATCAAAGTACTTTCCATAGCCATTTATTTATTATTAAGAGTTTCAGAGTTTGATTGTTGCCCAACTGCTTTCCTTGGAGTTACAGTAGATCATGTGCCTCACAGTCATTATCAGTGAAAGGATACTTAATCATTTAGAACCTTGTCCCTCTCTTATACAAGATTTTTAAGGGTAAAGAATCAAAAAGGAATGATATTTCTAGCCTCAAAAACAGCACTTGCTTGCATTCTTGACAACTTCTCTGTTGAAACTAAGAAAGTAATTTGAAAACTATACCGAGTGACTGAGAGTAACCCGTTTGACTCTATTCCCGTGTCTGCTTCCAGCTGAAACACTGGGCTGACAGCAGTCATCACTAAAGGACACAGCAGGATTGCCTCCCCTCCTTTTTCTCCTCCTGGACTGCCAAACAGGTAAAGAAACCAAGCTGTGTCTGATCCTGTGTCCTGTCCTGCACTGATAGTTTCCCGAATGAGAACTGTTTGGTGCTCTGTGTGCGCTTGATGATACAAAACACTGATTTTCCTGACTTTCTGTCAGTCAGTATGTGCATAGGCAGCACACTGCATTTTTTCCCTCTGTCAGTCACTGCACATTGATGACCATTCTGTTCACAGGTACTGTATACCACTGCTGTCTCACTGAAAGTGTTCTGTTTTTCAGTTGTTTTCATGCTGTTTCCTGAGTGAATCTTTTGTGTGTTTGTGTTATATTCTATTAAAAACATGATTAATGCTTGTTTATGTTAGTATTTGTATTAAGTTTTGGGAGTTTATATTTCTTGATTATGACAACATGTTTCATTGGGGTTGTTGGGGAAACTGTGGCTATCCATTGTGTCTCACAGCTCTTTGGACATGGGTGTGAACCATAGTCTGCTTTTGTGGCATTTCCCTCACATGTCAGTGGAATTCTACATGTATTACAGCTTCTAAAAACATGCCAGGGAGATGCACATTAGGTTCACTCGCCTGGCATATATAATTGTCAATACAAGTATGGCTCCTGCTATGTACCTAGGATATTCTTCAGCTGCCCATAATCCTCTCCAATAGCTGAACAGATTGATGGTATAATAAGTTACTTTATAAAGACTGCATATGCTTTAAAGGGGTGCAGACAGGATCTGATTATGACTGCACAAATGAATATGAAGAGTTCAGAATGACAATTTGTATTGAAACAAGTCATATTGCTATGAAATTAGACTCCGTCTTACAGGATGACATATTTTCCCCACCACTGGACACATCTCTCCCACTGAATACACTTTTACCAGGTGTTATAAGGTGGCAGAAGCTAGAAAAGCATGTTGCATTGCAGGAAAACGTTACATTTGTTGGGGGTAAACTTATCAAATGAAAAGAACAAGAATAGAGAAACAAATTTTGAACTAGACAGCATAGTATTCTGAATTGAGTCAGTTTTCATTTCAGGTAAGAAAGGTAGCCAGGAGTAAACTCACAAAGCTTGGTCCCAAAATTGATTCTGGGCTGGCTATAGTTTTCCTGTTCCCACCCATGTTCATTGCATTTTTTACATAACTTCTGTTCCCTCCAGTACCCCAAAGAATACGATCAAATCTCATGTCATGTTTAAATTGTCCTTGTGTTCTTCAAATGACTGTTGACCCATCCGTGGCTGGATTTTGCCTTGTGAGTGTTGCTCCTGAGATTGAATCAGCCTCCCCATGAGTCTGATTTTGATTAAGCAGGTATGAAAACTAAAGACTAGACAGATACCTCCCCTCAAGCCCTTGCATACCAGGATTTTATATGAGGAACAATTTTTGCTGGTGCTTATAATGCCATTCAGTCAGTAATGGGTGTCTCAGCTGAAAAGAGATCAAATAAATAGTAGCAGGCAAATTAAACAATGACAGCAAATTTATAAGCAATGTCATATATGATTATTATTTTGATCTTTTCATTTTGCTATAATTTGTTAAATAATTAAGAGTTAATTTTAGTTAAATAATCACTTTTAATGTAGTTTAATTACAGGTGGTCCGTATTGGTTCTGTTATACACTAATCAAATAAAAAATCTGTAAATATTTTTGGGATGTAATTCCGCTTAAAAATGTAACTAAATTTAATTAAAAATGAATAAAATCAGATTACATTTAAAAGCATAATTCTTTTGAGTCACAAAATGTTGAGCCCCTCTCTGCACCATTAGGTAGGAAGGAGGCTTACAGGTTCCATTACAGGGCACCATTATACACACTGGGCCAATTCAGTAATTACAAGACTTTAGAATGACAGACAAAATGCATGTAGACAAAGGAAGAATGTGAAAAGTTCATACTGATGGTGACCGCTTTAGAGTTTGAGCCTAGGATCCTAGAGCTGTCAAGCAGCAGCGCTAACTACTACACTATCATAATTCACTTATCATTTTAAGATATAAATAATTATGCAGTGGATAGATAAGTAGGTAGACATGTAAGTAAATAAATGAGGATATGGAATATTAACAATACACAGTTGCATGCGCGTAACCTACTAGTCAAAAGCAAACGTCTGGTGTGGTCTGCATTGCTCTTATATTAACCACAGTAATTGAATTTGCTCATTTGTACAAAGGTCATCATAACTCCTATATGTTTTACAGCAATGCAAGTCACTTTTTCTATAAGCTAAAAGTGGTACAGCAGCTATCCAACCACTCTTGGAAATGATTTTCAACTGAAATTATAATATAAGATTACATCCACAAAATACTGGACAATCAAATGCAAATTTTCATTTTAATGTTATTGGTATGAACTCGAGTGTTCTATCAGTAAATACAACCTTTTTTAGAATAACATACGTTATATCCATTTTCACAATGTATTTTACATCATTGTGTCTGAGCTAATCGACCATTGCCAACTCTGGATAACATGTCTGCTGTCCATTACTCTACAGTTAAATAAATGAACCTATGGAAAATGAAGTGAAGTAGACCTGTGATAACCATTTGCAAAATATTTGTAAAGACGTGTCTGTTAGAAATGTAAGAAAAGCTCATTTAGTCGTGGAAAAGAGCAAAATAAGTCCAGAATAGGAAATCATACAAATTACTGATAAAACATTGCATTTCATGAACTCATTTCTGGTTTTAAAAGTTATGTAATAAATTTTTTTTTTTCATAAACTCAGTTGTAAACTTACCAAATTAGATATTAAAAATGTAATCTTTTAATGTTTTTGCAGTTTCTACTCTTTTTGTTAAACAATATGAAACCTTCCTGTGTTGATATTGGGAAAACATTGCATTTACAGTCAGTCACAAAGGAATCAACCAGATTGACAATAGTAATAAAGTGCAGAGGAGAGTGTGAGGTGAAATCTGAGTAAAAGCGGAAGCATTCAGATGGCTGCCCAAAATCTGGATTGTAACATTCAGCCTTCAGAATATGCTTGAGGTTTTTTTTTTGTAGTATTGGCATAGTTCTTTTCACTGTTTAAATTAAATTTCCAATTCTTCCATAGTTGCTTCATTTTTTAATTAGCTTTATTACTCTGATTAGTTGAAACCGATTAAATCCCATTTGTTTTTGCTCTAATTTTTCCTGCTTTATTTTAAGATGTTACGGGCTGTGGGACAGAAAGAGTCAACCATAATACAATTTTGGGTTAACAACCCATAAAAAATGTGTATAGGGGAGAAAAGCATGCTCAGTATACAGATAAGCTGAAACGAAAGGGAGCAACAACGTCCCAGCAGCTGGAGAAATGTGTTCCGCTAGAGACAACTCCTGCAGTACCCCGCGTGATCACGACCAGCCTGCATCAGATCAGGGTAGTCGTCTGCAACGAGAACACTGCATTCTACACATGTGCCCTTGTCTGTGCCAGGCACAGCAGCTGTGCCTTTGGAGCGTGGCTCCATTTGCCATGAGGCAAAACTGTGGGGATTTTTTTCCCTTTTTCGGTTAACCCTTACATGTAAGCTGGACATTATTAAGAATCTGTCATTGAATATATTAAACATTCTGATGCTGGCATCTAAAAGACAGGGGTGATTTTGGTACTTCCCAATGGAATGGAAAGTCAGATTTGGCTCATAATATTGCACGTATCCTCTTTAATAAAATCCCTGTGTGCGTCCAGGTGTCCATGTGTGTGTGTCTTCTGGTGAAGTGCGCATGCGCGGGGCATGGTGCGATGCGCGATATTACTGTCAGAGAAAGTTACAGGCGTTTTATGGAAATACAAACCAGTATTACTGCGAGAGGAAATTAAAGGTACACAATACAGTGACTCATATTATAGCCACATACAAGCCAGTATTACTGTCAGAGGAAATTAAAGACGTATTACCGACGCGCACTCCTGTATTACCGCCAGAGAAAATTAAAGGTATATTACGGACGTACAAGACAGTATTACTGTCACAGAAAATTAAAGACACACAATACATGGCGGCAGCCCACGAAGAACAGTCAGCTCAGCAAGTAAACATCAACAAAAGAAAGGCTGAAAGAAAGAAAAATACGACCAACAAACAGAATGAGGTCAAAGTCCCTTGCCATTTAATATAGACTGTTCCTACTAATGTTCATGCACTACTGTTCTAGCGACCGTTATTGTAATGGGCTTAATGACTAGTACTTGTATAAATCACATATGTACTTGTATTTTAAATAAAACTGATAATACATTGTAGTGCTTTGTTACCCAAGACATTCTAGGGAATCATCATGATGGCACCTTTGATAAAGCTACTGCTGCACAGTCAAAGGAGAGTTCAAATTCCATCACTGGGCACTGCCTCAGTGGAGTTTTTCACTAAATGATCTGTTTTTACTCCTACTATCTAAGTCATAGAGATCAGGTTAACGGGTGACTCTGAATTGACAGTGCCTATACGGATGTGCCTCGTCCAGGGCTGGTCACACCTTGCACCTCATGTTGCTGGGATACATTCTTTTTCCTTCTGATTCTGGGAAGATCCTGAATTTACTTCCCTTTTATTTGCCAGGCATTGCTGGCACATTGTTATTGTGCTAATGTAAAATAGGTCCAAGGTATCAATCAAAAAATCTCTGAAAAAATAGAAGGCATCACTTCTGAGGCAACAATCACATGTTGTCTTTGTTTGCACCTAATGTGTGTTGATTTGACTTGATGTAGATTTTTTTAAACATTGTAATCCTGATAAAGAGAAAACATAGGAAATGGATTGAATTTTTATATGAAAATGTCATTTTTGTGATATGAAAAAGCTGATTGCTGTACTAAATAATACTTTCATGGGTTTTGATTTAATTATAAGGCATTATATTGCCGTTATGTCTCCGAGAGTATCTGGCACCCAGTCCAGTGGTTTCCAGTAATGGATGGATAATTATGATTTGCTTTGTATAATGAGTATTATTGCTATTGCTTCCCAGCAGTTGCTGGCCTAGTGTTAAGGATAGACTTTGCTTGAAGGTGTTTTTCATTACTGATATCACTTCATTCAAACTATAAATTGACTACTTCTGTATACACTTCTCAATATGTGACAAATCAAGTTGTTATTGTAAGACAACAATTTCTATTTAGTAATACACCAGTTTTATGAACCCGAAGGCTCCATTTTAGGGAGCGGCTCAGGAAGCCAGTCCTACACAACAGTCACACACATAATTCTTTGCAGCGCAGACTTTTATTAATATATGTGGGGAAGCACTTTCCTTCGCTCCCCACTTCAGCACAGTACAAACAGTACACAACACTAAGACATCAATACACACCCCGGGGGTTCCATCTAGCACTCCAGGGGAGTCACTGTCTTGTGCATATCTGCTCTTCCAGTCCTTCCAGGCCGGGAAAACACCACAGTCATCTGTCATAGCAGTTACAGTAAAACATAAAATTATCAGATGATACAGTACATACCTACAAATGCACACATATGTACAAATAGAATGTGTTCTTAAAACTTCCTTCAATAGTAATGTAAATAATACAGTGTACAGTAAGGTAAAGTACGGTAAGGTGTAGAAACAGAAGAGAGCAAAATAAAACTGAAATTTGTATAGACACCAAAAAAGTAGTGTGAATTCTGATCTTTTAATGGGGATGCCATGGTTTACCATTCACTCTGAGGTTCCATTCCATTAAGAGTCTGAGCAACAGTGGCACCACACTCTACTAGAGACACAGACAGAGAGAGAGGAAGCAAGAGTGGGAGAAGCTTTGTTACAGAAGGCTACAATGAGCGTCACAATGGCTGGCCAAAGAGATAAAGCACTTGCAGTTGTCCTGAAACAGTTATCACATTTTGTAACATTTTTTAAAATAGTGTCCTTGTTTATTGTCTGTTTAGCCCTAGATGCTCAGATGTTTTTTTTTTACTGCATTTTCCTGAGGAGTAAACTATTCAATCCACAGGCAACTGCACAAATCTAAGAACAGTTTTTGAACAGTGTCATTTTTTGGCAGTATTCTCATTGATTTAGGCAAAGCTGAGATTCAATGAAAGTGCAAATAGATAGATAGATAGATAGATAGATAGATAGATAGATAGATAGATAGATAGATAGATAGATAGATAGATAGATAGATAGATAGATAGATAGATAGATAGATAGATAGATAGATAGATAGATAGATAGATAGATAGATAGATAGATAGATAGATAGATAGATACTTATTTTAATCCCCAAGGGGAAATTCAAATTCAAATAAACATTAAATTATACTGTAAAAACATTTTGAGTGTAAATTAAGGGATATTATGGTCAAATAATTTGCTAATGATACTATATATACTTCTGCTTATCATTCTACAAAAAAGATATAGCAGCTCTAGAAGCTGAGCAGAATAGTGCCCAGGACTTAAGGGTCTGTCCATCTTTGACAGGCACAGGCTGAAGAAATTAAACCTACTTTGTTTAGAAGTGGGGATCTAATGTATGTCTTCATGGGCACCAGTAAAGCTGATCCAACAGAATTGTATGGTTACACAGTGAATCACAAACACGAACAATGGTAGTAATTTAGAATCAGTGTGTTCAAGGCCAGGGAGCTTATAAAGGGCTGTAGAAATCTGGAATGAATTACTGAGTTATGTAAATGATAATGAATATCTTGATGACTTAGCTAATTTAACAAACTGAATGGTCATCTCTCATTTGCCAAATTTTTTATGTTCTCTTTTCTCTGTAATTTCTGGTTCTGACAGTGGACCTCTGCTGACACTGAGTTTCTGAAGCACCTTGAACAAGACTAAACCTTTGATTATTAAAAACACTAGGGGGCTTCGCTCCCTTCTCGCTTCGCTCGCCAACCCCCGTGTTTGGTTTTCTGGATACACACTTTTAAGATTTTTTTTTTCTTTGAATTGTTGCTATTTCATTAATTTCACTTTTATTTCAGAACTTCTATAAAAACAATATTTGGAATCTTTTAAGTCTCAATATGCTGAATCTTTTAAATGAGGTCAGTGAGACATGTGTTTAATGACTTTGTACCATAATTCAGGATAGGTTTCTCTGTTTGGAATTTCAGCACAGACAAAGCGATCTACATCATCAGCAGTTAATAATTTTTTTTGCAAAGTAACCAATAAATGCATGTGAGGTAAAACATTCTCTGACTTAAACTTCATAGCCTTACAATATTTGCATACTTCAGACATATCACCTATGTCCATATTTTCGATCTCTATTCACCTTTTAGTTATTTCTTTTTTAGCGCTAATGCGATGTTTACTTTTTTTTTGACACTTTCGTTTTTTTCTGCTTTCATATTCTGTATCTTTCTCTGCATGTGTTTCGCACCTATGTTTTTTTTGAGTCTTTTGAATTCCAGTTTTCATTATCTCTAACCTGCTCTGCATGTGTTTGGCCCCTTTGTTTTGTAACCTCTTTATGATGTTTTACTTTGTTTTATATTCTGTCTTTTATTTCTGACCTCGCTTTGTCCTGCTTTTTTTTCAGTGACACCTGGTCTGTGGTGATTATCTTCCCTTTTTCGAGTAATAATTTCCATTTGTTTGCACAACTGCAATCTTTACTTTCTTTTTTTTATACTTTCTAATTTTCCTACTTTCATATTCTTTAACTTTCTCCACATTTGTATCGTGCATATATTTTTTTTTGAGCCTTTCAAATTCCACTGCTTTCTTAATCTGTTCTGCATGTGTATAGCGACAACTTTTGTGAACGTGTTTATGACATTCTGCTTTGTCTTTTAGTCTGTCTTTTAATTCTGAGCCCGATTGGACGTGCTTTGTTTCAGTTCCACTTGTTACGGGCTGATAATTACTTTCCTTATTTTCTGAATTTGCACCTAGATTATTTTTCCTTTTTTGCTCTTTTTTCTCTCCAATGCTTTTGAGTCTCTTTTCTCCGCGCTGCTTTCTTCTTCGCCTAGTTGTCGACGTATTGTCCTTATACGCTTTATTTGCGCTGAGACCCTGGATCTGTGTGTGCTCAAATCCTTCACAAGACTGAATGTTTTGCTGCCCCGTGGTCTTATTTGATATTGATTGTAAGTAGGGCATGTCTTGCAAGAATCTCACGTTCTACGTCATGAACGGTCCTGGGTCAATCTCTTGGCACAATGTCTCATGTTTAAGGTCCTCGCAGGTCTTTTAACTGTCTTCTATGATCTTAACATGAAGATCACGTCTCAACACCCTACTGTTTCTTTCCAGGATTTTTTTTTATAATAGAGAGATGCTAAGCTTAGAGCTGAAATTCTCCTTAATTGTTATGTAACTTCCTAGATTGGCATAGAAATAATTACTGTTAGATTAAAAATTCTTTATTTTTATGAGCTGACAGTATTTCTGAATTTAAATATCACAATGGCCTAGTGGCTAGTGTTGCCATCTTACAACACTTAGACCCCAATTTGACTCCTGATTTTTCCTAGTCTCAATGTGTTTAAATCATAGTGTCCTCTAGTAGCCTGGAGAGATGCTCGTGATTTGAATGAAATGTCTGAACTGGCCTGATATGACTAAATACACTATGTGTGTGTGTGCGTGTGTGTGTGTGTGTGTCTGTGCATGTGTATGTAAATTCTGCAGTGGACCTGTGACCCATTTCAGATACGTTCCTACTAATCATCTTATTCTTTAGACTCTGCTTCTTAGGTTTACTGCACTGCCTTGCTGCATTTACATTTTTCTTTGTGTTTCTTTGCTGTTCCTTAACCACCATCCTGTTTACATTTTATTTTGAGTTTTGCGTTCCTCCCGGTTCCTTATCCTCAGTTCTGTTCTGTGCTTCAGGTCTCTTAGGTGCAAGGTCTTCCAAAGTACAAAACAAAAATATAATTGTATTCAAGCTATTTTAGTTTTCTCTGATACCAAAGTTTTGCTTAATGATGACTTTCTCCTCATTACAAATACTCTCTTTTCGAGAACAGCCAGCAATTTTTTAAGGATGCCTATTTGAGATCATTGTAACACTGTTTATGTTTGCTCACAATTTATTTCTCAAGAATAACGCACACCTTATTAAAATAGCTGATATAACGCTATAGTCTGCCTATATAACTTTAGAAAGAAATAGTGAAGCAGAAAAGTTCAAATAAAGTAGAAGTGGTCAGTTGAATCCACTAGTGTCAACATCTACAGACGTCATGTTACCATTACCTTAGATTGTAGGTAAAGCTTCTTCTGCTTTAAGCTTTTGAAAAACTGACATTGATTTCTACATTCTCAATAGAAATTAACTTTGTACAATGTTCTAATGTTTGTGTTTATTATAAGGTTTTACTTAAACTGCACTAAGCCAAGAAAAACAGTTGAATACTTCAAAATATAGAGTAATCATTTTAAATTAGTGAAGTGATGTCACTTGATATTTAAAGCAAAATTTTGTTCAGATTCTTCATAAATGATACAGAAACTGTAATTCATTTGCCAATTGAAACGTTTGTAGTGATTCAAGGAGTGTGTATGTTCCTTTCAGCTAAGTTAGTATTCCTTTTAAAAAACTCAGTACTAGTGTTTTTCTCTGAGTGAAGTGCTAGAGCTGCAGAGGAGTGACATGTCCTCTAAACTGTCTAATACCAATATATTTAATATATACAGTTAAGTCCATAAATATTTGGACAGAGACAACTTTTTTCTAATTTTGGTTCTGTACATTACCACAATGAATTTTAAATGAAACAACTCAGATGCAGTTGAAGTGCAGACTTTCAGCTTTAATTCAGTGGGGTGAACAAAACAATTGCATAAAAATGTGAGGCAACTAAAGCATTTTTTTAACACAATCCCTTCATTTCAGGGTCTCAAAAGTAATTGGACAATTGACTCAAAGGCTATTTCATGGGCAGGTGTGGGCAAGTCCGTCGTTATGTCATTATCAGTTAAGCAAATAAAAGGCCTGGAGTTGATTTGAGGTGTGGTGCTTGCATGTGGAAGATTTTGCTGTGAACAGACAACATGCGGTCAAAGGAGCTCTTCATGCAGGTGAAAGAAGCCATCCTTAAGCTGCGAAAACAGAAAAAACCCATCCGAGAAATTGCTACAATATTACGAGTGGCAAAATCTACAGTTTGGTATATCCTAAGAAAGAAAGCAAGCACTGGTGAACTCAGCAACGCAAAAAGACCTGGACGTACATGGAAGACAACAGTGGTGGATGATCGCAGAATCATTTCCATGGTGAAGAGAAACCCCTTCACAACAGCCAACCAAGTGAACAATACTCTCCAGGGGGTAGGCGTATCAATATCCAAGTCCACCATAAAGAGAAGACTGCATGAAAGTAAATACAGAGGGTGCACTGCAAGGTGCAAGCCACTCATAAGCCTCAAGAATAGAAAGGCTAGATTGGACTTTGCTAAAGAACATCTAAAAAAACCAGCACAGTTCTGGAAAAACATTCTTTGGACAGATGAAACCAAGATCAACCTCTATCAGAATGATGGCAAGAACAAAGTATGGAGAAGGCGTGGAACAGCTCATTATCCAAAGCATACCACATCATCTGTAAAACACGGTGGAGGCAGTGTGATGGCATGGACATGCATGGCTGCCAGTGGCACTGGGACACTAGTGTTTATTGATGATGTGACACAGGACAGAAGCAGCCGAATGAATTCTGAGGTGTTCAGAGACATACTGTCTGCTCAAATCCAGCTAAATGCAGTCAAATTGATTGGGCGGCATTTCATGATACGGATGGACAATGACCCAAAACATACAGCCAAAGCAAACCAAGAGTTTATTAAAGCAAAGAAGTGGAAAATTCTTGAATGGCCAAGTCAGTCACCTGATCTTAACCCAATTGAGCATGCATTTCACTTGTTGAAGACTAACCTTCAGACAGAAAGGCCCACAAAGAAATAGCAACTGAAAGCGGCTGCAGTAAAGGCCTGGCAGAGCATTAAAAAGGAGGAAACCCAGCATCTGGTGATGTCCATGAGTTCAAGACTTCAGGCTGTCATTGCCAGCAAAGGGTTTTCAACCAAGTATTAGAAATGAACATTTTATTTCCAGTTATTTAATTTGTCCAATTACTTTTGAGCCCATGAAATGAAGGGATTGTGTTAAAAAATGCTTTAGTTGCCTCACATTTTTATGCAATCGTTTTGTTCACCCCACTGAATTAAAGCTGAAAGTCTGCACTTCAACTGCATCTGAGGTGTTTCATTTAAAATTCATTGTGGTAATGTACAGAGCCAAAATTAGAAAAAAGTTGTCTCTGTCCAAATATTTAGTAACTGTATGTACCACCCAGGTAAGATGAGCCTTTATGAGGATTTTCACCAAGTGTATATTTGCTGTTATCTTTCAGTTCAAATACATTTTGGTGTATTTGCAAGTAGTTCATTTATTAGAGTTTATTATTTACAGAGCTTCTTTTATTGTTGTCAGATTTTTTGTGACAACTTTTTTTTTATTTGTACAAGTAAATTGAAATAATAGCAGTAAAAGGCTGAGAATAATTCCAGGCATGGGAGCATCATGGGGCAACAGTAGTTAGTTCTGCTGCCTCCTGGTTTCTGGGACCTGAGGTCAATATATCTACAGTTTTGCAATTTTCTCCTGGTGTCTGCTTAGGTTTTTCCCAGGTATTCTACTTTCCTCTCAGATCATGCATGTTAGGTTAATGGATGACTGTAAATTAGTCCGGTGTAAGTGAATGTGCTTTGTGAACAAATTGTGCACTATAGTGGTCTGGATTTTTATCCAGGGATAGCTCCTGTCAGACTCCTAATAAAGGCTTTGGATGACTCTCTAATGGAATGACAGGCTCTGAAAATACATTAATAGCTGAATACTTTGTATTTGTATTAAAGCTATTTTAAACATTTGTAAAGTGTCATAACAATTTAGAGCAGGAGCTCTATTAAAGCAGTGGTTGTTGTCTTGCACCAGACAGAGACCATATTGGAATAAATGAGTCTGGAAAATTACTGAATGAATAAAAATGTTTTTCTTGTTTCAAAAGACTTATCAGAAAAAATAGTTAGTTATAAATACACATTTTTTATCAAGATTGTCAAAAACAATTGATATTTCCATAGATAAAAATATATATTTTATTCCTAGGTCATATATATTTTATTCCTAGGTCATAATTGGACTTTGTTGTTTTGTAAACAAAATGAACAGTGAAGTACCCTTGCACTAGAGATTTCAAAAACATTAAGTTTTTTCATTTTGAATTATTAAAAATATGTTTTATTTTTGCTCTCCGTCCTCCCCCATCATAACCTATCGTCTATGGGGAAGGAGCGAAAGCTTTAGATTCGTCAAAAATTTCAATCTCCGGTTTTCAATGGATCTTGACATTTTAGGGTCCCGGATAACAAAAACATTGATATCTCAATGATGGGTGTGTGTCTGTGTGTATGTGAGTCTGTGTGTCTCAGTTTCATGAGGACAGTCTAAAAGGTAGAACAGCTGAACGGAAACATACCAAACTCAAAACTTAAGCCTGTTACGAGATGACAATGTGCTGATTAGTTTTTGAGCCAAATCATGCAAGAGAAAAAGGCACACTAGAGGAACCCTCAAATGAATTTTTGATAGTATCTCAAGAATTATGGCAAATACTGTAATTCTGAAATTAATTATGAATTCCTCTTGTCAATTGCTATTTATGATCAGAAAGATCAGCATCAGAGCGGTAAATAATTACTGAAATGTTATAGAATAGTACGGGTAACTTGGTTCCTAGGGTGAAAAACCTACTGATGCTCATGTCCAAAGTTTTCTGTGTTTTGCTAGTGTATACAGGAAAATATAACAAAGCAGCACATTACTGACAAGACATAGAAAAAAAAATGATTTTTTAATATTTTTCAGAGTGGGCTGAGTGGAAATAAAAGGACTTTTCTGAGCTCCCTTTTAACCCAATGCCACAGAAAGTTCAACATATACTCTGTGACAAAGTTAAAGCAAAATCCAGGCCCTATGTTCTTAAGCACAACTGTGCTATGCTACTACTTTACTCTCCGGGTTCTTCTTAATAGTAAGCTTACTGAAGCACTACACAACTGCCTAATATTTACTTAGCAAATGGTATTGAATCAAAATAATGATGGCTGAATGAAGCATAACATGGAATTCTCATCTGTAATTGCTAATGACATTTAGTGTTTCTGTAGCATGTTGCATTATTCAAACTGAATACAGGTAAATTTACTTAAGCTGTACCCATGTGAAAGACTAAAAGTGAGACCATACTTGCACTAGTATTCTGCCTTCCAAACTCAACTTGGAGAACCTATGCCATCTGATCTATTTTTATTTGTAGTGGGGGCAAAATGTGACAGCCAGATTCTCACAAGTTTTCAACTTCCAGGCCATTAAACTCTTAATTCCAATATAATCATTTGCTTGACCTGTGGCCGAGACTCCATTATGTAAGCACCAGCACTACCATTTATTGTGAGATAGTCTTTCAGTTTTACTCTCGTACTGTTACTTGTTTTGTCTAAGTCAAGTTGTATGTTAAATAAGTATCATGTTTTTGTATTTATTTTTGATATGGAATGATTGAATGTTTTTTATTAATTAGTAATTGTCACTGCCCTACTTATGTGCTTGTGCTAGTTCCCTTTGCTTTATTGTTGTTGTATGTTCCTGTCTCTAGCATCAAATGCTTTTCATTGTGCTATAAAGTCAGTCAGTCAGTCATTTTCCAACCCGCTATATCCTAACACAGGGTCATGGGGGTCAGCTGGAGCCAATCCCAGCGAGCACAGGGTGCAAGACAGGAACAAATCCCGGGCAGGGCGCCAGCCCAACGCAGGACACACTCACACACCAAGGATAATTTTAGGATCGCCAATGCACCTAACCTGCATGTCTTTGGAGTGTGGGAGGAAACCAGAGCACTCGGAGGAAACCCACGCAGACATGGGGAGAACATGCAAACTGCAAATAAATTGTTTACTGTTACATGTTAAGAAGACCCTCTGACTCCAAATCAAAACCTGCAGGAATCTGATAAAATGTAGCTGGTACCTATTTTAAACATCTTAATAGTGTGATGGGCCACTCAGAGCCACCAGATGATCTTTATCACACCATGGCATAGATTTGAGAGATTTCTGAAGGAGTATTGAAGGAGTGTGATTCTATCTTTTAATGAAACATTGCATTATTTGGTGTTTTGATTATGGTTATGGAAAACACTGACTCAAGGGCCGTTGCAGAAGTTCCAATCAGTGCTCAGTTAGGATACTTGAGACCACTGTGTAGGCGTATTGTCATTTTGAAAGATTTCCAAGTGATTAGGGTATAAATGGTTCACCATCATATGAATATGGTCACTCAGATTTTCTTTATATTTGATTGGCATTTGCCTTGCTTTCTGAGGAAATTGTTACACTAATCTGATGTCAGGAAAATGCACCACAATCTACCGCATTACCAAGAAAACTATTCATTGTGGGAAATAGGTATTTGAGTCTGTAGATATTTTTAGGAATTATAGGCACTGTAAGGAGTTTATACATAACAACCCAAAAAGCAATATCCATCTCTGTGAAGCTCCTGACAGGCTGTTCTTGATTAACCATATTGGTTCATCATAGATTAACATTTGCATTTGTAGCACAAGTCCGGCATTTAATATAATAAATGCTCATGCCTTTATGGAGTTATATAAATAAAATTTATTACAAACAACAGATAAATACATATAATACGACTTGTCAAGGCTTCCACTAAAATGTGAATACAAATGAACTTCCTAATATGCAATAAAACCCCACAAACCTCCCCAGAACTAGTAAAATGATAATAAAACAAAACCAAAAAAAAATCTATAAACAAACAGTGCATCAATAATGCATGGCAAAATCAGTCAAACAATATTGTGTAAAGAGTAAAGAAGAACACAACAAGCTCTATTTTATCTACAAAACAAAACTTACAATTAGTTAAAATACCTTGAGACCCTTAAAAATATATCCTTGTATACAAAAATACTTAAAATCCCCATAAGAAATAAGTCATTAAAATCGACCACGTAAAAGGGAACATTTGAGGCACATATATTTTACTTCCTCACTGCAATACCTAGTTAGCCATTGGTCTCCTCACACACCTGGCTTGAGACCTTTTCTGGGCCACTTGATACAGGTGGGTGAATTAGTCTCTTAAAGAGACAACACCCACCTTATTCATGGCCCAGGTTTTACTCTTTGGGCCATCCATCCATATTTATCAATCCTACACATTCAAATGATTGAGAGTTAGTCATCTTATTTTTCTGACTTCTCAATTCAACACACAGATATGATATTCAAGGAGTATACATTTTCTCTGCCTGATTATGACCGATCTCCTTGCCAGAATCACCTTAACCACAGTTCCTCATGAAACATTTTCACATTCAGCAGCTGTTTCTCAAGGCTTTTACCTAACATGCCTCAGAAGTCAGCCATCACTTAAACACCGTTGTTGTAGGCATGGTAGCAAACATAATGAGCAGCTGGGCCTCCCCTAGATTTGTATACGTGACCTTAAGCATGATGGGATGTTTAACCCTTAATTATTGCAATGACCACATTTGCACTTGCCGTCAATGTCTTTTGCATCTGTTGTTTAATTAGATATTCATTTTGTCATTTTGTTGGTAGGATATGTTGTACTATATTGCACTATATATAATTAAAAAATGAACTATTTACCAAAATATGTCATCATTTATCTGTATTTGCAAATAGCCTGTCAAGTGTTTCAAATCAATTAGTGATTTAAAATATTTAAAATGTTTTGGTTAAGCAGACTTTGAGTAAAAATACAGTACTTTTGTTATTTATTTATACATAAAGACATTCATTCTGCTTCTGCACAAAACAGTTTCAGACATTCTATACTTGAGTCTGCCTGAATATAAGACCTATCCTTAATATTTTTAGGTTTAGGTTTCTTTATTTAGTCATGTTTACACAAGAAAACATGAAATTTGCCTTCTCAGTTGCATCTAATAACAGGTAACAGACAGAATGAAATAAAACAGACAAATAGAAATAAGAAAGGTTAAGGTAAGGCAGTTAGATAAAACATATTTACACCAAAAAAAAAAAAAAGTTACAGGATATACAGTATATCAAAACCTTAAACATTATCTCCGATATTTCTTATTGAAAAGTTGTATGGCACTAGGAAGAAAGGAGTTTCTGGAGCAATTTGTGTGGGTTTTCAAAGCAACTATCCTTCCTGATTTACTGAAGTTTAGTTCTACATGTAATGGATGTCTTTCATCAGTTGAGATGATTTCCAGTTTCTTTAGAATTGCCCTCTGACACACACTAGTCAAATCATCTACATCAGCCCCAATAACTTTAGCTGCATACTTCGTAATCTGCTGGAGCTTTTTTGAGTTTTGGTTTGTCAGACTATTAAACCAGACAGACTGGATCATACTGCGATAGAAGGACAACATGAGGTCCTTGTCTACTTTAAATAGTTTGAGTTTATGGAGGAGAAATAAGCGCTGGTTGCATTTAGAAAATAATTTTTTTGTATTTGTATTCCAGTTATGATTGTTATCTAGGTAAGTTCCTAAGTATTTATATTCATTCACCATTTCTACCTCCTCTCCCAGAACTACAATAGGTGAACATACAGATTTCTGTCTCTTAAAATCAAATATCATTTCTTTGGTCTTTTTTACATTCAGAGTGAGAGAGTTTTTATTGCACCAGTTTTTCTGAAACTACGTATCCAGTTTTGGAGCTGAAGCCTATTCTTCCATTACCAACCATCCAGCAGAAATCAAGCCTATTTGGGTCTCTAGACTACCATAATACACACTCCACTTACACACCTGCATTAACTCACAATTTAGAGTAGCCAGTCAACCTAATACAGTATGATTTAGGGAGTGAAACAGAATTCTTACAGAGAAAACCCGAGGCATACACTGGAAGAATAAACCCCTGGGATTTGAACCCAGTCTCCTGGGACTGTGAAACTGTAGTGCTTAGCATTACATCATCTGACCACCCTGAACATAAAAGAAAAAGACAAATACATTTTCAAAGCTATTTGAAATAATAAAAACATGATGTAATGGGGGCCTTGACTTGTTAAAATAATTAATTTATCATGTATAAGGCACTAATTGATTTATGATCTGAAATTAAAAAAGATAAATGTGTTTTCCTGTATTTGTAGAACAACTTTTTTTTACATCCAGTTGGTTTTAGTACATGCCATGTACTATAGTAGTTTGCATTTAAAACCAGATAAAGTCCCAATCATGCACAAAATGTGGCATGTTCAGACTGTTTATATGTTTGTCATGTTTTATTTGTGGTAGTGCCTTTCTTGAAATTTCTGGAGCATCTTGAAATTATTTCTATTGATGCCCACCGCCAAAAAAATTATTAGAAGAATGCAATGCAGCACTCACATACTTTTAAGAATTTTAGTTAATACCACTTGAGACATCTCATTGCATTCTTGTGAATTTTGGGAGAAACACAAAGTCGCTTGTGAGTTGCTATGTGATCTTTACAAAAATCACTTAAGGACTACCTCTCATTTTTTTTCACAAAATTAAAAAGCAAACTGAAGGCTTTGAGCATGTATTATTTCAACTCAAATACAATGTGACTACAAAACTGTAATTTCTGGCATTCCTGGTTATTGTTATTTTATTTTATGTTATTTGAATGAGGTAAGAGGTCAATATTATGTCACAGGTCAGCTAATTTGGATACAGTTGTTTTCTCTGAATTGTATCACTGGCAGCTACCGCTTCAAAGAATGCCCAAATTAAATTTCCCACTGGGAAAATAATATATAGAATGTGAATCAGAAAAATGGAGAGGCTTAACAGATGGAAGGTATATACTTGTGATCAGTGTAAACTTCCATTATAAATACTGTGTATAAATCCAGTAATAGTTGATAATTTATTGTTTTCTTATATATAAGTGCAAAGCGCATCCAAGTATAAACTAGATTTTAACAAAACAATGTATTCAGAAATGTTGTTTATAAAATATATATACTGTATATATATATATATATATATATATATATATATATATATATATATATATATATATATATATATATATATATATATATATAATGTATATATATGTACAGGGTGAGACACAAAAATAAGATTGTTAAAAAAATATATATTGATGAATTACAGTATTCTAAACATTGTTACCTTCTATATACTCCCCCTCCCAATCTCTACACCGCTCCATACGTATCTTCTATTGATTGAAACAGTGCTGGAAATCATCATGCTTGAGGCTTTTCAACAGGCTTACCATTTCTGTCTTCACTTCATTCATTGAAGAAAAATGTCTTCCCTTCGGGTCACTTTTGATTTTTGGGAACAAGTAAAAATCACAGGGAGCTAAATCGGGCAAACAGGGAGGATAATCAATGATAGGAATGTTTTTTCAGTCAAAAATTGCTTTTCGGAAAGAGAGAACATTCACGAGAAATTTGACGTTGATTTGCTGCTCGATTTATTCACCCGACATTATCGCGGCAACTCATGTAGCGATTGTTGTGCAAATGCTGACTGGGCTATTCACAGGATATACCTAGCCGGTCGGCGGTTTGATAGGGTGTGTAGGAGGGGATATAGTTCTATGATTCACGTCCGGCCATCCTCCAGACAGTTTTCCAGGAAAGCCCCAAGCCCAGTCCGATTATTTTTGTGTCTCACCTTGTGTGTGTGTATACAGCCATGTGTATACATATATATATATTTTTTTTACATATATGCTCTGTGGCTAACATTCATAACCTCATCATACAACCTTTAAATAATTGGTGATTGTTTCATATTTTTCATTCAATTTTTTTGTTTGACATTACTGACAATTATTTCTGCTGCTTCAGTCTATTTACACAGAATCACTAAGTGATTATATAGTAAAAGCTGATAGTTTTTGAAGATTCATTTGATTAACAGAAATTCGTCTCTTTTCAGCTTCTGTCTGATATTCTATAAATCAATTACCATTTCATCTTTGATCTGTGCACCAATAAATTTTAGTATGTTTCACAATTTAATTCAAAATAAATTTAATATAAACATACCATACATGAGTAGAAAGAGCCACTTGTTCACTCTTCATTCTTACTACTGATGAAAATGGAGAAACAGGCAGTGACAATTTACAGTAGGCAATGATATACCTGTGATTACAGAAAGATCTTGCTAAAGGTTATAAATGCCATTTACACTTGAACAGCTCTCCTACTTCTGAGAAGCTGTTAATGTCAAGTACAGCAGGTTAACTAGCTGTAGATTACCCTGTATTTCCTGTGTTCATCATTATTGTCTTTTTTAACTCATCCCATGTATTTGTTCATCTTCAATCCTGTGTAATTAATCTCCAAATCACAGGTCTTTGGTGGCCTTGTCCATCCTAAAATTCAGTCCAGTACTCCAAACATGTCATTTGATATGTTTGGCTTCATATCATTTTTTATATTGGAAAGGCAATACTCTTCACTTACCAACCAAAAGGTTTTGCCATAAGTTTTAATTGTATAAAACTACAGTCCTAAGCTACAAGAAAGCAGCCTGTGTATTGGGACAATTTGGAATATCAGGTTATTTTAAAAAAATATTTTCAGTTTTACACAGTCTGACAGTACCTGTCTACACAAGCAAACTTAGTTTTCGCATGAAATATCACCATTTGTGAATTTCGGGCTACTTCCCAGCCTATGTGTGCTTTATTCAGTCAGTCATTATTATCTGCTCTTTGTAAGACTATATGCTCTTCCTGGTAGACAGTTCCTTAAATGGGCTTTCTGCCATTGTTAAGGCATGCGCTAATGGACAGCACTGCAGCCACACAGCCTCCAGGTTTATATCCTGGACTGGGTACTGCCCATGGTACGACTACATATTCTCTCCATGGCTGCATGAGTTATACTCCAGTCATTTAGGTTTTCATTCCACATCCTAAAGTCATGTAGATTTTTAAATTAATAAGTAACTCTAAATTTGGCCCATTATCCTTGAGTGTGCCCTGTGATGGACTGATTACCCATCTGGAATTGGTTGTTGATTTGTGCTCAGTACTGCCAGGAGAGGCACTGGTTTCCCTTGACCCTGAAATAGATATGCAGGTTAGGAAATTGGTAGATGGATGGAAGTTTAAATATAGTAAAATATCCTAGATTTGCTATTTTGAGAACCAGCTAATCCACTTTAACTTTTAACATCACATTTTTTTTCTAGAGATTAAAAAAATAATGGCTTGCTTCATTCTTACTTGTATCATTTTGGTTATCTGCCTTTATCAGTTATTCTTCTTTTTCCACTCCAAACACAGTCTTATTGTGAGTATTCCAAGTTTAGAACTTTTATCAATTCCCCTGACATTATTTCTGGAGTCTCCTTTTTTATTATAATGTTCTACTTTTCTCCCTCTCTAAGTCACATATAACTCTTGTGTCTTATATGATCTGAATGTGTGTATTAGACATTTAAATATTTTGCTCAGTTTGATAAAAGGAAATATTTGTAGGCTTTGCACTATTTTCTGCTGATGTACAGTACATAAACAGCTATAGAGACGTTACATTTACATTTATTTGCTTAGAGACGCTTTTATCCAAAGCGACTTACACAAGAGGTAAACAATTGAGTAACATTAAGATAGCCTGTTTGTTCAACAAGTGTACTGTAATATGATGAGATAACAAAAGTTGATTGCCACAAGTGAAAAGATGTACTAACTCATGCATTTACAATCATAGATTACAATCACTAAAACAATTATACTTAAACAAATTAACCAAGAGTATAAAATATCACAGGGAAAAGTTTTTATTTAATCAATGAGACAGATATTCACAGAACAGATGGGTCTTCAATTGTGTCTTAAATACATTGAGGGAGTCACCAATATGGATGGAGGTGAGCAGATCGTTCCACCAACTAAGAACTGCCACAGGAAAAGAATCTGGATTGAGACTTGATACCACGTAGAAGTGGCATCACCAGACGCTGTTGCCTGGCAGACCTGAGAGGGCAAGAATAAACATAGCACTTCACCAGTTTCTCCATATACTCAGGTGCTGACCCATTGACTACTCTGTGGGCAGGCATTAGGGATTTGAACATAATGTGCATTAATACACATTAGACATTGTGGTTGCTTATTGTAATTGTAAATCATCTTCATCTTGTTCACTGGCTCATTTTTTATAAGTATTTTGTCTGTCAATTAAAGAAATAGCACCAGTAGGCAGTCAGATCACTGAGGCTTCAACATCCCAAGGAACCAACTTCAGAAGGAGCTCTGTCTCTGTTGAGGTTCAGGTTCAGTACGAACGCCTCCTTTCAGAGACCTCCTGTTTTTATGATATCCTACAGGAGGAAGGGGTGGAGCCTTCTCTGGCTATTGTGGGCAGGGCAAGGCATCATCCTGGGATGTCTTTTCAGAAATGTGGTGGAAAGAGAAAAAACGGTCACTGCCAGCACACCCTCTTGTCCCAAGATGGTATTGCTTACCTTTTCATAGCCTGCAAGGTGGTTCCGAAGTATGCATGCATAACACAGTATACAGTACATTTGAACAAAGTGAAAAAAGATGGAAAAAACAACATGCGCTGTGCTAAATCAATCTGGGGTACCCAAAGTATCTGGATATTGTGAAAAAAAGAAATGGGAGCTATAAAAATTTAAGTCTTTTAAATTATTTTGTCCTATTTCTGCATAAGTCTTATTCATTGTTTTTAAGCTGCACCTTCATATTTTATGCCACAACATTCCTGTCACATTGGAAATTCTTGCCACATTGAAAGCTGTAGCTAGAACAATATGAAATGTTGTCAACATTAAAAAGGATCTTAAAAGTGGTGCTTTTAAGCCCATTAAAATGACATCCCCAACAACCAAATAAGCACCACTTTCAATAAACTGTAATTTCAATTTTTCTTAAAAAAAAACTGTTTAAACAACTTTAATTTTAGTTTAAACAAAGTCATTGAAATTCATTAAATATAGTGTAAGGCATATCAATAATTATTACAACATATAATAGATGTAAATTAAGATTCTTGACACATTTAGCTGTGTAAATAAAACTACCCTAAATTAGCATGCTTTAAGTGAGAACAGAATTAAAACAGATACCATGTACTTACTGTATATTTGTTTAAAAACATAGTAAAATGGTTTATCTGAATATTCAATACTTAGACTTCTATGTATTTTTTCATTGTGTCTTGTAATGTGGCCAGGAAGCAGACAAGAATACACACAGAAAAGATTGGGATGCCAACTGGTTCATCCCTTTTTCACAAAAAAGATAGATGTTTGGGCCCAGAAACAAAACTCATAAAATAATGTAGCTTGAGTTAGTCTTACACAAGATTAATCAGGAGTTGGAGTGCTGTGCTCCTCAACTGCCAGCTCAGTCTGTAACACTACCATCTGGGTGTGGCTCAGTTTTATTGCGTTGGTACAAGAAGGGGTGGGATCTTCTGTTGCATTGTGGGTGGGGTTAGGCATTGTCTTTGAGCGGATTTTCGGTGCTATGGGGAAAAGAGAAGATAGATAGATAGATAGATAGATAGATAGATAGATAGATAGATAGATAGATAGATAGATAGATAGATAGATAGATAGATAGATAGATAGATAGATAGATAGATAGATACTTTATTAATCCCAAGGGGAAATTCACACACTCCAGCAGCAGCATACTGATAAAGAACAATATTAAATTAAAGAGTAATAAAAATGCAGGTAAAAACAGACAATAACTTTGAATAATGTTAATGTTTACCCCCCCGGGTGGAATTGAAGAGTCGTATAGTGTGGGGGAGGAACTATCTCCTCAGTCTGTCAGTAGAGCAGGACAGTGACAGTCTGTCGCTGAAACTGCTGTTCTGTCTGGAGATGATACTGCTCAGTGGATGCAGTGGATTCTCCATGATTGACAGGAGCCTGCTCAGTGCCCGTCGCTCTGCCATGGATGTCAAACTGTCCAGCTCCGTGCCTATAAGATAGTGGAACTGCTTACCTCTTTAGAGCCCAGAAGGTGGACCCCAGGTACACATCCAGGACAGTCTGTATGATTGATTTTCTTGCCCCAGTGGTAATCGCGTATTTTTGTATTTTTATCTCACAAAATATAAAAAGCTATAATATAAACATAACTGTCTCTCTATTATTAAAAAAAATCTTGGCAGGGAGACGAGACGCGATCTTCTCGGAAGACAATTTGATGTCCCGCGAGAGACACTTTAATGTCACACGAGACAAGGCAGTGAGACAGAAGGACAGCTGCTGTACAGGCTTTTAAATGATCGACGCGCAGCATGACAAGCAGAACACTTACCTCGGCAGCAGCAGCACAAAGCCAGCAGCTGATCCATCTGCATCTCCTTAGCATGCGTTCAGCCCCCCCCCCCTTCTCAACACAAGCAACTTTATACGTCCCACGAGAAAGAGATTTAATCACGCCCAGGGCAGAAAATAAAGGATAAACATTGTTTTTACAAAAGTTTTAAAGTAAAAGTGAAAATAATGCATATGTAACAATTCCCATGAAAATAACAATCTCTTTAAATTGTATATCCGGTAAACCAAACGCCGGGGTGAAGTTTATAATAAATCAATAAATGTTTGTAGTATTGAGAGTGGCACAGTGGATAGCAATGCTGACTCTCACATATGGCTTCCTGAGGACACTGTCTTTATCTGAGTACTCTGGTTTTCTTGTCACATCCCAAAGATGTTAGATTCTCAGGTTTTCTCGTGGAAGTGTGTGCTTGGACCCAGCAATGGATTAGCACTGCAGTGACCAAAACTACCAGGACCAGGAATTAAATGTTTTATTGTGTTTTGTTGTAGTATTGTTAAATTTGAATTATGGTTATGATTAAAGTTACCTTGTCACCTCACCTTTTGAAATTCAAGAGTAATGTCATATACTGTATCTGCTTGCAACTGTCACAAATAATTCAAGCAATGCCTAGGGTAACTAACCTTTTTCTGTTTGCATAAAGATATGTACAGAATCATTTTTTCAAAATGAAAGAGAGGTGATTTTTTTTTTACATCTGCTCTTATTTGAAGACTTCTTGTAATATATTTAAAAAGTGTGGGAAACATCCTGTGTTGCTTTTTTTTTGCGTTAGTTCATTGAAATGTTCATTGTCTAGCTCAAATGGCTACAGCTGATGGAGCTGGTTTTGGGATGCGCGCACAAAATGTCTAGCATTTGTGGAGTAATCATTTTTCTCATTTGTCAGCTCTTCTGCCTAAAGATTCTGCTGAGTCAACAGTGGTCATCTTTGAGCTTGGGAATTATTTTTAGTGTCATTTCTTTTCATCAGTAAATGTAGGTATCCTCTCAAAAACAATATGTAATTTCTGGTACAAACTCGACCTTCTAGCAGTTCAGTTTTCTTTTTTCAGAAAAGCAACATTTTTTTTGGAATTTCTAGTTGTTACTTTTCATTCTTAACCTACCACCACGCTTTTTTAGAGGTTACTAATGGTCTAGACATCCAAAGATCTTAATATATTTTTACCTTGCAAACAACTTGGGTAAGTAAAAGACATATTTTATCTGAACTAATTTCATTGTTTTTCTTTTTCTCCTAGTAAAGTAAAATAACAGGCTCACATTTTTCACATCTGTAACTTAAGGATGCTTTTGATTTGATAATACTGTTTCTGCTATGTCAAGTAAAAGCTGCAACTGTCTTTCTAAATTATATTACGATCTTTTTTACTGACTTTTGTTATTTTTTGTCAAGCTTAACCTTACAGTTTCTACTGTATTATTGTTAAAAGTTAATAATGAAAATCTAATACTGTGTTGTTCAAATGTGAATCATTCACAGTTTATTGAACATGTTGTCATCAATATTTGTTAATATTAATAAAATTCCTAGATTTACATATGCTTGAGTTTCCAAAATATTTTTCCTTGTGTTCTAAATTAATTATGATGTTATGATAGAGCCCAGGGGGAAATTTGGCTTTTTACAGAAGCTCTTTAAAATAAATAAATAAATATACACACTTTGGTCTGAACATACATCAGAATGACTTTAAAGCATGAAAATTTCAAAGAAAGAAAAAGTTCTGATGAGGCATTATGCGAATGTATTGCTGTTGGTATAAAGGAGCCACCATAGCATTTCTTGACACACTTCAGCTGAATAATTCATTAGCTGAAAGTCCTCGGTATAAGCCTGTCATAGAGAGGATGTGTAGCATTGTTCAAAATGGCACTCAGTTTTGTTTTAATTCTCCCCTTCGCTACTATATTACCAGGGCGTCCAGAGTGCACCCTATAACTCAGCTTGCACTTTTAATTAGCTTATTGATTTGGTGGGACTCTTTTGAAGTGATTTTACCAGCGCAGCACACTACAGTGTAGACAATATTTCTGACATAATTATAATTGTCACATCCTACTTTGTTTGCTTACTCAGCTGAGCTCCCACACACAATACACAGTCTATGAAGTACAGTTTTATATCTCCTGATTGTCTAACCTATTTCAGAATAATGGGAACCAGAGCTTATTCGAACAGCATTGGGCCCAAGGCAGAAGTGTCCTGCCAGTCTGTTGAAGACACGTTCCTGTATGGGCACAAGCTTACTTTTACAGAGCCAATTTGGGGTCACCAGTTAATTTAACATTTATTGTTCTCTGATGTTTCAGGAAAAGCAGAGAACACAGAGAGTGCCTGGACTAACATTTTTAAAAGCTTAGAGACAGAAAAGCTAACCACTGTACTACTAGACTCCTCCATATGAAATACAGTACAAATTAATTTAAAGTTCGCTTCATGTGTCACACAGGCTACAGCTATATCAAGAAAATTCTTTTAGGATGTTGATTGTAGATGTCTAGAATATTTGGAAAAAGATGGCAGAAGAACGTCAGTATTTACCATTCGATCACAGGAAGAATACACTGTGAGCAGCAGACAAGCAGAAGTGTTCTATGTGCTATGAGGTAATAAAAATCACACAGATAATCAGTGGATAACTACAAGCTTAGTCCAAAATATGCCTCCAGTCTGCTTTGAGTTGCCCCAGATTGATCTTCTTCTGGTTTCCTTTTCCTGTAGAATGTTAAATCCTGGAAGAGCTTGTACCAAACATGCAGCTTTACAGTCATTTTTTGCATGTAATATGTTGAAATTATTATTTAAGGTTCTGTACAGTTTAATATAAACACTTAATGTTAACATGCTGTTTGAGATTTGTGATATCAGTGATTCAACAACATACATTAAAATTCACAATTGTGTTCTGCTCCATTGAATGCAATTTGTGATACACAGATAAAGACCGGTTTTCTACTAAAATGATGTTGAGTACTTTATTACTCACAAATATATTAAACTGTCAACTACGTCTTGTTCACAATTGCTATTTTGCTACAAAGCGTGCAGAGTTCAGTTAGTTTTACTGAACATGTTTAATGTCAATACTATAAATTTAATAAAGCATTACCTACACTTCATGTATTAATTAAATATTAGGTCAATTAAGTTTGGACATAGTAAATCCTGATATTATTTCCATTTTTATTTCATTTTGGCAAGCCTCATAGCACCGGCTTTTAGAAAGGGAATGTTCAAATAGGGGCGGCACGGTGGCGCAGTGGGTAGCGCTGCTGCCTCACAGTTGGGAGATCTGGGGACCTGGGTTCGCTTCCCAGGTCCTCCCTGCGTGGAGTTTGCATGTTCTCCCCGTGTCTGCGTGGGTTTCCTCCAGGCGCTCCGGTTTCCTCCCCGAGTCCAAAGACATGCAAGTTAGGTGGATTGGCAATTCTAAATTGGCCCTAGTGTGTGCTTGGTGTGTGGGTGTGTTTGTGTGTGTCCTGCGGTGGGTTGGCACCCTGCCTGGGATTGGTTCCTGCCTTGTGCCCTGTGTTGGCTGGGATTGGCTCCAGCAGACCCCCGTGACCCTGTGTTCAGATTCAGCGGGTTGGAAAATGGATGTATGGATGGATGTTCAAATAGTAAGTAAAAACATAAATACTGTACAGGTATATGTTCTGTTGAAAATTCTAATGAAGATGACATTACAAACAAAATTATACTATCGGGTAGGATTGATGGGCAGTCGTCCAAGTGGCATAGGAAATAAGGCATAACTATGCTGTGTTCTATTCTGTTTTGATATATCTCAGTTACATTTAAATGCATATAATCACATTTCTCATATTGTAAAAGGATTTTGACTAGTTTCAATATAGCCACATGATATTCTTTTCAATATATCTATAGTTTGTTAACAGACAGCAAAACTTGTTTATTGTGCAGTAATAGTAGTGATTATGGCATTCATCTTTCAATATGTGGAACTATACTTCCTGATAATCTTATTCTAATTCTTATATAATACGCTACCATGGCTGTCCGTTTTTCTGTCCTGGATTTTAAATCACCTGTAGCTTGCAAACCGTTTGAACTATTGACCTAAAATTTGGTACAAATATACTATGTGACATCTACTATCCGCTTTCAGGGTGAATGACCTCCAATTTTATTCCTCATTTTATTTTATTGTAGAATCAACTCTCAGCAGCGGGCAGCAGGGCAGCTGTGCGGTACATTGCGTACAGGCGCCGTTCTCATCCCTACCACCTTCGCTGTCACTTCCCCTACCTCTTCATATCTTAAATCATTCTTGAGGCAAATTGAAGACTTAAGTGCCAGCTTAAGTGAAAAATTAAGGAAAACGCACTAAGTAATTGTAACACAAACACTGACTTCATCAGTTTTAATGTGAAAAAATGCCAACGAAAGAAGAGAAGAAGTGGGCTGCTAAGGTGGAGAAAAGAAGAGCTGCTCAGGAAGCAGCAAGCGCATCAACCTCTGAGCAAACGAATGCTAAACAGACAGAGAAAGAGTATGAAAACTATGAATGCTCAAGTCAAGTGTATTCACCGCACATTATCGTGCAGTTCACCGTTACTGGTTATAACATATTGCAGACTACTCATAATTCCCATTCTAGATATAATCTAATTATAATAACAAGCTCATAAATATTCAGAACAATAAGTAACTTCTCTTCAAAAACTACACCTGTAGATCCTTTTCACCAGCTGAACAATAAAAAAAACCAGCAAAACATACTTGTGACGATTTTAAGAGGATGACTTTTAAAAGAATTAAAACCTTTTCTTTTAATATTCAGTTACTTGAATGCATACTGGTGTATCTTCACTACTTCCTGAACTCTTATAATGATTATTCAGAGCTGATTATTCTGAGGGAAAGTATAATTTTTGTAGTAAATGAAATCAGTTAGTTAATGCATGTATAGGCAACCATTAGGCTAAAGGTTTTCATTGAAGTCAATGTGATAACGTATTATGTCTGTTTGCACCAGATCACTTAGTACTTCTTAAAAGGAATGCCAGTTATGATGAATGGACATACTGTATATGTATTAATCATTTATCATTTCCCCCAGTGTTTCTTAAATGAACTTTTCCTGCTTTACATGGACCTTTTACTAAGAAGTGGTTGGATTCAAATAAACAAACTGAAAACAAATATCAATGAAAATAAGAAAAAATTAATATAATTTGCAAAGCACACTACACAACTAGCCGAGAAATAGTGACATGAGATTCACTTGAAGATCTGCTACCTCTGTAATAGTTCAGGACCAGCTGCTCCTCTTCAACTAGTTTGTCCAACATATTATCAAGTTGAGATTAAAGTTTGCTACTACTGTTGTCAGTGTGAAGAAATATTTTATAATCTTTGGCAAAAATCAACTCTTTTTCAAGTTCCTGAATAATTAGACCCATAATGTAAAAGGTTAATAACATTTTTATTTTATTCTAGTCATTTTCCTGGAGCATTCTTCAGTTTTAGACGGAATAATTCATCTTATTTGGCTTCTCTGACCTCCAGGATTTGCACCACTTGTTCCATCTATTGAAGTGAACTTACTTTATTATGGATAGCACCCTTTATTCATAGTAAACTCTCTCCAATATTGCCTTTCATGTACAGTACATTGCAGTAAACTTTTATTCATAATTTTAGTGTAAATGCATCAAACAGCTTGCTTTGAATGATACAGCAACACAGTTTTGTAACGCATTAATGTTGTTACAGTTGTTATTTTTTCTTCACTTATAAAGTATGTTTGTTGTTAACTGAGGTAAGATTGTCTTCTCTTCATCATTGACTACTATAGAATAAAAGTGTTACAGAAAATTAATAGATGAATATTATTAATTAACAAAAGGCTTCTTTACTTGTTCAGAATTAAATGAAGAGTTCAGTTCATCTTGTTAAAGTAAAGGTTTTTCAAGTTAGGTTTCACTCCAGCACCTTGAACACCATCTTATCTTCTCTCAGTGGTTATAAAAAAGAGTGAGAAATCATGGCAAGACATATCTTGCCAAAACAGCCTACTCATCTCTCTCACTTTTCATTATATGAAATGACCCCTGTGGTTCTACAGCACATTCCAAGAAATCTATAATTCTTCTTGTATAAAAAATTTGGATACAGCATTAACAGTTAACTTTTGAGTTGTCATACCAGCAAAACAGGTTCAACTTGTAATAATGGTTTACTAGATAAATATTTTTCTTTACTAGATGTGATTTATTTTTGCATATTGATACCACTAATTCATTTTGACTGTCATCAGGTTTGAAGCAGATAATATAATGAAGATATTACTTGTCTTGTAGCTTCAAGCTTGTATCTAGTAATATATATATTCACTAACTTCAGGTAACAAAGCAAGACTGGCATGTAATAGAATGTTATCTTTACTTGCCTATTTGAATATTAGCTGCTTGTTGTGTATTTGTTAACAGTTATGAACCCATCCATCCATCCATCCATTTTCCAACCCGCTGAATCCGAACACAGGGTCATGGGGGTCTGCTGGAGCCAATCCCAGCCAACACAGGGCACAAGGCAGGGAACCAATCCTGGGCAGGGTGCCAACCCACCGCAGGACACACACAAACACACCCACCACACACTAGGGCCAATTTAGAATCGCCAATCCACCTAACCTGCACGTCTTTGGACTGTGGGAGGAAACCGGAGCGCCCGGAGGAATTCCACGCAGACACGGGGAGAACATGCAAACTCCACACAGGGAGGACCCGGGAAGCGAACCCGGGTCCCCAGGTCTCCCAACTGCGAGGCAGCAGCGCTACCCACTGCGCCACCGTGCCGCCCCAGTTATGAACCCTTTTTATTAAATCCATTTTGTTCTGTAATTTCTTTGGAAAGTTATTTTGCAAAATGTTTGCAGACTTCATTGAACTAAAATGAACACGGAACAGTTGAGGGGGTTCAAGGTAATTTGTCATTCCTATATCTGAGTGCTTTGAGGATTTAGAAAAAGCTCATTATAATGAACACCTGTAATATTTTGTGAAAGGTGAGATGAGAGTATCGCAGTATACCCTTTGGTCTCTCTTTTTGTGGAGCAAGAGTTGTGTTTGGTGGCACTTGTTCAATGTGAGGGTTGGATTCTGTGAAGATTGTGTTTTGCCTGCTTTTCTATTCATATAACCAGTTTTATTTTATTTTGTAATGCTTTAAGTAATTGTCAGAAATTAAGATATATTGAGCAAATTTGCAAATGGAAATGGGTATGTTTTAGGGAGTTGGTGTGGATGTGTTATTTGAGTAGTGTCATACTACCATTTTTTGCGTCTCTTTTTACTTTTTTGAGGGTTATAATTAATTCTGTGTATCTGAATTTAGCTGACTTAGAGAGAATAAAAACACTAACCTGAAGCTTCCTTTAATGAATGGCTTAAATTGCTTTCTGTTTTTTTTCTGTCTAGTAGTGTTCTGTTTGAATTTCTATTCATAATAACATGTTAATGTTAGTAATGCCACCTGCTGAGCACTGAAATAAACTACATTATGTTAAGTTAGTGTTGTTTAAATATATTATAACAAGGCCAGTCAAGCTGCATCCACCATTTGCCCACATTAGAAATAGTATTTTTTGCACAGTAATTATATTGGGGACAGGGTAGTGTCTTCTACCTTAAATGTGAGGAATGTTGTTGGTATAAAAAACATACATATATGCAACTGAAAGTGAGTTTATTTTGACAATAACTGAAGTTATGATAATTGATTTTAGATCTGTAGTGAGAAAATTATGATTGTTTAGATATGAAAAAAGAAGTTTATTTACACACATAATATTTATAATCCAATCATTGATATCAGGAAATCAAAGTATTCTTAGTGGGAATTGGATGTTTAACCTGGAATTTCAACAGTTGAGTTGTTAAACCGGAATTACTCCTTGCCATGTCTAAAATGTGATTATGTTGAATAAGAGTCAGGGAACTGTTAATGACAATAATGTTAATGATAAATGTCTTAAAAATGAAGTGAAAACTATTTGCCATAGAACATGTTATATTGTCCTATGTTATATCAAATTGTTAGCTATTTTGCTTGTACTGTATTTTGCTTGTACTGCCCATGCTGTAAAAAGCCCGGGGTCCTAGAAACTATTGAAATCATCAGAAAAAAAAAACTAAAATGTAGAGATGTCAGGTAATTGAAAGGAACTACTCTGGGCATCTCTCTCCTAGGAGGATTCATTTTGCCAATGTCGCTTTTGCAAAAGGGATACCGGTTTGCCGATTTTAGTGGCTAAGCAACTTTGTCTTTCTTCTGAAGTTTCGTTTTGCTGACGTGCTGGCCCCACTTGTGTTATTAGCAGCTAAGCAAGTTTTCTGTTTCCTTGGAGGCGGAGCCCTTACCCCGACTCCACCTCTCACTTCCGGGTCGGACAGACACGCACACTTCCACGCGTAGACGTTTATATATAAGACAAAGTGGGCTGTTCACATTGCATGCCAACTGTTGTGATCCGAGCAAACTTCTTAAATTTATTTTTAACTAGATCAATTTATCCTGATCAAATGAAATACTGTTTTAGAGGTCTTGAATCATGGAAACTATTTTGACATTATTATTTTCCTTTCATATACATTTTAAACACAATTAAATGTTTAATAGAGTCGAATTTTTGTATTAATGCAATATCAGTTTGTTTTCATTAGGGCTGCTGCCGTTTTGAGAATTCATTGCATACATGCAACAAATTGTTGAGGACCTGTCCTGGGCGGTTACACACCGTGATTACTTTAAGAGACGTTAATTAAGAGCAAAAACAGGTCACTAATTAAGAAAAGGGTTAGAATGAAAACCTGCATCCACTGCAGCCCACCAGGACTGGAGTTGGGGACCCCTGCTTTATTTGAACACTTATTTAAAAGCATAAATTTAGACTGTGCTCCAGATGATTGTTAATCAGAACAAAAGTTAAAGAAATGGTGTCAAAAAAGGAGGAAGTTATGCCTGTCCGTTGGTGTGCTTAGCAGTAAAAAAAAATAAATGCTAAACCATGTTGACACCATATCCAGAAGTAGAACTCAAGGAAAGGTTTCTTTTTCAGTTATTTTTCAGCCAGTTTGCATTTGTATTAACTTAGATTCTAAAAACCAAAACTGAGCATCAGTTCCATTTCTTTAGCTTTATATAACCGGAGCTGTAGAGCATACAGCTAACAAAAAAATGTCACAAAGAAAATTGCTTCTTGAAGGTACTGCCAGTGACTATGCTAAATTTATTCACATGCTCAGGTAAAAAGATAATCAAGAAAACTTAGATCTCTTTTCAGAAATAGCCTTGCTCTTGGACTGATTTAGTAGGTGTTCCCAGACATGCCAAATAATTACCATTAACAGTAAGTGTTTTGTGTATAGCGCATTACACATTATTGCATTTTCTCATAACACTAAACCACAGGATGCAAAACCATCAGCCTTACATTTATCTTTTTCATTATTGTCACTGGTACATGTAAGTATACACACATGCATATAGCGAGCATGGTAAATGTTTGGTTGGAAGCAGAGAAGAGGAAAACAAAAACTTTAGCATGGCTCAGTTCCTGAACAAAACATTCCACTAGTTACAAATATTTTTGAACTAAGTGCATGTCTAGGCCTGGCATCTATGATGTAACAAAGCTATCCCTGCAAATGTTGATGTATTTAGTAGTGATATATAAAGTAGCAGAGCGGGTTTGTTTATCTAAAGACTCCATTATCATATTTGCAGTGAGGTTGAAGTGGCACCCAGATGACCCAGTAGGCATATTATCTATAAATTATTATAATAAACCAGAAAACAAGAAACAGTGTTTTATTCACTGTTCCACCAGCAGCTCGTGCATGAGTAGAGGGTGATTATTTTTGTGTAGCGAGGAAAGTTGCATGATTGAGATGCGATTGAATGACAACGTCATACGTATTTTATATAATGTTCAGTCATAAACAAGTGACCTTTTGATGCTTCACAGCAAAGATTGGTTGTAGGATGTTGATAATGAAGGCTAGAAAGGGTCCATTGGCCAATATAGTATATTGTTTGGTGTAAATCAGATACATGTCGTCATTAATTAGAATATAGCAAATCTGTCATTTCTGGTTTTGGAGACAACCTTTGTGAAGAGTCTCAGAAAGGATACAGTAAAGGTAAGGCTAGAGCCAGCCTAATATGTACGGCATATGCACAAATGGCTCTGGCCCTCCTTTTCCTGTGTTCCAGGAAGTGATAAACACATTTGGAAAAAGTATTTAAAAAAAACATTTCATATCTTGCTGGAGATATTTCAATAATCTGCTGAGTAAATGGAAGAAAACTTGTTAATATACTAATGTTGTATTATATAGGTGACTGAATTTCAAGACACAAAGATGGTATAGCATGTTGACTTTGGACTGAAGTGATCAACTGTTGAAAAGTACTTTTATTAATCAGCTTTATGTAGCTCAGAAATAGTTGGGATGTGTTTTGATAAGTAGACTTTGTGCTCTGGGCAAACATAAGTGGTTCAGAAAGAATCGGGTGACTTAAGAGGTGTGTGAAAAATACAATACACTATATCATCAACACATTGAAGACAAGTATTCTGATTTTTTCTTTAATTTCTTGTGTTTTCTATACTGTACTAGCCGACGCCCGCCGTAGCATACGGCGGTGTAAGAATAGGAATGGAAAACGGTGAGAAAGGAATTCAGAAATCAAGAAGAATTACAAAGAAGAAAGAGATCAATATGAAATATGCAGTTTGCAAGCATTTTCACATTAAAATCAAGGTCTCTAACACACTGTAAACTGCCTCTGTAACACCAGTTGACAGGAGCACTTAAAGGTTGGTATACGCTGAATTTAGCATTCCCAAACTGATATAATCAATGAGAATGCACGGAAGAAATCTGAGCTGAAATTTATTGTCAAATGTGCATGCTCCTGCAGACACTATGTTTGTTCCAGTATTGATTGGCCAAAGTTCATCCAAAACAAAGCACCAAGCAAAAAAAAAAAATAAGGAGATGTTAGGCATCACAGGATGATGGAAGTGCATTTAATAAAGAAGTCAGAAAGAACTTTTTTGCACAAAGAGTCATCTGACTCTGGAACAAACCACCGAGTCATGCATTTAAAGTGGAAATCTTGACAGCTTTTGAATGGGATACTGGTACAACTTAGATATTAGCTAACCAAAAAAACATATTCAACTGAATGGGCTCCTGCAATTTGCCAAACTTCTTATGTCCCCATGCTTGTTTTTCCATGATTAATCGGCAGGAATATTTTTGTTAATATTTGAGAATGGAATAATGTTAACCCCATTAGTTAGTGCATGAAAGTTTAATAATCTATTGTGAAAATAACGCAATAACAATATTTGAATGTGAACATTCTAACCTCAGTTATTGGTTCACAGCATTACTGTAAACAAAGAGCTCACATGACAAGGATTAGCTCAGATGACACACCAATCTGTTTGCAATGTATCATTCCCAGTCTTGCTATGGAAGCTGCAGAGTTATTTGAAATCTACTGTATCTTAAGAGGTTTATTGAGTCAGAAGTGTTTCTTATTATGTGTAACTAACAGATTTCTTTGCCCTTCTGATTTCCTCTTTAACTTAATTCAAATAGAAAGGAATAATAAAATGTAATATACCATAAAATAGAATCACAATACTTAATATTTTGAAACATAAAAAAATCACAGTATTATCATATCAAGACCCAAGCATCAGATAATATTGCATCATGGAGACATTCTGTGTACATAATACTAGTGCAAGAGCAGTGACCAATTTCATAATATGGGGAGACAATAGTGTTGCTGTTCACTTGAAGCATAAAACTAAAACGCTAAAGCAGACTTAATTAAAATCAGAAGAGGAATATCTTATTTCTTTAGACAACTTATCCAAACACCAAGCATCTGCCCAGAGGCGACACCAGCAGACAATTAATTTATATATAAGACAGATGGTAGTGTGAAAATGTCAAGTATGCTTAACTCTCAAGGAGTGGAGTAGTGGCTCAAAAAAGTTAACCTAAATTATTAGGTCTGCCTAATTGCCAGGTAAGCGACTCATAACTGCTTCATTTTGAGTGCAGTTATAAGCATCAGTGTACCACAAGCTTTACTGGTTGCCTGTCTATGAATGGTTCCTGCCTCAGAGACATTGCTGCAAGTAGACACCATAGCACAACATGATCCTGCAATAGAAGTTAATGGGCTGAGAAAATGGATATGTGGACCCTGCTCTGAATAAGTGGGTTAGAAAGATAGATAGATGGATGGCTGGCTGGATAGATGGACCAGGTTATTTATGGTTTAACCAACTGGCCTCCTTTCTCTGCTATTCCTTTTCTTGTTTTCTGTGGTGGCGATCTGCGCCACCACCACCACCTGATCAAGGCACCATTCAGTCCCTACGTTGATGGATTGAAGGCCAGATGTCCACATGACCATCATCATCTAATTCTTCCACGTGAAGCCTGAAAACTATGAGGACTGATTGAGATTATTTATGTTAGGTAGAATGTCCAGTGGGGGCTGGACAGTCTCATGGTCATGGAACCCCTGCAGATTTTGTTTTTTTTCCTCCAGCCTTCTGGCCATCAGAACATATTCTTGGTTACTTAGTATAGCCTAATGTTATTTTTATATTTTTCTTTTTTCTTTCTTCATCTTGTAAAGCACTTTGAGCTACATCATTTGTATGAAAACATGCTATATAAATAAATGTTGTTGTTGTTGGGATTCTGTAATATTTGTGAATCTTAAGAAAAAGTTAATTAAAATGTAAAATTACCACTTCGTTTTGTTTTATTTATTTTTTTTGTGAATGTATCCAGCACAAATCCTTAACAGAGAAATCCTTGTGACTTAGGCTTGTATTTCCTTAAACAGTTTGTAGTAAGAAAAAAAGTTTAATGAATGTACTTATATATAGCAATCTTCGTTATATGTCTTGCTGTTACCACTTTACCGTTATAAGGGTTCCAGAAAGGTGATTGATTTTGTACAAGAACATCAATGTGTTTGCAACAGATCTTTTATACAGTAACCCGTTTGCACGGTACAGCGTGAAAAAACTAGCAAATACACTAATGGAAACCGGCAGCGAAGTCAAAGTGAAACATGAAATGACAACTCCTTTTTATCTAGGTAGTGCCTGCTGAGAAATGGCCAGCATTTGCTTTGATGACAGAGGAAGGAGGAGGTGGTTTGTTGATGCTGCTGAGACTGGACATCAGCATTACTATTCATAGGAAGAATAACTCTCCATTCAGAGCAAAACGCATGTACTTGTATTAAATATTGCCCTCAGCATATTATTGCTGACAAATTATAGATTTCAAATTTACTCGGTTAATACACTTGTGTTTTAATAGTTGCTATTCAAATAATAGTTGATGTGAATAATGAAAAATCAATGAAGGCTGACGGAAAATTAACTTTTTATTTTGGCGTGTATTAACACCTTGAATTAAAAGATCTCAGTTGATTACACTTTGCTGACCACTTTGCTGGGATTGGCAAAGACAAGTTAATTAAGTGTGCCTCATTTGTTAATCTGCTTCACTTCTATTTTGAGATTATACTACATTGACTACATAAATTATTGCTACAGCAGCACTGGAAAAAGCTGGATGCGCACAGGCGGAAGAGATGTTCTTTGTTGGCTCCATGCCTCCTCATCAAGGAAAGGAAAGCAGGCATTATCAACGCTCACAGCATCAAAGCTGGGGTGCATGAAGTGGACCTTAAATGTTAGGGCCTCTGGTAGAACATTATGGCTGTCTGTAAATTAGTGCAACAGATGACAGCCTTCAGTTTTGTGCTACTTGCAACCTTAGTAGTTATTCAGAAAATGAGCAGGATTCCATCATTCAGCTTATTGTATTACTAGCTAGACGGGATGAAATCTAAATAATCATTGTAGACTTCAGCATTAGTGTTTGCAATGCACCATGAAATGCATATGTCTCTTTTATATGTCATTTGATATGGGAATTGTGTTAAAAGAAGTATAAATGTTTGTGAGGCGCCATCTATTCCAATGACAAATGCAATGCTTTTTATTACGGAAAATGTTTGTGATGTGCCATCTATTGAAATGGCAGAGATCTAGCAACCGGACTGACACACACTGACACTTATCCTTTTATTAAGGTACTGTAGATAGGAGTTTGTTTGTAACAAGAGATTTTCTGAGAAGCTGGGCAGGAAATTGGAGACAACAACATCTCAAAGAAATGCTTCTGTGCATAAATAGCTGATCTGAGATAGTTAGTATATATCTAGACCAAAGACTTCCTTTTTCCGAAAACCATATTTTCCAGTACAGAATTCCAGGGAGACAAAGCCCATGCCTGGATTAACTGCTACAAAGCAGGAAACAAGCATTGATAGGATGTCACAAAGAGCAAGACATCCTTAGCACTCACAGTTTGTTACTTTGGACCGGTTTAGTAGGGCCATCAGCCTAAAATTATACCTTTGATTTTCCTGAAGGAAATCTGTGTGCACACAGACATAACATTTTAATTTACAGGGCAGTGCTACTTACTAAAATGCCCTGTTGGCCCACATGGAGACATAAGTTTTCCTTAAAATGCATTTTTTATTTTTTTAAACTCTTACAATACAAAATATACCTTATTTACTTTTCTTAAAAAGAAACAAAAATATGTGATTATTTAGGGTGGTAAACTTGAAATTGGCCTTTCTGATTGAGTGAAATGTCAATGAGATGTAAAGTGTTGTTAACCAGACGGTGTGCAGATGTTTGTTGTAAGTGGCTGAGTATGATAAAAAATACATAATTATAAGAAACGCTGTGTTAAGTGCATGGTCTGCTGCTTCAGATATTAACAGTAATTGCCATCCACTTTCATAATAGCATTTCATCTGTACATAAGTTGAACAAATTAACTGAATAACATCAATCAGTATGTTATTATATGATTTATCTCTCACAGGAATAATTTTTTATCATGCAGTAACAAAAGAAGAATGTACAGTATATTACGTCCTCTCCTTATGTAATGGCATAGGCAATAGTCAAACCAAAAAAAACATAGTGATCTAGTTAAATGTTTAAACAAACTATCCCAGCACAATCGGTAAACAGAAAAACAATGACATTTCACAGTTTTTAGCAATTCCATAATGATCTACTAATCTAGTGAGTTGCAAAATTGGCTTGTAAGCACTGTTCATGTATTCAGCTCATTGAACACTGTGACACTAACTCTTCTGCAGTCTATGAAGACTACTAGTTATATCTTTTTTTTCTGTCAAGAGAGCATTGCTGGAGCAATACAGTGATTAGCACAGTGAAGAAGGTCACTATTCCTTACCATGCCTAGTTTTGCCATCAATATCAACCCTCCAAATTGACAGCTGCAAGGAAAAACAGAGTAATAATTGTGTCTGCTGGAATTTCTTGGACCCACTTTATCCATTCTAGAATCACAGGGAGCCAGAGCCTGCACAGACAGGACCTAACTCTAGCAAATCATTCAACCATAGTATACAGTACAATTCAAAGTTTTCAAAAAAATCAAATATGTGTGTCCTTGGAATGTGGAAGGGATTCAGAGTACTACAAAAAACAAAAAAACAAAACTCACATAGACACAAAGAGAGCATGTAAACTTCACATAGACAGTGACCTAGCTGGGAACTGAACACAGTAGCTGTGAAATAAAATTACTAACAAGTGTTCTACACCATATTAAAACAGGATAATGGAAGGCAACCATTTGGAGTTTGTTGGGTAAACTGTTATGGTTGTGTCATATTTTTTGGCTTGCTCCTGACCTGTCATAAATTATAATTCATAGCCCATCTTATTTTTGATGTTCTGTTAAATAATTTTTGTAAATGTCTCTGACCAGAGAATGTGAATTGTTGAATTGGAAAAAGACAAATAAGATCTGTTGTAATTCTGATTTTTATCCGCACTTGGCTGGGGGGTTACAAATATTCTGATTCATCTGAAAAGAACTTCACTGATTGCTTTCATTTTCCAAAGTAGTTGCTATTTCATCAAGAATGATACATTATAGCGTTTTTTTCAGAGACTACTCAATCAGTCTAACATTTATGTTGGAATTTTCATTTTGTAAGAACAAGCTTAATAAGTAAATGCCCATTTCAGATATACAAAATCAGTAACATGAGCATTGTAACTAGAGTATACTGTAGGTAGACTGTTAGGGTTAAAGGAGACTGGAATTGGCATCATCACTGGTTTGGGGCATCAGTCCATCTTTGTTATGATTAGTTGGGCTCATTACACAACGGTGTGCTAAGAGGTCATGTGGGGGTCTTTTCTGCCCACTGCTATCAGGCAATTCAGTCCTTCCACCCAATGTACTTGTTAAGTTTATTTTTAGTTATTTATTTACTTATCGATTGATTGGCCTTATTATCTGTCCTGTGAGTCTGTATCATTATCTTTTATGCTTCTGCTGCTGTATTCATGTGAATTTCCCCATGGAATTAAAGTAAAGTTTAATCTAATCTAATCTATACTTGATGTATACGTATGTAGGGTTTTGTGACCAATTTTTTAACATATTGCTGCAATGCCATCTTTGTTTTCATTTGGGCACAGCCATTTTTGGACCTCTATCATCCTTCATACCATTAGTGACATACCCATAATCCCTCAGAGTGTGCAACGCTTCTAACATCAGAACAGCAACAGTTGACCCAGGCATTTCTGGGTTATTAAAATGGTCTTTTGCTGTTGACATCCCGGTTAACAAATTTTTGCTCCTCTCTCTGATTTTTGATTTCAATTAGTTTTTGTGGTACTGATGAAAGAAGGCTTGATTTTCAGTTCTGACCTTGGCTTGTTTCTATTTTTATTTAACAACGAGCATCTCTCAGTTATTATCATCCCTTTTACTGTCTCCTGCGAGTCATTATAATTGCAGAGCATACTCACACACTGTTTGAATTCTAGCCTGGTTGCTATCTGTTTGGAGTTTACACCTTCCCTGATGTCTGCATGAACAGGGGACATGAATGTTACATCCAAAAAAGTTAACTATTTGATGTATTATAGCTTGTTTCATATATCTGTCTCTTCATTATGTTGTGTTTTATGGTTTTTAATATATTTATGTGTAATTTCTTTTGGTGTTGACATGTTTTTTATTTAGTATTTTCTTTTTTGCTAATTATTTTTTGTTATCTTTTTGTCCTCCATTTATGTTAATTTAGTTTTTTACACCTTTTATATTTTATATCGTGAACCTAAGAGTTTCTAAGCACAATACATTCCAAAAATGACTCAGTAATGCCCACTAGGTGGGGGAAACTGTAAAACCCTGGGTAGTCACAAAAAGGATGAATGTAGAAACTTTATAAATAAAAGATTTATTAAAACAAAAAATGCTCCGAAAACAGTGAACTCTGCAGAGCACAAAAGGAACAGCAAGGGGTGCATGAAAAGGCAACGGCAATCCAAGACAAACAAGCCCCAATACACAAATCCAGAAGGTAAAGTCAAAAACAGAGTGTAAGATCAAAAATCCAGTAAACTTACAAAAGCAAGGAATAATTCCAATAAAAACACACCAATGCCAGCGCATTCAGTAAACCACAAGGAACTGTGGGTTTTCAGGCAGTCTCTTTACAGTGATGGGTAGGTGGCCCTGCCTCTTGGCGGTCCACCCACAAAATACATGGCACCCAAAAAAGATATATAAATACATATAGCTATTAAATGATCAACAATGTTAACTAAAAATTAACAAAATAGACATAGGTGATAAATTTAAGACCTAGCTGGGACGGAAGCCTGACTAAAATGTAAGTTTTACAGTATATATTGAGCCAAAGAGAGATGAGACCCACAACACTGTAGTCGTGGTTGACTGCAGCCTATTTAAGAACATGAATAGTGGTGTCTAGTGCTGAGACATTAACTATCCTGCTCGTTTTGTTCAGCTCTCCTTCATTCTTGGAATTAGAAGTTTTGAGTGTTTTTGAATATTCTTCTGACATTTTCATCTGGCTCCATCCAATTTTTTAAAATCTTTTACTATTGGATTTTGCTAGTGGTATTTATCTTTTGTAGTTTTTGTTCAGTGTGGATTTTTTTGTTGTTAAATAAATGTTAAATTTGTATATTTTACCATCCATTTATTATGAAAATAATTAAAAATGCAAACGACAGCTGCAACTTGGCACATGCCGAACCATACTTAAATGTATCTCTTTTGCTGGAGAGAAATGTGAAAATGGGTTTGTAGAGCAGAGCGTCTGGGGTCCCTTGCACTCTGGAGATTGTGCATGTCAAAAATACTGATATTGTTTAAGCTGATGAGATGGCTGATATCTTTAAAATAAATTAGACTGAGTCTCATGACCATAGGATAATTAAGTTCGATCAAGGCTCGCCTTCACCTTGGGTATATTGTATGCTTAATCATTTTAATATGAATTGGGCAGCTGGTACTCAAGGTTAAATATAAAGTATCTGTCTATCTATCTGTCTGTCTTAATGACCTAGTAAAACAAACCCAAATCCTCATATATTCCTACTCTCCACTGATGGTGAGAGCTGCTTGTCAAAGCCCTGGCAACAGCACATTTTCCATTAAACCTACCCATGGCTGTGGCTAGTTCTTCTGGGAATTTGCAAAATCTGCCTGCCAGATTGGTGTAGAGCAGAAAATTGCACATTTACCAAGTGTGTCGCCTAGAAACTAAAACATTTGTTTAATAAGCTAGATGTAGCAGTGTAATACCTCTTAAAAGAATTCTGTAGACAGACAGGAATCCACAATGGGACTGCTCAATAAAATGTTGTGCCTGCAAGATAAAGGTGACTCATACCTTTAGAGATTTCATTTCCAGGTGCTCTCCTGACAACAGTTGGTGAAGGTCTCCAGACAGTGCCCTTAATTTACCCAGGAGAGCCTCAGAGGCAAGGCTCGGGTAGCCTTTACAGCATGTTCAACCCAGCACCTGGCAAGTTATACTTCGGGAAATCCACTAAAAGTGAATGACATGATTATGGGCGGAAAATAGCTGTTGCTAAGGTTTGCAATTGGTCTTTAGCCACTTTCTAACAGAACAGGAAGGCGCACAAGCATTCTGTGGGATTCAACAAAGTTACCTGAATTGTAGAATCTATTGCGGGCTTCACGTTACCTGTAATTCATTACTAGGAGTTGAGCTGAAACCAATTTAAAATTGATTTTGAAACATTCCCATGTCTCAGATGCTGTGATGAGGCACCCGTTATACAGGTTCATTTCTCCACCGTATAATGAAGCTCTTTCATCTCTTCCTAAGTATTGCCCATTGTAACTGCCTTCCCCTCATTCTGGACCTTGATGTGTATAATCCTGGATACTTTAAATGTTTGGCTTTCCCAAAGTGGAAGTATCAGTTGTTTCATTCTGGAAGCCACTCCTCTAGTGCTGAGACCTCTCTTGTTTCAGGAGAACCTTTGCACAATCTTAGATTTCACTATCAATTAGTCATCTTTTTTCTTTTATCAAGCTAAGCAGCAGGTGACTCCAGACTCTGAAGGACAAGGTTGAGCAGAGCCTTTTTTGCTAGAATCCTTTGTGATTCAAATAAGGGCTGACCTGTCTCATCCCAATTTTGTACACTTGGTAGCTGATAGGAGTGCTACGGTTATTAACAGCACTTGCAGCGACCCCCAGATTCAGAGTTGAGCCCTGTTGATCTTTTACTTTTTACTATACACATCTGCTAATTATTAGCTGGTTAATTTGCAACGTAAAATTAAATTGATTAATGCTTATGAAGAGAAGACTCCATTCCAGAGGACTATCAAAAGAAACAGTTTATCAATAGACAAAAAATGTTACAAAACAAAATGAAGCTGCATGTCTTTAGAGTATCTTGGCAGTGTTATGTGTTGTCTGGCAACATTCTGAGATCATACCATTTAATTCTGAGGTCAGTCTATATCTATATAAGATAGATGGCACTATAATGCTCTAACCTGACACAAACAGACGCTAGAGGCACAAGTCCAAAAAGCACATGTGAATTTATTTACTATATATACAGTGTCCCCAACAGCCCAATCACACACTTTCCTTTCTTTACTTTATCTTTGTCTCTCAGTCCTTTTCTCCTCCACTCCTTCTCAGCAAGCTTCATCCTCCTCCTTCCGACTCACAGAATACTGCTTGTTGGCCCCTTATATAGGTCACCCAGAAGTGCTCCAGGTGCTCGTTGACCTACTTCCGGCAGCACTTCTGGGTGTGGTGGAAGAGCTGCTCTCCAAGGCTCAGCACCTCCTATCTCAGCTGCAGCACTCCTTGGTTGCACCCACGGATCCCCACAGGGCAGCACCAAACTCCCACTTCCATGAAGCACTGCGGGAGTCCGGGGCACCGCTGCAACCCAGTGGGGCTGCCATTTAGCATTCCAGGGGAGGAAACGTTCTTGCCACACTTGCTCCCCCGGTCATTCCAGCATGGAGGCGTCCCACCGAGCAAGGGCACTGGCCATCCTCCACACTATATATATATATATATATATATATATATATATATATATATATATATATAAAATAGGGGGCCAAGCCTAGTTGCGGCCAGAATATTAGTAAAATCTGTAAATGTACAAGAAAAATTATTTATTGGAGTCAAAATCATGAAATTCTATAAATATGTAAAAGAAAAAGTAATTATTATTTACTCTCTTACCGATTGGAGTATTCCCATTAAACTGAGGTCCACTATGCTTGATGAGTATTTATAAGAGACTAAATAAATGATCCATTCGTTTTAACTGACATTCTTATAGATAAAAAAACTTTTTTTTTTAAAATGACTCATTTAAATAACAGGAAAAATCACGAGAAAACTAAAGTGATATGCAATGGGTCATCGTAACTCGACCTTCAGCTAACTAAATCACCTAAATACAAACTTTGGTGTTATGAATAGATAAGTTTTTTTTAATAGTTTGTTCCTGTGAAAGAAAGTTTACCTGATCAAAAATAAAAACCACAACTTTCTTGATATTAAAAACCAGAACTTTCTTGGTATTTTAGTTTATAATTTAAAAACGGAATAAGAATCTGAAAATCTAACAACATCACATTAAAGTTCCCTAAATTCTGAAAAGACTGATACCAAACACATATATGTAGGTTTTAAAATAAGCCTGATTTAAAGCAGGACAAAAAACGTGACATAAAAACGTCGCATAAAATCGTTGCACAAAATCGTTGCACTTTTAGGCGTAGGATTTTATATAGAGAGAGTAGATATATATATATATATGTATAAAATCCAACGTCTGTCTGTATGTCTGTCCACTTTTCACGAGAGTACTACTTAACAGATCTAGATCTGTTTTTTTTCTATAATTTGCTTGAACATTCCGGTTTATTTTGCAACTTCTCTCATCATGCCTTAGCATGATCATAGTTCGTTTGCTGTATTTATTTGCACAAATCCAAGAGAAAGGCTGCAGGGTGTGTGGAGGGGATGGGGCCCTCCTCACTCACACACCAGCCTCCATTCGAGTTGGTCTACCTCTCACCACATGTTGGAGCGTAACTGGCCTCAGCTTAGCTAACATTACCAGTTTGTTCAGCAGACATTATCATCAATAGATTGTTAAGGAGTAACGTTTGATGTTTTTGAGAGAGAGATACATGTGTTTTAGAGGGTAGCTTCTGATTGCCAGTGATATCAGTCACGTGCTTTTCTCCCCACAATCAGATACAGTGCCATTTGACATTGGAGCATACCTACCTTCCACTTGACCAGAATTACTTTTTTTTTTCATTGCTTTTTAAAGTTTGCCCTGGTTCACTACTACGTGGGCAGAACCGCGTGTATATATCAAATGAGGAATTCATGGCAATTTCTGGTGGTATCTACGGATTGCTTCTTGAAAACAGAATGATGCACATTATTTAGTCCCTTACTAAGTGGAAGGCCTGTGTCGAGTTATTGAATTTGTTAAGAATGCTGGATTTAAACCTTAGTTGTGAAAGAATAATGAAGAAGTTGAAGGGTGAAAACATTTTACCAGATTTTAAATTTTTAGCAACTTAAATAGAGGTAAAGATGGAATGTATTAAATGAAAAATGTGTAAAATACTGTATTCAATTTGATCAATGCCATATGCATATATTTTCTGAATTTGCTTTGCCCATTACGGGGATTTAGTAAATCAGTGTCTTTCACTCCCAGGGGTTTCATTCACAAGCCAGGAACCAGTCCTAGATATGATACTAGCTCATCAAGGGGCACATTGATCTGCACACCAGTACTCACCTGCATTGTTCTGGATAAGATTTGACAAGTAAATTACATAAATGTTTATGGGTTAAAATCAGAAGAATGTGTAAACTCATCAAAGACAATGGCCAGGAAACAGTCAGGTCTCCGAGGCTAAAAGGCCATAGTGCTGACTGCTGTGGCTGCACTGTGATACCCACAATCAAATACATTTTCAATCCCATCTATCCTTTCTTCATCATCCCTAATTGGTCTAGGCACCATAGTCTATCCTGGGAGCACTGGACACAAAGCAGGAACCAACCACAGCAGAACACATTCACAATGCACATATTTACAATACCAACAGTGATTATCTAATCAGCCTCACACACTTGACATGGAGATGTAAGAAAAAGAAATACTGGAGTATGTGGTGAAAACCCCATGGAAGAACATGAAAACTTAACACAGACATAACCTGCTGTGAATTTGAACCCAGTCTGCTGAAGCTGTTAGATGCCATGCCATCACAATTATAGGAAGACAACTCATAATTAGTAAAAGTGCCATATATACTCGCATATAAGTCGGGTCTTGAAACCCGAAAAATTGATCTTAAAAATCTTATGGACTTGTTCATTCGTTCAAAAATGTGACACTTACATTTTTTTTAATATCTTCTTGTCTCCTCCAATCTCACATCAGTTTCTCAGACGCATCATATTTTGTTGCAGCAGCGTAGTTACCAATTTCTTTTGCAATTTCAACGACTTCTTATTTAAAACCAGTTTCATATTTTCTTCTGATCGAATGCTCCATCGTAGATAAGGGATGCTCTTACGATAAAGGTGTATGAGGGTGTGAAATACAAAAAACACAAAAGAGTGCAAACATTGTCTTCAGAATAGGTCAGATATTACCGTGTGGTCACGTTGGCACAATACATAGAAAAAACGGTAAAATCAAGCCCAGACTTATCCGTGGGAGAACTTATCCGTGAGTATATATGGTAATCTGAAAGTTATTTTCTTGTTCATTTGATTCTTTCCACATTGTTATGCGTCATTGATGCGTCTTGCAACCCAAAGACAACAACTTGTGACCCATCCTGTGGATGACAAACACTATTGTAAAGGACTATGGTCCTTTTGCTCTATTTACTAAATCCACTTTGTCCAGTTTAGGGTCAGTTGGATAGAGACAATCCCAGCAGCATCAGGACTCCAGTTCATTGCAGAGTAGAGTTCAGTACTATTCAAGACCCCTCATGGACCCCATGATCATCAGAGGTGACTGTGTGCAGATGGTGCAGACCTATAAATACCTGGGAATGCAGCTGCAATAAGATGCTGCAGATGTTCTATCAGACGGTTGTGGCGAGCGCCCTCTTCTATGCGGTGGTGTGCAGGGGAGGCAGCATTAAGAAGAAAGACGCCTCACGCCTGGACAAACTGGTGAGGAAGGCAGGCTCTATTGTTGGCATGGAGCTAGACAGTTTGACATCTGTGGCAGAGCGACGAGCGCTCAGCAGGCTCCTATCAATTATGGAAAATCCACTGCATCCACTAAACAGTGTCATCTCCAGACAGAAGAGCAGCTTCAGCGACAGACTGCTGTCACTGTCCTGCTCCACTGACAGACTGAGAAGATCGTTCCTCCCCCAAACTATGCGACTCTTCAATTCCACCCGGGGGAGTAAACATTAACATTATACAAAGATATTGTCTGTTTTTTACCTGCATTATTATCAATCTTTAATTTAATATTGTTTTTTTTTTTGTATCAGTAAGGTGCTGCTGGAGTATGTGAATTTCCCCTTGGGATTAATAAAGTATCTATCTATCTATCTATCTATCTATCTATCTATCTATCTATCTATCTATCTATCTATCTATCTATCTATCTATCTACTGTTTCATATTTACTAAATTTAGTTTTATTTTGCTATATTTCCCATATACAAAGATTAAAGCAATACATAATTTACAACTAAAGTATCTATTATAATCCTGCAGATTAGTTAATTGGGAATTGAGCATTTCAGGTGTTTTTTTAGTCTATACATCAGCTTTTTGCTTTGCACCCTCCCCCACAATAACATGTTGTCTTTGAGGGATAAGTGAAAGCTTTAGATTTGTCAAAAATTTCGATCTCTGGTTACTGATACCGAAAACATTGATATCTCGATGATGGGTGTGTGTCTGTGTGTGTCTGTGTCTGTGTGTCACAATTTCTTCAGGTCGACCTATAGCTAAAATGGCTGGACAGAAAAATACCAAACTTGAAACTTAAGCCTGTTATGAGATGACGATAAGCTGATTAGTTTTTGAGCCAAATCGTGCAAGCAAAAGATGTGTTCTAGAGGAACCCTAAAATACTCTAATTCTGCAATTAATTATGAATTCTTCTCATCAATTGGTATCATAATAACCTGTTTTATAATCAAAATAATCAGCATCAGAGTGGTGAATAATTACTGAAATGTTATAGAATAGTTTGGGTAACTTGGCTCCAAGGACGGGTGGCACAGTGGCGCAGTGGGTAGCGGTTAGGTGGATTAGGCGATTCTAAATTGTCCCTAGTGTGTGCTTGGTGTGTAGGTGTGTGTGTGCGCGCGCCCTGCGGTGGGCTGGCGCCCTGCCCGGGGTTTGTTTCCTGCCTTGTACCCTATGTTGACTGGGATTGGCTACAGCAGACCCCCGTGACCCTGTAATTAGGATATAGTGGGTTGGATAATGGATGGATGGCTCCTAGGATGCAAAGCCTACTGACGCTCAAGTCAAAATTTTTTTAAAGTCAGTTCATTACAGGGGAACCATCGTGCACATGACTTACTTAAACTAGATCAACAAAAATTCCCTGATAATCCTAACTTGATTATCATAGGGTGGTGCGAGGAAACTGTAAACCTGGAGAAATCCCATTTAGAAATGGAGTGACCTGAAAGCTGGTCCAAGTCTTTAGAGCACTGTGAAGCAGACGCACTAACCACTACATCAGCCTGCAGACCTGCTTTATAAGTCTTCCTTGTAAAATCCTAATACTTATTTTAATACTCTAATGTAAATAATGTGCTATATCACAGCGTTATCCAATTACAGGTGATTGGCAGTTAATTGTCGGCTTTGTAAGGGTATGCTTTCTTGTGAACATTATCTCTACAAAGTCTTGCCGTTATCACATACAATAAATCTGTGATTCTTAACTCATGAAAGACTTACAAAATGACATATGGTGGATTAGTTTAAATGCCATTTGTTTGGTGAATAGATGATAGACAGCAAGTTAGGCAAAGACAAGTGTCCTAAATCGGGGGCTGTCTGCTATTACTGTAATTTCAGTCTTGTTTGGATTGTGGCTAATGCCTTTGCCACTTGCATCTTTGTAGATTATAAGCGCATTTTCTTCACTGATCCTGAAATGTAACTTTGATGATCAGGGTGGCAGCAGTTTTTCTAAGCATTTCCACAAATCTAAAATAGACTAAGGCTCAGTCATCAACTCAATGCATGCTGCTGTCAGAGCAGGAAACGTTTTAAAAATGTTTAACAGGTAGATAGTGGTCTGTGTTTCTGACGCTGACATGTTCATCTATTATGTTTGAACTGCTTTTTAATGTTCCATTTAAGAGTTTTTTGGAGCGCTACTACCTCTCGTCTGTGCCTTATAGGCAGTAACATTCCCTTTTTTCTTTAAATAGATAGACACTCAGTGGAAAATTTAAAAAGTGTCCACATACCCTACACCCCCCCAAAATTTTTGGTGGTGGTTCTTGTCCAGTCAATAAATGGATCATGTCAGCTGAAAATGTTTGCCAGTGGAGAAAAGAAACTTCAGTTCATAATTCACTGTTTTTTTCAGATCAAATTCAGATTCCTTTAAAATTATTTTCTTTTTTTTAACTGATTGGTGGAAAAGGATCAGTTTTGGTGGCTAAAGGAGATGATGACATGTACTTTTTTTCAACATGATCATTTGGTGTTTCCTCATTTGTTGTCTATAGCATGACCCACCATTCATCTAACAAATGTCTTTTCTAGTTAGAGACAATCCAGTAATGGCTAGTAACTTTTGTCTTGATTGTTGCTTCAGTCTTTTTTCTTTTAATGGATTCATTATTACTTTACTGCTTTAGTTTATTCTTCAAAATGTAGGAAGCCAAATTTTGCATTATAACATGAGACTCCCTACCTTAGGCTGGGGTTGCATGGTGGTTCAGTGGTTACCAGGGCTGCCTCACCAATCCAGCTTTCTGTTTTCAAATCTTTGTCTGGTCATGGTCTCTGTGGAGTTTGCACATTTTCTCACACCATCCCTCTATATATACAGTGCATCCGGAAAGTATTCACAGCGCATCACTTTTTCCACATTTTTTTATGTTACAGCCTTATTCCAAAATGGATTAAATTCATTTTTTTCCTCAGAATTCTACACACAACACCCCGTAATGACAACATGAAAAAAGTTTACTTGAGGTTTTTGCAAATTTATTAAAAATAAAAAATTGAGAAAGCATATGTACATAAGTATTCACAGCCTTTGCCGTGAAGCTCGAAATTGAGCTCAGGTGCATCCTGTTTCCCCTGATCATCCTTGAGATGTTTCTGCAGCTTAATTGGAGTCCACCGGTGGTAAATTCAGTTGATTGGACATGATTTGGAAAGGCACACACCTGTCTATATAAGGTCCCACAGTTGAGAGTTCATGTCAGAGCACAAACCAAGCATGAAGTCAAAGGAATTGTCTGTAGACCTCCGAGACAGGATTGTCTCGAGGCACAAATCTGGGGAAAGTTACAGAAAACTTTCTGCTGCTTTGAAGGTCCCAATGAGCACAGTGGCCTCCATCATACGTAAGTGAAAGAAGTTCGAAACCACCAGGACTCTTCCAAGAGCTGGCCGGCCATCTAAAATGAGCGATCGGGGGAGAAGGGCCTTAGTCAGGGAGGTGACCAAGAACCCAATGGCCACTCTGTCAGAGCTCCAGAGGTCCTCTGTGGAGAGAGGAGAACCTTCCAGAAGGACAACCATCTCTGCAGCAATCCACCAATCAGGCCTGTATGGTAGAGTGGCCAGACGGAAGCTACTCCTTAGTAAAAGGCACATGGCAGCCCACCTGGAGTTTGCCAAAAGGCACCTGAAGGACTCTCAGACCATGAGAAAGAAAATTCTCTGGTCTGATGAGACAAAGATTGAACTCTTTGGTGTGAATGCCAGGCGTCACGTTTGGAGGAAACCAGGCACCATCCCTACAGTGAAGCATGGTGGTGGCAGCATCATGCTGTGGGGATGTTTTTCAGCGGCAGGAACTGGGAGACTAGTCAGGATAAAGGGAAAGATGACTGCAGCAATGTACAGACACATCCTGGATGAAAACCTGCTCCAGAGCACTCTTGACCTCAGACTGCGGCGACGGTTCATCTTTCAGCAGGACAAGGACCCTAAGCACACAGCCAAGATATCAAAGGAGTGGTTTCAGGACAACTCTGTGAATGTCCTTGAGTGGCCCAGCCAGAGCCCAGACTTGAATCCGATTGAACATCTCTGGAGAGATCTTAAAATGGCTGTGCACCGACGCTTCCCATCCAACCTGATGGAGCTTGAGAGGGGCTGCAAAGAGGAATGGGCAAAACTGGCCAAGGATAGGTGTGCCAAGCTTGTGGCATCATATTCAACAAGACTTGAGGCTGTAATTGCTGCCAAAGGTGCATCGACAAAGTATTGAGCAAAGGCTGTGAATACTTATGTACATGTGATTTCTCAGTTTTTTTATTTTTAATAAATTTGCAAAAACCTCAAGTAAACTTTTTTCACGTTGTCATTATGGGGTGTTGTGCGCAGAATTCTGAGGAAAAAAATGAATTTAATCCATTTTGGAATAAGGCTGTAACATAACAAAATGTGGAAAAAGTGATGCACTGTAAAATCCAATGTCTGTCTGTCCTCTGTTCACGATTTAGATTGTTTTTTTTTCTATAATTTGCTTGAACATTCTGGTTGATTTTGTGACTTAGAGACATGGTTTACTTGCAGGAGCAAAATATTTGCGCTAATCCGAGACAGAGGCTGCGGGCTGAGAGGAGGGGGAAGCGTCTCATCATGAGTGGGGAGCCGGGCAGGGCCTTCCTCACTCACGGTCTACTGGTCTACCGGTATACCTCTAGCCACGTTTTGGAGCATAACTTGCCTCCGCTTAGCTAGAGATACCTGTTGTTTGTTTATTGATTTTTAAAGTTTGTCCTGTGTCACTACTACGTGGGCGGAGCCACGGGGGACAGCTAGTAGAGTATAATTAGGAAAAGATAAAGTAAGTAAGCAACTCAGATTTTCCTCCAACCTTCCTAAACGGGCATGATGGTGGCTCTGAGGCTAGGGATCTGTGCCGGCAATCGGAGGTTGCCAGTTCGAATCCCATAAATGCCAGAAGTGACTCTACTCTTTTGGCCCTTGAGCAAGACCCGTAATCTGCAATTGCATTGTCCAGGTTATGATGTTAATCTACATCCAGCCCTGCAATCAGGTCCTCCAATTTACAGGGAAAACTTGGGGGTTGGTGGCAGATTGGCACTCCAGCCACTGTAAAAAACTTTACACTGTTCCAGTGTGGTGCTGAGGTGTCACCATAATCCAGGTGGTTTGTTGTATGGTGGCTACGGTGACGCACTATCAGCTCCCAACCTCATTTTTCCTAAATATGTACCCTTACCACTGCGTCCTGCAGTGGACTGGTACTTCAGCCAGGGTTTCTGCCAGCATTGCACCTGATGCTGCCAGAACTGGTTCCAGTTCCCTGATGCCCCGATTTAGAGTAATCAGATTTGATAATGTTATATTATGTTGTGGGTTGCCTTGAGCTGCCTTGAGTAGGTAGACTAGGTTCACCACTGTTACTCACATTTAAGTGATTTTTCCATTGTTATATAATTAACCTCTCAATGGCACTGTTGTTTTATTTTACTTTGGGATTGCTGTGCATTATGAGAGTAACACCAGCTTGTATATTTTCATTAACAACTAATCAGTCATACTCCAGGTATCTCCAGAGCACAGCTGCCAAGTTGGCTAGCTGCTGGCTCAAAGTCTGAGTTGCACATCCTTATCCAATACAACGTCACTTTAACCTTTGACCTGAATGATGGGAAGCAGTGAGATTAATGTCAGTTTATTATTGTTGAAAGGAGCACTAACAACTTGTTTTATAGTGCTGTTTGCATTAGTGAACTTTTGAGAAGTTTAAGCCCATGTTCATTTGTCATTTTTACAAGCAGAATTGTTCTCACTGTTATTACATGTTTTGATTTGTGCCTTATACTAGAATAGAAGGCTCAGAGTTTAATAGCCTTTCTAATTTGATTTAAAAAGCTCTTGTATGTTGCTATGTTAATCTTAAGAAATTATTGAAAGTACTTTTGTCCTAAAACAATCATAATGTGATTTATTAAAAATAGTGAATGCAGCCAGGGCCTTTGTTTTGTCATTTTACAGTCAGCTGTTGTAGACTTTTTGAAATGATTCAGCCAACACAGGAAAGATGTTTGGGGGCAGCCGCCCATTTACTTGAAATTGGCTGCCAAATAGTTGCAAAAAAGATAGTTCGAGTTGGTACAGTCCAGTCCATAACACAAGAACAAACAGTATAGCAAACATGGCGGTTATATATGTGGCAGATGGGAAATCATGTCATCAAGGAGGAACCAGAAGTGGCATCCTTTTGGCCAGAACTGGAAGTGATGTCCTCCTGGGGGACCAGAAATGACATCCTTGGGGAAGTAGCGGGGGGGGTTGGGGAGAGCCAGGACCGGATGTGATGTCATCAGACCCAAGTGGAATTTCCCGTGATCAGTCTCTCAATGGAAGAGAGCAAGGATTGATGCACTCTGCCATCCCCTGGACTGGCGAGGAATTACCGTCTTTTGAGACTTTTAGCTATCTCCCATGTGCACATGTGTGACAACTTACACTTACATTTACACTTATTTTCTTGGCAGATGCTTTTATCCAAAGCGACTTACAAAAGAGGTAAACATAATCGAGTAACATTAGGCTAGGGCCTGTTTTGTTCAGTAAACGTAATAGAACAGGTAACAAAAGTTTATTGCCACAAGTGAAAAGATCTGGGGCCTCATGTATAAACGGTGCGTACGCATAGAAATGTTGCGTACGAACCTTTCCACGCTCAAATCGCGATGTATAAAACCTAAACTTGGCGTAAAGCCACGCACATTTCCACGGTAACTCATACCTTGGCGTACGCAATTTCTCTGCTCGGTTTTGCAGACTGGCGGCACCCAGCGTCAAAGCAGTGCTACTGTTCCTGTGTGGTTACCCTTTCTTAGATCCAGATCCACATCCACGGCGGCGGCTTTATCAAATACACTGAAATTAACCGCATATCGTTCATAAATTTAATGCATCTGATTGTAATTAACCTGTAACAATATAATGGTCCACAGAATGGTCAAACTACTGTTCCTGTGTGCTCATCCATTCTTTCTTAGCTCTACATTCCTGACGCGGCTTTATAAATACACTGAAATTAACTGCATATTGTTTATTAGTGTAATGCATCTGATTGTAATTAACATGTAGCAATATAATGGTCCAGGGAATAGCCATAGTATTCCAAATACCATAAGTGCTTTAGCGTTGTTATGCTCACTGCATCTTGTTCTTCTTTTTGCTGCTCCCGTTAAGGGTTGCCACTGCGGATCATCTTTTTCCATATTACTCTCACTGCACCACTCGGAGTATTTATATCACTGTATCTGAGTGTGAATCACAGCAGCAGATGATCGGAAAGAGAATTATCGGTATACAGTTTCAAGTACACACTACCTCAACCACGGCAAAAAGCGTCAAAGCCTTTCCTGTACGGACCTCGCGTTTCAGAAACAGTTTCATCCCAAGAACTATAAATGCACTCAATCAGTCCATCAAGTGCTCCTTGTAGAACTGTTTGTACTTATAAGTACAATTACCTCACTGTAAACTTACACTAGTTATAATATTGCACAACCTGCGCCACTTTATAAAGCACGTATGATGACAATATCATTTTAAGATGAAATGCAGCAAAATATGTTGCTTATAGTATACAGATAAAACTTTAACTTCATTTAAATAAACTGTATTGTTAATAATTAAACATGTGAGGACACGGTGCCACAGCGTATAGCTAGTTCAAGGATAGCTCCTGCCTTGCGCTGTATTCTTGCTGGTGCTGACGCGACACTGGAAGGATAGACGAATAGAATAATTAAACATGTACTACGAAGATATTTCAATGTTCCTTAAAAGTTTTGAAGAATCGGCATTCTAAGCTTACAAATGGCTTAACGTCTATTACAGAGCTGATTGTGTGGTGATTGGAGAAAGAAAAGTATGGACAGGAATTGGAGGTTAGTACGTTTGAAAGAGACAGTACTTCTGTAATAAATTATTTCATCGAAGGTCGCACATGGTGCAGCAAGCCTCTCGCGTGAGATATGAAGAATCACTGCGCCACCATGTTCCCATGTTTAATAACATGCTTTCATTCCTATCATCATGAAAATGATATCACGTATACATCTCAGTATTTTAATTATTCAGAGAGCTGTAATATCTCGAATGTAATGCATTCTGTGTCCTGTCGGAGAAAGAGAAAGAACGGAAGCACGTAGTGATTCACACACATAGAGCACATAGAAGATCAAACACAGAACAAAGCATTTAACATGCTACTTGAGAAACTAGTAAAATAAACGATTTTAAGATGAAGTTTATGATGTTCTAATTTAATGGCAAAATAAACTACGTGATTAAAGTGGAAATTTCGAGATTAAAGTTGACATTTCGTGCTTTTTTCCCACTGTGTGCCTGTGTTTTTTGTTTGTACCCTAATAAGCTTTCATATGACACTCAGACGGTGGGCTACGACTTGCCTTTTCACGGCGACTTTGATATATGATTTCTTTTTTTATTTCGGGCACTGTGCGACTTTGTGAATTTGATCTTTCGAGTTTTTCCGACACTCTGTCACTCGATCAACTTTCTTTTGTTGATTATACCACTGTTTAAACCAACAAATAGTACGTTTTTCCTTTGCCTCCACTTGGTATTCGCTGAAATTCTTATATTTTCCCCTGTGCTTTTCCCATTGTCTTTTCACAGAAGGCTATTTATATTGATTTGCATATTCAAAGAGGCGTAATTCTGGGAGGAGTTGGGGTGGGACAGAAGGCACGTGCACGTGCGTTACTTTTCACGCTGATCGGGATTTATGTAGTGGAAGAACGTGAAAGTATGCGTGCGCACAGATTCCTGCATCTGGATTTTTCTGTGCGTACGCACAATCCCGCTTTTGTGCTTACGCCATGTTATAGTGTGAGTTCTACGCACGGCATTATACATGAGGCCCCTGGTAACTAATAATTTACAATCATAGTTTATAATCAATGAAGCAATTAAACTTAACCAACAATATAAAAGATCACAGAGCATAGTTTTTTTTCCTTTCAATCAATTAGATACATATTCACAGAACAGATGGGTCTTCATTTGCTTCTTAAATACATTGAGGAAGTCAGCAGTACGGGTGGAGGTGGGCAGCTCGTTCCACCAACTGGAAACTGCACAGGAAAAGAGTCTGGATATGAGACTTGATAGCACAAAGAGGTGGCATCACCAGGCGCTGTTCACTAGCAGACCTGAGTGGGCGAGAAGGAGCATAGTACCTCACCAGTGTCTCCATATACAGAGGTGCTGATCCACTAACTACTTTGTAGGTAGGCATCAGGAATTGAATTTAATGTGTGTGCTACAGGGAGCCAACATATCGACCAGAAGAGAGGGGTGACATTTACTCGTCTCGGCTGGTTAAATACAAGACAGGCTGCTGTATTCTGGATTATCTGCAGCAGCTTGATAGCACATGCAGGTACTCCTGCCAGAAGCAAGATGCAGTTGTCCAAACTCAACAAGACCAGAGCCTGGACCAGAACTTCTGCTGCATACTCTGTCAGATAACACTAACACTGGATCACACTAACAACCATTGTTTATTCTAAACTATTTTTGAAGCTTAGAGATTGTGATTTGGATAACTCTTTCTGAAACTGGATAATGGATTTCCTAAACAGACACACCCTAGGTGGTAAAGATGGGCACCAAAGCCTTTTCCACATGAGCCTCTGAAGGGCTCATCTGTATGTACAAATAAATTCAGAAACAGTCACATCATCATAAGACACTATAAAAATCGATCATAAAATCAGACCTCAACTTATATGCACATTCAAAAATGTGACACTTAATTTTTTTTGTTACATCTTCTTACTTCCTCCAATCTCTCCCAGTTTCTCAGACACATCGAATTTTGTTGCAAGCAGCACAGTTACCAGTTTTTTTCGTCACTTCTATGACTGGTAATTTAAAACCAACTTCATATTTTCTTCTGATCGAATGCTCCATCGTAGATAAGAGATGTTCTTACGATAAAGATGTATGAGGGTATGAGATACAAAAAACACAAAACAGTGCAAACGTCACTTTGGAATAGTTTGATTATTATCGTGTGGTCACGTAGGCACAATACATAGAAAAAAAAGGCAGTGTGCTCCATGGTTACTCTCTCAGGTGTGCGTTAGCATATCATAATCTCTTGGACCAATAGCGTGAGTTTTCCGCATTCAAATTATACGACCGACATTATAAAATACCAGATATTATACGGTAAAATCAAGCCCCGACTTATCTGCGGGAGAACTAAACGCGAGTATATATGGTAAAAGGATATTCACAAATTTGTAACTATTTGACACCTCACTGATGGACAGAAAGCCATCAGTCAGTACTGCAGAGCCATAAATCAGTCCAGCAAGTTCAAAGACTGCTTTACCCCCAAGAAATATAGCTCTTGAAGAATTAAAAGAATATTGACTGCCTGACTGCTTTCCTTTAGCATCTGGAATATCAAATGAAATAGGCTGGGTGTTGAGTCATGCAGTGGTTAGCACGGTAACATCTCTAAATACGTCTTGGATGAGTAGACCTAGAGAGATATGGCAGCACAGTGGTAACCAAAGCTGCTTCACAACTCTAGAGTTCTGGGTTTGAATCCCAGCCATGTCACTAATCTGCATCTGGTTCCTGCCTTGTACCCAGTGCTACCAGAATAGCCTCTGGTTCCTGTGGTCCTGTTAAGGATTTTAGTGACTTTCAAAATAAAGGAATGTGTGATTGTGCGTCCTGTAATAGTCTCAATGTTACATCCAGAGTTGGTTCATATTATGCAAGAGGCTTGGGGTCCTTGGAATTTTACAATGGAAAAAATATAACCCTAACTGAATGAACAGAGATATATTATAAATACCAGTGCATAATGGTGGAAGTTTTCTTTTTCTTTGCTTATGCTTGATGACATACTATATGACTGAATTACCCCATGATGGCTCATTTTATGCATTTCTCTTTTATGTGTTTAGTTTACTGAATAAGTAAGCTTGAACTTAAATTCACATGTTCTTATTACACCTAGCAAATTAAACCTGATATTTCTATGCAGTCTGCTTACACTAGCCAAGTAGTTTTTTTTTAACTATACACCAGGGCAATTAAAAATGTTCCTTAAAATGATATTTACTAACACAAGTTTACTCATATTCCCTAAAAATATGCTGCCAGGTTGATTGGCAACTGCAAATTACCTCAGCGTGAGTGGTTTTTGTGTCCTGGGATGAACTGTTGTCTCTTTTGCAGATGTCTTGCTGTCTTATTTCTGAGGTTGCTGAGATAGACTTCAGCTCTTCTTGATGGTAAATTGTGTAAGAGGGTGAGAAAATAAATACATTCGTTTTGCTACACTATTTGCACTGAAACCAGACACCGTGAGCTAAAAATATTTTTTCTTTATATATTCACCGTGAGCTAAAAATAATCGCTTGTTTGGATGCAATCTTTATTTTTTATTTATCAACATGCAAAATAATTATTAGAGATTTGGAGATTATTACCTCTCATGGGCCATTATAAATAGGGTACACCTTTGTTTATTTTGTGTTTACCTGTACACATGAAGGCCCATTCTCATATTTGATGTAACCAAAAGAGACACAAAGCCTTTCAGCTTTTCCCATGTTGTCTCAGGCAGAGCCCAGTTTTTAATAGAAACGTAATTCAGTGCCATATGTCGGGAAATAGATTTTATTGAACTCCTTACTTCCAATAGAGCCATGCACAGAACATAGTTTGAAGTCCTTTGCTGTGAAAGTACAGATATTCTTGTTTAATCACTGAATGAAGGGCAATAATTTCATATTGTTTTAGTGTTTAAGGACCTTGGAGCCTGGTAAGGCAGAAATTGTATGTAGTATTGTACGTATTGTATAGCGGTGTATTATATGCAATTTGTTTTCATTCATGATAATTATATAGCCGAGCTTATAAGAGGCTGACAAAAGAGTGTTTGGTGATTTTGTATTTAAAACTTCTGTGTTTAAGAACAACCAAATTAGATAATGAAAAGAACTGTCAGGAAAATGAATGTAGGTAATGTATTTGTAATGACTCAACATGCGTTACATGCTTTACAAGCAATTGTGGAAGATGACCCGGACACAGACAGGCAGACATGTTAAAGTCACCCAACACACGTTTATTTAAGTGCTCCATATTTACAGTTGTGCACACACAAACCCCTAAAGTCCCCACAAGTCCAGGCCCTCAATACAAATGCCTCACTCTTCAGGCCGCCTCCTTGCCACTCCTCCAAGACCTTGTCTTCTCATCCTCCCGACTCCAGCCCCTGAATGGAGGGAGGCGGCCCTTTTTATCCTCACCCAGACGTGCTCCAGGTGCCTCCCGACAATCTTCCCCCCAGCACTTCCAGGTGTGGTGGAAGTGCTGAGGTCCAAGGCTCCCAAGGCATTGGGGCGCCCCCTGGCGGTGACCACGGGCCCCTACAGGGTTGAGCTTCCAAGCTCTGTACCCATGGTCCCCATAGCTGCCAGGGCGGTCACCCCCACGTGGTCTGGGGAAGGCATAAACCGTCTTCCGGTCCTCCGTGGCATCCTGGCCAGGTCGCCCCCCCCAGCCACCTGCGACACTATTCAAGGATTTAGTTACTATAAAGCTTAATTCCACATAAAAGACAACGTAAAGAGGCATGGCATAAATGAATGACATTGGGAATAATCCACAATTATGCTCATATTTCCTGCAGTTATTTTGGCCCTATATGATTCTTGATAGAGTCAGTATTTACCTTACCCTGCTCTTTCCCAAAGAAACAATTTCAAACACCAGTGTAACAGATATGTGTGGTTAGTCTTGTTATGTCAATATGTGAGTTACAGAAAGGCTTCTTATGCACCAGTTGGTGCAAGGTAGGAGCTAACCTCAGAAGGGGCACTAGTTTATCAAGGGTATATTATTATTATTATTATTATTATTTACTCACTATTTGTGAAGATTTTACACATTCTGCCAGCATCTTCATGGGTTTTTTTCCGCTGTTTTCCATCCACAACCCAAAGATATGTGTACTAGACTAACTGGCAATTCCAAATTGACCCCACTATAAAACAGTGTAGATTGGATGAGAGTATGCCCTATGATGGACTGGTGATCCAGGTCTGGTTCCTGCCCTTTGCTCAATGCTCTCAGTGTAGGATCTAGCTACCTGAAATCCAGAGTTGAATTAACAGGGCTTTCCAACTAGATAAATTATTATTAGTATTATTAGTATACACACTTTAACAGTTGTTATATCTGAACTTTTCCGAAGTTGAATTAAATTACGGCAATGATGTGTAGTATGACATTATCTCAGAAGATGTCGTTACTTGCATGAATGAAACCAGCTACACTGGCTGCTCTTCGAGAAGATATTGAAACGTCATGTGCATCAATCTCACTGGACACTTTGCAGTAGATCGCCGTAATCAGAAGTGTCTGGATGCTCATGGTAACCATTTTCAGAACCTGTTGTAAATGTAGAATTCAAAAGTAACTCAAATTCATCCCTTGATATCTGATAAATTTAATATCATAACTTTTGTTGAAGTGCGTATAAATGTTTTTGGTCCCCTCTGTGTGTATACATTTTTTTAAAACGTCATCCATAATACTTTTGTGCATCTTTTATAAGAAATAAACAGAATGTGCGCATTTTGTGTCATATTGAAATGAATCTGAGGAAAAGATTGCATTTTGTATTCTTAAAAACTAGCATTGTTTTTAATGGCCCAATATGCAGTTACACTGTGGCTGTTGTAATTTATAAAGAATTAAAAGAGCAAGCATAATTTATATGAAAATTAAAAACATAACAAATTGTGTCACCATCTCCGCCTTGTAGGCTACCAATTAAAAGTTATTAAGTATGCAGTATCATCTGAAGGCCAATTCATTATAAGCTTAGGTCTTGTGGTATCACAGCAGAAAATGTTGTGGCAGCTTCAGGATACAAATGCACACCACTTCATTGTCTTTACATGTCAACACAAAACAGTTTAGTTGAGATTAGATGCGTCTTGAGCTATTTTTATGCCTTTAAGGAAGATTTTTCTTGTGTTGCCTGCTTAATTTCTTTATTATTTATAACATTAGCATCAGTTTTCAGTTTATTTTCAGTCATTTTAATAATTTTTTACTGCAGTAAATTTGCTTTGGTGTGTCTGTGAGTGTATTCTTCATAAATTCTTGAGCAAATTTCAGTTTGGGCTCCAAATTGAATGAAGGGGTCTTAGTAAATGAATTTTTCGGGTGTCTTCTGTTTTGTTGTGACATTTTGGGTATTCTTTTTTTGCTACATTCACATTTACTGTGCTCAATAAACTAGTATATGATTCAGTAATTAAATCTTGCTTTTCAGGGTGCAGTGTTTCACTGCTCTATTTATTATTTCCTAATTAACAAGAGGACTAAGTAAAAGGCTATAACTGTCAAATTTCTTAACCGAACACAGCAAGAATTGCTAGCAAATGGTCTGAAATGTCATAGACTACAAATTTGATATTAGTCTTTCCTTAATTAAGTTTTTTCTTGAGGTTGTTTTTTTTGGGTCCTTAAAAGTTGCTGGTGCTCCTCATTGATTTCAAATGGGATGATAAATACCTCCCATAAAAGAAACACCCAGTGACTTTTCACATTTAATTTAAGAATAAATTACTCCAGATTCAAAAATGTCAAATACCAAAGAAAAAAATACGGAACTCTTGAGTTCCATTCCTTTTTAACTTTGAAAACAGATATATTTCAGTTTAGCTTCTCCTGACATAACCAGTTCAATACTGAAGCGATTTTATTTCATGTCAGTGCTGACTCACATCAGGGAGAAGTCAGGCACCAGCTCTGAATGGGATACCAGTCCATCCCTGAGCATACTCATGCACGTAGCCACATTCACTCATATTAGTGTGTGTTTCTGTATCCTCCACCACTGATCTATAAGAGTATGTATCCAGAAGCCCGTATTCTCAGAGCATGTGTAAGGCACAAAGCATCACAGGCTTATTATCAGAACCGATGTATCATTGGGATGTAGAATGAATTCACAAAAAAACCCACAACAAAGGAATGGACAAATTCCACACAGCACCTGCTTGGTCCTGAAATCCTCTTTCCTTAAGCTTTGATACAATACTAACTGCTCAGTGTGCTACCAAGTAAACATACTTGTAATTTCTAATTGTAGCTCACTACCTACTTTTTAAAGTAAACCTGCTTATAAATAACTGGCTTGAGCAGTCCTGTGGACAGAAATCAATATATAGTGCATATATGCTAAACATAGCATGCAGACATAATCAAGAGGTATGGTTTATCAGAATGGTCAAGATAACCCTGACCGTGATATGTGTGTTGATGCCAGACATGGTGGCTCCAGCATCACAAACACAGCATTCTACCTTACATTTTCTCATGTTACAGTATCAAGAGTATACAGAGAATTGTGGGTTAAACAAAAATGACCAGTGAGCAGTAGTTCCATGGACAAAATCACCTTGTTAATTAGAAAGGTCAGAAGAGAATGTCAAGATCTATAGTAGGAAGAGCGCAAATACTGAGATAAGAGCTTTTTACAACAGCAGTCTACAGAAGGGCATCCCTGAACACGCGACATGTTGGCTCTTGAAGTGTATGGACCACAGCAGGTGGACCATACTGGGTTCCTTTTCCTTCTAGCTAAGAACAGTGAGATGAGGCTACAGTGACCACAAGATTACCTTAAAGCAAATGATTAAAAAATGGAAAAATGTCACCTGGTTTAATGCATCGTAGTGACTGTTGTGGTAGGCAGATATAGAGTCACGGTTTGAAACGGCATGAATCCACGGATTTATCTTACATTCTGTCAAGAATGCAGGTTGACAGTGGATGTTTAATGGCTTGAGAATGATTTCTTGGCACACCCTAATGACAAATTAGGGTCATTTAAATGACATATCACTCCTAAATATTGTTCTTAACCATGTGTATCCCTTTAGTGCTACAGTGTACCCCTTTTGATGTGGATACTTCATGTCACAAAACATGAATTATCTCGAGTTTGTTGGATGAACAACACATTGACTTATGTTTGCTTCAGTGGCCTGCACAATGCACAGATCTCAATTCAAAGGAGCTTCTTTGAGAATAGAAGGAATGCAGGGTTGATAACATTAAAGTGTGGCTGTAAAGAAATTGTTGGAATTGCATGATACTATCAAGTCACCATAGACAGAAAAGTCTAATGTATATTTGTAGCATCTTGTTTAACCCACGCTTCAAAGAATTCCAGATGTTCTGTAGGCTAAATTGTTCGGTCAAGAATTCCTACCCTGGTACTAGATAGGTATACAGTACCTTATAAAATGGGCATACCTTATAAAATGGGCATTAGCTAAGTTTAATTAGAAGAATAAAGCAGTGGTTTGTGGTTGATGGATTCTAGTTCGGTTCAAAGGATTGCAGGTATCTTGGCTGATAGTGCTATGGAAGAAGTACTTGATTCCATTCTGCATGCTATGGCAGCTGTCATATTTTGCAGCAGAAAGCTACATATCAAAAATCATCTAAATCACCCTCCTCAAATTATATAATGTGAAAAAGGTCTTCTCTACTTTGTTTTCTGTCAGCATCATTCATAATAATGGAATGATTCTAATATTTTTTATTTTCCTTACCATGACATAGATTTGTGTTGAAAATAGACAATACATTAACCTCTTTTCATCAGAACTGCATTTCTAAAAATCTTTGATCATTGGGAGTTAAACTGATCACAGCCAAAAAGTTACCAAAGGAACTTCTGATATTTAAAATGATGCAATTCATGACTGAATGAATAAATATACATGCTTGAGAAAAAAACATGAAAACTGGTCCAGTTTTACTTGATTATACCTCTAATTGTTCCACAAGGTGGAGCTGTTTCATAAACAGGATGTTGAAGTGCAGTCAGGTATATGTGAGGACATCAATTAAATGTTTTTTTTTTTCCACATGGTATTTGAATAGATGTGTCAGTCTTATAATATTAATGAAACCTCTGTGTACTGTTCCTGACAGCAACACGTTTGAGGCACAGTCAACTCTGAATGGTATACCAGTGCACCATAAGGTACACTCCTGCACACAATAACCATACTAACTTACAAAAGAACAACACAGAATCACCAATTAACCTACCAAGCAGATATATCAGAGTAACTGGAAATAACCACACAGATACAAAGTGTAGGAGCAAATTCCATATAGACAGAGGCCTGGTCAATAATGCTCACCATTGCACCACTATGCTTCCATTAATTATTCTACACTACTGCATATGAATAGTGATGAAAACAATATTTGACTACCAATGTCCATCCATCCATTTTCCAACCTGCTGAATCTGAACACAGGGTCACAGGGGTCTGCTGGAGCCAATCCCAGCCAACACAGGGCAGGAACCAATCCCGGGCAGGGTGCCAACCCACCACAGGACACAAACACACCAAGCACACACCAGGGCCAATTTAGAATCGCCAATCCACCTAACCTGCATGTCTTTGGACTGTGGGAGGAAACCCACGCAGACACGGGGAGAACATGCAAACTCCACGCAGGGAAGACCCAGGGAGCGAACCCAGGTCTCCTAACTGCAAGGCAGCAGCGCTACCACTGCACCACCAATGCTTTTAACAATATTTTCTTCTTTCAGCAGAACAAAGCAATTAAAACCATACGCAGGACTTGTAACTAGCACTATGAGACCAGAATTAATTTATTATAGTATAAATCTTTTGTTTTATTTAAAAAATTATAGTTGTTTGTTTTTCATGACTTGTTGTATATCTGCAACTTTGGCACTTATAAGAACTCGTTTTAATAAGTGAAGTCTGGAGAGGATTTTAAGAAACAGTGATCGGCTCCTATAAGCTAGTTGTATAAATACAGGGTTTTAAGTCTTGTGGGTGGAAAGACAAAATGATGATCAATGTTAGTTCTTATTTGCCTTTCGAATAAGTCTGATAATTTTTAGTGATAATTTTAAATTAAAGCAGTGATCAAAGAATTTAACATGATGTGAAACAATGTATATTTGGAGCTTTGCATGGATTTTGGAAGGTCCATGTGAAAGCTAAAGACCATAACAAAGTAATTTTATGTTCTGCAAATCACCCCACCAGGTTATTGATTTAGATTTATTCCGGAGTCCCCAACTCCGGTCCTGGAGGGCCCTGGTGGCTGCAGGTTTTCATTCTAACCCTTTTCCTAATTACTGACCTGTTTTTGCTGCTAATTAACTTCTATTGAATTAATTTTACTTGACTTGCTCTTGAAGACACAGACCCCCTTAATTAGCAGCCAAACAACAGTGAGATACAAAATGAACCAAAACATGACCAGCAAACTGTGTCCATTATACAATATCCGAAAATAAAGAAAGATGAAGGTCTCAGGAATACTGATCTGCTCAGGTCCCAAAAACATTTTAACAGTGCTCTTAGAAAAGAGAAAATCAACAATGCACAATGAGAGCAGCAACAAGCCATGGAATTAAAACACGGGTTTAATTAACAACATGAATCAGAGCCTAATTAAGCAATTGGTTAGAGTGAAACTGGAAGGAGTTTCAGGCCCTGACTTAGTTGGTCTTCTGTTGGCTCACTCACTTCACATTTCATGTATGTTTGGGTGCCATTTAAGGAAAGAATGATGAAGAAATTCAGGGGAACAAATCTTTAAAAAATAATTCAATTAAAATTAATTCAAAAGAAGTTAATTAGCAGCAAAATAGTGCACTAATTAAGAAAAGGGTTAGAGTGAAAACCTATAGCCACTGGCTTGGGGTTGGGGAACCCCTGATATTCCATGTAAGGCTGAGGAGAGTGCTTATCTATCTATCTATCTATCTATCTATCTATCTATCTATCTATCTATCTATCTATCTATCTATCTATCTATCTATCTATCTATCTATCATGCCACTCTTCACTTAATACAGGCCCGCAATGCTGTAACAAGTCTGCAAGTAAACTATTGCAAACTTAACAAATTATTAATTTCATAAGGTTTCCTCATACAGTACATTAAATACATGCAGGTTAGGTGGACTGGTGATGCTAAATTGGCCCTGGTATGTGTATGTTCAGCCTGTGATGGTCTGCCTTCCTGTCCAAGTGTTATTACTATCTTACACCCAATGCTTCATAGTCATATGTTCCAGTTGCCCTATTACCCTGCCCTGGATAGGCACAATAGGAGGATGGATGGATGGATAATGTACACATAAAGGTACAGATTAGTTTAACATACTGAATTAAACATACTGATTAAAAAAATGGGACCTAATAATATATTTCCATTAACATTATTTATGGTCATTTGTATAGCAGTGTACAAAACGTCAAGAATAGACAGCATAGCCGGCACATTCTTTGCCATGCACTGGAGTGTAAGAGTAAACCCCAATTTCACAAAGAAGGAACCCCAGGTATGCACAAGTATGGCAAATAGTTCTTGTTTTTATTACATTTTATGCTTTATTCTTTTCATTAATATGATGTCTACTTTTTGCTTTTGTATTATTTTAAACACAAAACAATTCATGAAGTCCACAAGTGCCTGTATACCTCTCCTCACTTTGTAATACCTGTGACACAATATGCACAGAGGCAGCAAATAAAGCACTAAATTTTAGTTCTTATACTTGGACTCAGTGCAGAAAAAAATTAGCTGAAAGGTTTCATTCTGAATTTTTAATGTAAGTAGCTTAGGGACAGGTACATGGTTAAATAATAACCTCATGTAAGCGGACTATGAAAGCAGTCATGTGTATTGCACCCCTTTTCTCAAATGCAAATGTGGACTTAGCCATTCTAAAACATTGTGTCCAATCAAAATGAATGTCTCTGCCTTAAAGTGGGGTCTGCTAATCAAAGGCATCCCACCACTATCATGCATATTGTATACCCTCAGCTTTGTCCCATGTTATCATTTAGTCAGAATGTTTTTGAAAAGAGTGTAAACATATATGTAGCCCTTTGTTCGCACATGTGATGAACAAGACCCAGAATGCTCTATTGTCTGTTTTTGAAACTGCTTATTCTGAGCAGGTCATCAGAGTCAATCCTGGCAGCAGTGGACGCAAGGCGGATTTTATCCTGATTGCGACGCCAGTCTGTCACATAGACACTCACAGACACACACACACTATCTCTTCCTTGCAAGCGCACGCGCACACACACACACACACAGAAGCAGTTTAATGATTCCAGTTCGACTGACTGCCTCCTCTGCCTTCTATTCCAGACTGAGTGTGCTCTTGCCCTTAATTGTGTGGCTTTCCTCCAGGGGTGCCATTCTCTTTACATAGTTGAAAGGCATGGGGTCAGGCTGTCTGTTTGACACTTTATTGAAATTATTACCTGAAATAAAAAAGTCATTTTTTCTTTGGTAAAGGAATCCACCTTTTTTTTCTGTGTGAATGTATTTGTCACTATAGAACTTGCAGAAGAGAGAACTAATGGCCACCTTTGTCTTACCAAGCAATGTCACCAGCATTTTTTTCACCTCCCTGCAGATCCGTCACACTCTTTGCTTGCTGCATGGTCAGCAAATCATGCTGAAGAGCCATCCCTCCCTCTTTCCTCGGCCTCCTCTCTGGGCACCAACCAGCTAATTAAGTGTTGTTTCCCATTCCAAATCCCCCCCCACCACCACCACCACACACATACACTGACGCCCGCAGCTTCCAGCCATCAAGAAATACAAGAGGAATTTGAAACCTGGCTGTGCATCTTGACTTAGTGTGACACATTCAGTGCCTTTATTAAAAAAGACACCCTATAGAGGATTTTTCCATTTTCTTGTATCTTCTGTCTGGTAGAGGACTTTGGTGATGCCACACGCAGTAGGCACACCTTGGGTAACTCGTGACGAGTGCCAGGGGACCAACTGGATTGGGAAAGTAATAATCACGCCCAGCAGCCATGAAGCAGTTATTCCCACTCTCATCCTGAGATGGACTTTACTTCCCCCCCTCCTCTTTCAATTCAGTTTCTAGCAATTTCCTTAGTCCGCAGTGAGCTTGAAAGAGGAGGTGCAGTGATGAGTAGCCGCCTCTGCTCTCCACTATTGGCATTTTTTTTTCCTGTGGCCCCTGCTATCTCTGGTCATGGTCAGTGAAGCGATCCCAGCAGACATTTGAAATCCAGCTGTGAGGCTCACAACTGCAGTGTGCTCACATGGAGAGAGTCCCCCGGCAGGAATTTATAATTGAGCATTGTAGTTATGTGTCTCAAATACAAGAATATTTATAATCTTTATTTTTAGAAAGTTTTTATCCACCTCCCTAGGAAAAAGTCCCTAATTATGTGAAGTACAAATGAACCATATGACATATAGGGATTCATATATTTTTGGTCATTTATGGCTAACTGTGAAGACTGGGAGGAATACGCCAGTTTTTCATGACAGGCATGTCCCCAGGAAGGGATGTCATTATGTTCTTAAAAAAAAAGAGAAATAGAGAGGTGAGGGAGGAGTGAGGTGAATCTCTTTGTAACTTCTGCCAGATTCATCCCTAGTCCTTTTCTCAAAGGCGGACTTTTTAATGATTACCATCTGGTGCCATGGGGCTTCTGCTCACGGCTGGCCATCTACTAATGATGACTGGCCTCGAATTGCAGGCTGATCAAAGGTCACTACTATGTCTGGCTGTGCCACTTTTCTAATCATATAAGAAGAACAATCAAAAAATAAATGGAAATCGTTTGTTTGTTCGATTTTACATTTGGTGTTAAAAAAAAATGAAGTGACCAATGATTTTTTTTCTCCTAGTAATATTACTTTTTGTGATGTCAATATTAAACTTAATGATGATGCTGTGAGCATAAAAAAAAAAAAAAAAAAAAGAATTTGCTGATTTAACCAATCCTTTGGGAAGGGCGCTCTGTCTTTAATGTTTTTTCAAGAATTCTGCGGGGAGAGAAAGGCCAGCTTTTTTTTTTTTTTTTTATTTTCAGCTCTGCGTTGACTGTTGAAACTTGCTTGAAAACAGTTCCTATTCCCTCGCTGTCTGGAGAATCCTGCATTCTTGAGCACACAGACACACGTTGTTAAGAATTCATCGGCCTGCGCTTGCATATTCCCTCAGTACCAGCAGGGTTAATCCCTGAACAGTTCCTGCTGTTCTAAAGCAACTATTCCAACCACCAAAGTTCACAAAAACAAGACCAAATGTGATGCTGTTGCAGCAGGCAGAAGCTTTTATTTCTTCTTAACCCCCCCCCCCCCCCACACACTTTCCTTTTCCTCCTCCCCATCTCTTCCTGTCTCTTCCCACACTCTGTGTGGTTGGCCTTTGATTGAAGTTTCTCACATTCCCACTGCTCTGCCCAGGGGCTGTTCTGCCAACTTCTTGTACTCCCTCTGCTGTGGGCTGGTGGCTGTTATTCTAGTCGGACACATTCCCAGAGCCATGGCTGTCCAAGCTGAAGACATTGCCTCCGCTGTTGACCAGGGACTTGCAGCACGCCCTCGTCTCTATGCTGCTGTTACGCTCAGTTTCCTGTCTGACAGAAATTAGTGCTGCTATCCAAGAGAGGTCGGCATCGCGCTGGAGGCCACTTCTGTCAGAAAGCCACACTAAACTGTATCACACCAAATGGCTGATTTTGGCAATTAATGCTGAATGCGTTTCAGAAATTTTTAGCGTGTGTCTGCATGTGGGCATGTCGAGTGTTAATGTACAGAAATGCTTGCACAAAGAAGGTAACTGGTGAAATCAAGAGAATTATTTTTAACTACTATATCTTGTACCTGAAAGAAAAGTTATATTTTAATTGATGAAAAGCACCTACTAGCATAGTAATGTGAATTTATTGTGCATGTATATGAGACAAAACATAGCATGTTTTGTTTTTTTTAAGTTCATGTAAATAATATTGCAGAATCTTACAGGTTCACTGCATTGGGTTTGATTCACACAGTAATTTTCTGTATGGAATTTATATAGTCACCCTATATATATATTTTTTTTTTTTCAACGCTACACATTAAATCCCCTCCCTCCCACACACACACATCCTGAAGACGTGTATTTTAGATGATTTTTTAATTCCAAATTGGCCGTTTCTTTCAAGCAATCAAAGGAGGAAGAAAGAGCAGGTGTAAGACGCACGAGGAGGAGTAAAGGTGTAGGGGGCATGCTGAGAGTCACCTTTAAAGACAGGAAGTATAAAAGCGGACAGGAGGCAAGCAACACACCTTGAAATGATAGGGTCTTTGAAACAGACTTTAACGCAAACGTGTTCGAGGAGAGAGAGCCCCGGTCATGAGAGGTTCTGAAACACAAGGATACCAAGGAAAAGAGCTGAATGTACACATAGATCATGAGTTATCAAATATTTTTACATTTATTCTATTGTCTGTTATGGGGCTAGTAACAATAATTAAAGAATATGCAGTTTTTCCTTATATCTTTGACCTAGTATAGCGAGAAGTCAAGAAATACATTCATATATCACCTCTGTTACCAAAGAATGATCTAAAATATTTCAGGATGGTCTATGGATCCTTAGTTCATTTTTTATTTAAAACTAGCTGATTACCCAGTGGCTTCACTCACTGAGTGCAAGGGAAAAAAATAAGTTTGTTAATTGCCAATTTTATTTTTCAACAAATAAAGAGCACTTACAATAACATAGAAATCAATATAAACAACATAATTAACATCATTATCATATGAGAATATGAAGTAATATATAAGAAGCATTTTGCATATAAATATAAATTATTAAACAATAAAATCTTCTTCTATAATACGCTGCCGTGACTGTTCGTTTGTTTGTCCAGGATTTTAAATCACCTGTAGCTCGCAAACCGTTTCACCTATTGACTTGAAATTTGGTACACATATACTATGTGACGTCTACTATCCTCTTTCGGGATGATGATTTTATTACTCTTTTTGTCTTTATTTTATTTTATTGTAGAATCAACTCTCGGTAGCGCGCAGCAGGGCGGCTGTGCAGCGAATGCGTACGCCGCCGTTCTCATTCCCTACCACCTTCTCTAATCATTCTTGAGGCAGATTGAAGACTTAATTGCCAGATTACGTGAAAGGTTAAAGAAAACGTACTAAGTAATTGCAACACAAAAACTAACTTAATCAGTTTTAACGCAAAAAAATGCTGACGAAAGAGAAGCAGCAGGCCGCTAGGGTGGAGTAAAGAAGAGCTGCTCAGGAAGCAGCAAGCACATCAACCTCTGAGCAAACGAATGCTAAACGTACAGAGAAAGAGGATGAATACTATGAATGCTCAAGTCAAGTGTATTCACTGCACGTTACCGTGCAGTGCGCCGTTACTGGTATTTTGATAAAAGAATTTGAACAACATATAAGAAGCGTATAAATTATTAAACATACATTAACATTTAAGAAGTAAAGATACATTGAGTACTACTGCAGTGCTTTAGGGTATACTGCATTTTTTGTTTGCCCATTACGTGCATAAATGTATACATTTTTTGGTGTACCTACCTGAGAACACGCGACATATAACTGACCTTGGGAGAAGCATGGATTTTAAACATGTGTTGAGTTCATCTGCTGGTGTCCCTCGTGGAATAACTGGTAATGTTTGACGAAAATCTCCTGCGAGTAAAACGTCAGTGCCTCCCATTATTTTGGTAGGATCTCTGAGATCTTGCATTGTTCGGTTCAAGGCTTCATAAGCTCTTTTATGTGCCATGGTGCACTCATCCCAAACTATTATCTTTGAATGTTGCAAGAGTTTTGCCTTTCCAGAACCCTTGCGTATGTTGCAAATTGGATTTTCGTCGTGAGCGAGGTTTAATGATAATTGCAATGCCGAATGTGCTGTATGGCCTCCATCTAATAATGTAGAAGCGATTCCCGATGACGCTACAGCCAGAGCTATGTCACCATTCGCTCTCTCGGCAAGAATCAGGTTTATTAAGAATGTTCTTCCTGTTCCTCTGTGGTCATACGTAATTTCCGTTTCAAATGCTCATACGTAATTTCCGTTTCAAACGCGAAAAGAATTTTATATATATAGATAAAGTTTACCTTCCTGACTTCTGTTGTGTACAGTAAAACCTCTAAATCCACACCTTTAAAATGAAGGACTCTTAAAAGTCTTCACACTTGCCTTTATAATATCTCGTACCTGTTTTGCTCCCTGGACAGTGCTTATATACCTAAAATGGCTTTTAGAAGGATTCTGTTTGGCATATCCCACTGTCACCTTTGTGTCCCTTTGCATCCCTTCTTTGGTTGAGTCATTTTCACAGTAGGAACACTTTTGAGAAAATAGCCCCATACAACAACAATGTCGGGCAGCCTTCTTTTCATAAAATATTTTCTTCATAAATATCTAGTCATTTACCATACATGTGTGAAAGTTAGCTCTCTACAGAAGCTAAAAGAAAATTTAAAGTTACACATTAGAATTAGAAATGGTAGCTGATTTACTGATCTTGACTACTTATTTGTGATTTAGTGGTTATGAATACCACATGGCAGATCCTGTAATGTCAGATCAGTTCTTAGTCGGGTCATTATGTGTGTAGATTTTTCACATTCTCAAGCAAGTGTATTAGTGTAGGTGTGTGCATGACTGATTTGCAATCCAGGGTTCATTACTAGATTGCGTTGAATCTTGGTAAGATAGACTCTGGCTAATCACCTGTGCTGTTAAAAAACTGGTTTAGAAATTAGATACATGGTGGAATGTTTACATGGTAGGTTTCATAGTTTCTTCTGGTTCAATGAAGACATTTTAAGCAAAGGTAAGTTTTTTGTGGCACTAGTTTCTAAAAATAGTGTCAGTCGATAAATGATAAGAGGGGAAAACAGACTGAGCCAAACAGACATGAGGTAAGGTTTTGTTTACAAAGCTTAATGGTGGTGTCACCTAAAGGCCATCAGGCAGAGGATGGGCAAGCATTATGAAGGCCATTACTTTGCCTTTAGGTCTCTGCTATGCCTTGGTGGCTGTCGAAAATGTTTGGACTTTTATGACATAATTGGTACATGCCTGAAGAGAAGGATGTGGTTAATTAGGAAGAAATATTCAAAGATTGTTTTCATAGCAGTGGTTGTAAAGAAGTTGTTCAGTGAAAGAAATGAGTGATTTTGTAGAAATCTTACAGAGCAGGACCTTCTTAATTGCATGACCTCAGGTAAATGATTTTAAAAAGGATCAGCCTTCCTTGCAACTGGTACTTTTATTTATTTATTTATTTATTTTACACAAAGTGTCTTTTTGCAGGTTTGTGAGAGTGTTTGTGTATCATTTTAAAACCCTAGTCACATTTTTGCCTGTCATTGTGTCCTGACTTTAGAAGGCTATGCATAAAAAAGAAGTTTCCTTTTTGTGCTTCTGTTCACCTGCTGAAGAGTGAAATTCCCTGAAGCAGATGAAAGAAGCAGGCCGTCACATGACACTGAACAACGCCCCCCCAAAGTCCCACTGCATGCACAGAAACACACACACACACACACACACGCACACACACACACACCAGCTGTTGGGTTCCTGGTTGAGGCCCAAGAAAGGAGAGGAAGGGGACTAAATTAGAAGCAGCTATAAATTTACCTCAGGTCCGCAAATCATTAACAAGATAACTCGCCTTTGAAACATTCCTCAGCTTGAGGAGGCTGTTAGCGCTGGCTGTCATTAAAGCTGTTCTCGGCATTAGTTTGACACAGCAGCGAGTATCCAACACTTTCAGTAATCAAAAAAAGAAATCTGAACGCTTTGTTAATTTCCCACCTTGCTGACTAACATGCGTCAGGGTGGAGTGTAGCAACGCTGCACTGGATTGTGCAGCTGAAATGGATTCAGGCTGGGAGTCGATTTGGAGGGACTGGTTTGGAGAATATGCTGCAGGCTTTGTTTTGCTTTGCCAGGCTCAGACTTGCAACTTTTCCTCCTCATCTCACACTGTGCTGCCCATGTGCTCCTCCTCAGGCTTACATGTATGATATTTTAAACATTTTGTCTCTCGGTTTCCCTTTCTTAATTGCAAAACATTTTAATGTTTCAACAGGCTCAGTCCCTGTACTTTATTTGGTCCAATCCTATCTGAGTATTCAGTACTTGGCTGATGCCAGAATTGAGTGTCCCTTCTTGCTTGAGTGTAATTTGAAGTGATTTCTTTCAAAATCGCATAGCCTCTGTAGACGTAGTAAGAAACCCTAGTATTTTAGGGTTAGTGCTCTCCATTGCGGTTAAGAGGTGTATGTTACACATACTGTACATATTGTCTCAATGTCACAGCATCTGCGATTGGGACTTGGTCTTATTCCTGAAATACCAGAAAGGAGAAATGTGGTCAAAAATCTCCTTCGGCTCCACCTACACACCAGCCTACTAAGCTATAGGAACACTTCTCCCACTTGATAAGCGATTGGTTGTTTGCCTTATTTAGGTAGGCCACTTGGCTGCCATCAGCATCGGCTCCAATATGAGTCATGCTGACTGATTGCATCCATATTGGCTAGTTTCCTTTACCTTTCTTGGCTGCAGATTTTAACCAACTGTCTGTAAGAAATTTACAGCAGAATAATCACTGAAGTCTCAGCAGGCGATGAGCAAGACAAAGTGTTTAAATCACTGGCATAATCCAATTTTGAGTTCTGCGAGGCGTGAAAAATGCAGATTATTTCAGTGCTGTTTCGACACCTTGACTTGTTTGTGCTCTTCAAAATCTGTCTAATTGACATTGGCTGACCACCGACGCAGCTGAAGACTTTATTCTTACAGGTCCTTTGGTAAACCATACTCTGTCAAAATTTTGTATCAAAGGTGAAGTGCCACGTAATACATATTAGTCATTACCTTGATTTCTTTTTATGCTGTTATCTGTAATAAGAATGCTCTTTACAGATGTGCTGTGTGTATGTATTTATATGTGTTCTGACAGTATGAGGTAAGCAGGTAGCAGGGAAAAGCCCAGAAATTCTAGCCTCATTAAGCAGAAGGCAGGGTCTAGCTTGTGATGTGACTCCAATATGTCGTGCAGCATACTCAGTGCTTGAAGTGGGCCGATGCGCCATGGAACACAGTACTGGTAACTCTTGCAATTTCTACATAGAGTACTGACATCTCTTCTTAGGGTTTCTTAAATGCTCTTTAATTGAATATTGATGTATCCTGACACTCAACACTTCATGGTGAACGTCCACCCTGCTCTTCGATAAAATATAAGTGTGATGGGGGAACCTGCCTAGAGTACTGGTGCCTTTTCTTTGGGTACCACCACAGTTTTTGAAGTGTTTGAAGGTTCATGGGGACCTTGCCCCCCTTCCCACCAGTGCTCTTCAATCGAATGATGATGCATCCTGGCACTCAGTGCTTCAAGGGGGACCTCCACCCCACTCTTCAATTAAATGTCATTGTACGGGGAACATACCTAGAGTACAGTTACCTTTTCTGACCATACCAATAAGTACCAGCATCTTTTCTTAGCGTTACATAACAGGGCTGGAAGCTTCACAGGGGAAAACACCCTATACATCCACTTTTCTTATATTGATAGTTATTTTATTGTTATGTACAGGGTACCAGTAATTTGATTTCACTTCAGGAACTGGACACACTCATACTCTGTTAATATTGTCAGTTCACCTAATGTGCACGGTTATGGGATGTAGAAAGAATTACCAGAAGAAATCATCAAAAAATACAAGAAGAATTAGTAAATTCTACACAGGCAGGTACTAAGTTATGGACAAAACCTGTGCTAGCTGGAGCCATGAGATTGTCTGCTTGTGCCACCCAAGTTAATGTGTGGTGTTTTGCAAAATAAAATAGTCCTTATTCCTTCCTTCATTCATTTTCTTAACCAGCTTAATGCAGTATAGGATCACAGTGAGTTCAAGTGCATCAGGTTCAAAGCGGGAAGTAATCCAAGATGAAACTTCAGTCCATCCAAGGCATATAGAATAGTCAAAAATTTGTGCAAATAAGTAATATATATGTTGTGAAATGGACGTTGTATAGCGCCTGGCCCGGCACAGACTATTACACAGAGGCATGTGTAAAAACACAAAGACTTTATTTTTTCTTCAGCTGGAGAGCATGTCTTCCCCGTGAACCCTCCAGCCACAACACAGTTCCAAGCACAGTAACAACACAAACCACAACCCTTCTTCTGGCACCAGCACTCATCCCAGGCAACCTCGTCCTCTTCCTCCCGATTCTGGCACTGAGTGGTGGTTGCCGGTCCTTTTTATAGCCCACCGGTGCTGTGTAGTTATCCAGGCTGGCTCTGGGATCCATGCAGCACCCCCTCACGGCCACCCATGATCCCCAAAGGTTTGTGGAGAACTCCATTTCCCATGGAACCCTGAGGGAAACTGAGGCACCATCATCAGCCAAGGAGGCTGCCACCAAGCGTCCTGGGGGAGGTACTGAGGAGCCCATGGCTACTCCCCTGCAACATAAGTAGAAGGGGCGTCCCGGCCAGGCATGGGACCTCGTCACCCGCCACAATGTATATATTTTTTGTTAAAAATAATCACAAGAAACCACATCCAATGGTTTTGTTTACAGTGCTAGAAAGTAGTACTGTGATTTAGTATTTTTTAAGAATAGCTTAACTTTGGTGTTCTTTTAATGGTCCAAAGTGTGAATTAAGGTGAGAGTTGACACAGATTAGGAGAAGAATTTAAAGTAAATGCCTACAACCGTAGTGGCTTGGCCACATCAGTATAAAAAGCACAGGCTCTGTCTCACAACTGGCCTTTTTCAAACCTGGTGCCATGTTTGTCAGTTTGCACTCTCATATTCTTTTTGCTCAGGCTCTGTACCCTATGACACCCGAGCTTAAGTGGGTGGATGGAAATTTTTTTATTCTTTTGCTGATTTTCATTCCTTTTCTGGAACTTTGTTTAGCAAATCAGTCTCAATTAATTTTAGTATTTTATTTTTCTTTAATTCTTGATGTATTATTAATGTCACATACACCTTCAAATGCAACTCATGCAGGAATTAAAATAGGACTACATCAGCAAGCACCTGCAGAAGGAAAAAAAAACAGGCGGAAGTAAATTTCAGTCCAAAGAGCAAATTTGGAACATACAGAGTTATTTTGCATTTTCTTCATAACTCAATAAATATACTATAAAGTATGATAAACAATGATGACTATTTGTGAAGGGAAATTTGACATGAAATATTTAAAAACCTCAGTTATGAAGAAACAACAATAAAATATAACAAGGTAGCTTCAGGTATCACAAGTATAAACCACAGAGCTACAGTATATAGAAATATTTATGAATACCATACTCAGTTTTAAAATGCTTTTGTTTTAGCCTGAAAAACTTTTTAAAATAAAAGACATATAAAATTTTGAAATTAATTGCATGTATTTTTTTCCTCAATGATTCATAGCAAATTTAAGAATTCATTTTCAAGGTCCGTTTACTATGCTGAGGATAAACCTAAAAGCCAAAGATATCACATAAATCAACACGGAGCCACAAGGCGCCCCTATGTTTTTGGTTTCAGCACTTATTTATCAGCCACAATTTTCAGCCACACTTTTTCTTTGGTTTGCCATGTACAGCTGCAGTAATATACTATTAGGTAAGTGCCAAGCATATTTAAAGTTTATTATTTTGGTGAGTTTCTTGAATTGGACTTTCTCTACTGTGTGAATGGCCAGTACATTTTTTGCAATAAAAATTGCGCTTTGATTGTTGTACATTTTGGTCAGGCGTTCACATCTGTGGAGGATCATGTAGCAGCCAAAGAGTGCATGTCAGGCTTTCCACATGCTTAACAGGATGATGGTGTTGTTTTAAATCATAAAAAAGGATTTGTGGGGTTGCCTGGGTTTCATGACGCTAACTTTGGGCAGAGAGCGCCAATAAATATGGTTTTGTTATTCGTCTGACCTTTTAAGACACTTTCCTTATTCTAGTGTGCTGTAAAATCCTTCTCAAAATTAATCATTTCTGTTTAGTGCCTGAATCTTCCTCAGTATTGCTGCTCACGGTTTTCTTTCTCAGCGCTTCCCTCTGTAGAAAGAAGGATGCAATAGTGGGACATCTTTGGAAATTTTCTAGTAAAAGTGTGAGGGGCTGTCTTTTCTTTCTCATGAACAAATATATTTTGTCTCTTAGCAAGGGAGCAGATGCAGTGAACAGGGAAGTTTCCTGGTGGTGCTGTGCATGACTGCCAGTAAGGTTGCATGTACCTGTTGTGGTATGCAGTGCTTCAGCTTAGACAGAATGATAGCAGTAATTTGCGCTGGGCAGTAGAAAAGTCCTCTATCTAATCTTGAGGAAGGAGCCTGTAGTGTACATTTTGCATGCAGTTTGCAAATGTATTTGTCCTGGTTTGTACAGAGCCATTAGACACCTTTTTTCTGTCTGAGCTTTAGTGAATAACCCACTGCATGTATGCTGCATTGGATGGATTGTTTATCCCCTTCAGGAGAAAACCAAGTGGTTGTTCAGAGGATGATAAACTACATATGAAATGTATGTAATTGTGGAATTGCTCATGATACCAATATCATTATCAATACCATTACACATTTCATAATTACTGTTATTTTATTAGCACTCAGTCTTTTCCATGCTATAGTAATTTTAGACAAACTGAGCTGATGGATGACTCACAAACTCCACTTTAAAAATGACTCCCTTTATACTGTCACAAGTGGCATAGATTCTGTATGTGTTGCTGCTTTGAAATGCTCCAAGTGTCAGATGCCACTCCTTCATGTGATAAAAGTTCCACTGACGTTTTTTGTATAGCTTTTATATTATCAGTTTATCAGTTTGTGTTTAGTAAAGCCTTTCTACAAGATCAAATTTGATTTGATAGAGACTGAATTTATTAGAGTTGACCTGGAATGTGGATCATTGCCTTACACAGATTACACAAGTTATCCATGTAGATGTATCTAGAATGTTCACTGAAAACCACATTGCTGAATATTACACAGTTTTTGCAGTTTTGAAGCTCTTTGCACAAAGTACAGTACATCATGAGAAGTAATGGGTAGAACTGATGAAGCTGTTATCTTCTGATATTTTATAGTAATTTTAATTTTAATAATAATTTAAATTTTTCATTTTAATAAAATGTAGTAAGAAATCATAAAAGTAACTGATTATCAAATACTAGAAAGATGAGTGTCATATGGAAAAAGATGATCTGATGTAGCAGCCTCAAATGGGAGCAGCGAAAGAAGAACAAGAAGAAAGACGATGTCAGCTTTGCATAAAGTGAATTGGAAAGAAGCAATCCTGAAATTTATTCATCATTGCATGTGAATATTTTAGTTTTTAGCAAACTTACTAATTTTGACTTCAAGTACAAGTATGCATAAGTACAGGTATCCTTCTGAGTTTAAGTACTTGCCTTGTGTTTTCCTTTCCTTGCCCAACTGTTCTAAATACATCTTGTCGCCCATCCTTGTGTCACTCTAATACAGGATCATAGGTATAGCTTATAGCTTGTAGCTCTATTTCTCTGCACTGTTTCAGGGTTAGGCTCCAGCTTTACTGTGGCCCTGCTTAGGATAAGTGGGTTTGAAATTGTATGGATGGATTTCTCAGACCTTAGTATGCCAGAATATCTACAGATATTCTACGGCTTCCACGAGTCTTATTTCACCCGTGGTAGCTTATGCAGTAGTATAAAGAACTTAACAGAGGTGGTTCAGGCTGTGTTACTCTCGTGCTCACATTGTCCAACGAGGGGAACACTTGATCATGTTTTCAGCAGTTCCTGTTAAGCCCAGTGAGAAGAGTGGCATCATGGGTGTCATGAACAGGTGCTGAAATTTATTTCAAACCCCATCAGTAAAGACATTACCCACAACAAGCATCTGCATCTTCTTGGTCAATTATATTTATCAAGGCAGAGGAGTGGCCACAGACCTTAAAGAACACACCAACAGGTCTCCTGAGAAACTGGCAGCTCAAGGCTGGTCCGGGAAAGAAATTCAGATTTCCAGCCAGTATTGTACAAACCACAGGTAGACCAGATATTGCTTTGTGGTCTGAAACAGCAAAGCACATCATTTTACTTCTGCTGAATGTCCCCTGGAAAAACCAAGGAAAAGAACAGGGCCAAATATGAAGCCTTTGTTCCTGAATGGCATAGGCATGCCTGGAATGCTTGCTATATACTAATAGAGGCAGCCAGTAGAGTAATACAGGTGTTAATAAGAGCAGGGCTGTGGCCTCAGGATGATGATAAATCAAGAGAAATGATTCATGGACAGCAGTAGGCACAGGATGACTACCCAGCGAGCTACAGATAGCATGCCTGTTAGTCTGCATGTATAGTTGTCAACCTGCATGGAGTTTACACATACTCAGAAGAAAGGTTAACTGAAAGATCAGGTTAGCTGGGGATTGCAAGGTGCTCGTTTGCAGGATGCTCACACTGCTCACCACACAAAGCAGAGTTCAAGCAGCCCTGGATGAGCATTGGAACACACAGTGACTTCAGGTTGCATCACAGATGATGTATCTGAGTGTACCATGAGAAGAATTACGATATATTTATAGTATATATTTCTTTTAAAACTTCCACATGAACAGCTAGAGTAATTATAACCAGGTTGAGACTTGAAGAGGTTTTAAGTATTGTCCATCAAGCATTTTACCTGTTTGTATTATTGTAAAATCCAACCACGCAGAAGAAGTAAGACAAAATTACAAAAAATGCTTTTGCCCTTCTTTTCCTGTTCTCTGGTTCTGGTAGCCACTCTCAGTCAGTGCTCAATGCTGTCTATACTTCATCTAGAGAAACTGCTCAGGTGGCAAGCCAGCTGCACCTTCTCTAACATATTTTACACACGTCGAAATGTTAGATGAAGTCAATAAATAAAAAAAATAAACTCTTTGGAAGAAAGAATGCACTAGTCATAAGACACTCTTATTTAATAATTGTCAAGTAGTGCACAGTTCATGCAGGAAGGACTAAAGACACTTAAGGGAAATTTCAGAAGTTTTGTGACAAGGCTCTTCTGTATTATCATTTGTTGAAATTGTGACATTTTAAGTAGCAAAGATTTGCTCTGCAGTCTCCTAGCCTCAGAGAAGCATTACATTGAAGTGTGACACCTAGTGGAACTTGAAGGTGCTCAGTTTGAAACTTTTGATATTATAATGGAAATGTACTAATGTAGAGATTCAGGGCCACATTTTCAGTTTTTATGTAATTTGGGATTTTCATTTATCAAAGTATTATACAGTTTAAAAAGGACATTTATTGTCTTTAATGAATTGTCAACTGCATTTAATATGATGTTTTCTGAAAAGAAAGTGAAATTAAATAACACTGTAGTGAATGTATAATTACAATACAGGAGTACGGTGTTAGAATGATAGAAACCCACAAAAAAACTGATTTATTCAACATATTGTACATATTTACCACATTCTATCTGGAATGCTTTCTACATGATATTTGCTTCTTCTCCTCACTGTTCATATGGGTTTCCATCCACAGTTCAAACACATAGAGTTAAGATTGATAGGGAACTCTAAATTGTCCTGATATTGTATAAGTGAGTTTTGACACATGCACCTCAATGAATGTTAAACAAATTACAAATTAAGTAAAATGGAAGGTGCATTAATGATTTATTATATTGCAAGAAATTTTAATAGTGGTTCGCAAGATTTATGAAACTCCATTTTAATGCATTTTTAGTAATTATGTTTTTCAATACGCAGTGGTGAGAAGTACAACCATATAGCAGGAATAACGGTCTCACTGACTTTAAATGGGATGCCAGTCAATCACAGGACACTCCCACACACACTTTTTTAAACTGGATGTTACCAATTTTGTAATAGCATGTTCTTAAACTGTATGAGGAAACTGCATTCCTGCAGGCTTAGGAAGAACATCCACAGTGCATATAGAAGGCATCTCAACTAGAAATTAAATCACAATTCAGAAATTGTGAGGCAGTGTCAACAACCATTAGGCCACTGCTAATCCATCCATCCATTATCCAACCCGCTATATGCTAACTACAGGGTCACGGGGGTCTGCTGGAGCGAATCCCAGCCAACACAGGGTGCAAGGCAGGAAACAAACCCCAGGCAAGGCACCAGCCCACCACAGGCCACTGCTAATAATGAAACAAAATTCTAATATTTTCAAAGCTACTTTATCCAATTCAAGGTTATGGGGAGACAAAATCTATCAAGAGAGTGTTGAGTGCTGGACAGGGTGTTAGTCCATCATAGACAAAATATTATCATTTGTAATTAGTTTAAAATCACACAGTATGTCCTAGTAGCAAGTGAACTAAACCAAGTTTGTCAACTCAATTTCTGTCTCTAACTGACAGTATGACCCTGAGCTGGTCACTGAACTTGTCTGTGCTCCAACTGACAAAGATATAAACAGTTATAATATATAATACAGTGCCCTATATAATGTTTGGGACAAAGACATCTTTTTTTCATTGATATTCCCCTCTTCTCCACAGTTTATAATTACAAATCAAACAATTCAGATTTGATTAAAGTGCACATTTTAATTTAAGGGTATTGGCCTACATTTCGGTCATACCATGTAGAAATGACAACACTTTTTTACACATACTATACACTGATCTTGTAAAGTGAATAAAAGTGTCTTTCAAATAAAAAAGAAATAATATTAACATGCTTGCAAAATGCAAGTAAATTCCATAAGTCTATAATATATGTGTCTGTATACACGTATACATGCAGACAACATTTCCCTTATTAGTACAATATTATATGAAAGATATGTATCACAGAATATTTTATGTTTGACAGGGTTATGGTTCTAATGCCAAATTGCTTGTATACATTGTTAAAATTCAGAAAGAATAAATATTTGTTTGTAATGTGAGCTCAGCAGTTCTATGTGGAGTTTGTATGTTCTTCTTCTATTTGCATGGGACAGTGGGATCCTTCCATATAATCCTGGGACAGCCGAAAAGTCTAATTACCCCATTGTGTGTTTGTGCAACTTGTTATGGGTTACCGCCATTGTAACTGGTGGAACTGGACAAAACTTTTGACTCTGAGCATGTGAAAGGGTAATGTTAATGAACCATAAAAACAGAAAGATTAACAAGTATACAGTGGAACCTCGGTTTGCGAGCATAATTCGTTCCGGAAACGTGCTCGTAGTCCAAAGCACTCGTATATCAAAGTGAATTTCCCAATAAGAAATAATGGAAACTCAGATGATTTGTTCCACAACCCAAAACTATTCATATAAAAATGATTAATACAAAATATAAAGTAAAAATACATAAAACAAATTAACCTGCACTTTACCTTTGAAAAGTATGGCTGGTGTGAGTGAGTTTCTAAACTCTTGTGGGATTGCACCCAACGGGACGACACGCGGAAGAGCGTCCCAAAGCAATCGCAGTCTCCCAGCGCTGTAGCAGTTCGCCGTAAAAGCGAATCCGAAAAGATTGCGGACATGCTATAAGCGCCTGCCTTTGGTGGGTGATACAAGGAACATTATAAATGCGCAGGGCCCTGCCTGACTGCTGTGTCTGTGTATAGGAGAGCGGCAGATCCCGGTACAATAAATAACCGCGCTGTTGCTGTTTCAAGCTGAATAAAGCTGGTGTTGCTAAAGTACTGAGACTCAGCTTCATGTTTTAGGGTGCAAGACGGGGACTCGCACGTCACAGCACACACGCATGCGCGAGCACACACACACACACACACACACAAGCGCGTTCGTGCGAGAGAGAGAAGAACCATCAGCTCAGTTGCGATCACATGACGCTCAGCAGACAAAGCGTATACGTACTACTCGTACTGCAAGATCTCGCTCGTTTATCAAGTCAAAATTTATTAAACATTTTTGCTCATCTTGCAAAACACTCGTAAACCAAGTTACTCGCAAACCGAGGTTCCACTGTGGTTATTTTGCCTTTAAAACTATTACCTGCTGTGGTACCTGTCTGAGACAGGTTGAAATCAAAGTAATCTATGTAGGCCTCAGCAGTAACATTTGCTTTGCAACCTGTCTCAGTTATATGCCATTTGGTATGAGATTCGTAAAAGCTATGTTAATGTTTATGATGCGCCATCTGTTGGAATGACAGAGACATTGCATTTTCTTCTTTAACCACCTGTACAAACCTTTTTTATATACATTTTTTTTCCTCTCAAGCGGAGAGCACAAGCAGTTAAATAGAGCAGATTTACACAAAGGTGCCACTGAAAAGGAGACACTCCACAATGCTTGATACTTATTTGCTAACACTGGCAGGTTGTTAAGGAAATCAGTGCATTACAAAGTGCTCCACCCTGTACAACATGACTGCATTATCCATCCATCCATCCATCCATTTTCCAACCCGCTGAATCCAAACACAGGGTCACGGGGGTCTGCTGGAGCCAATCCCAGCCAACACAGGGCACAAGGCAGGAAACAATCCTGGGCAGGGTGCCAACCCACCGCAGGACACACACAAACACACCCACACACCAAGCACACACTAGGGCCAATTTAGAATCGCCAATCCACCTAACCTGCATGTCTTTGGAATGTGGGAGGAAACCGGAGCGCCCGGAGGAAACCCACGCAGACACGGGGAGAACATGCAAACTCCACGCAGGGAGGACCCGGGAATCGAACCCAGGTCCCCAGATCTCCCAACTGCGAGGCAGCAGCACTACCCACTGCGCCACCGTGCCGCTGACTGCATTATACATAACATAAATATTCAGTAATTGATTATAAAGTATTAATCCACCTTACTGAAAGAATAAGTGTCTTGCGTGTCTGTCTCTCTCATTCCAGTAGATGGTGCATTACAAACATTAGCACTGCTTTTACAAATTCTATACCAAGTGGCATATAACAGAGACATAAGCATTGCATGGTGAACTGCAAACGTTAATGCTGAGGTCTATATTGATTACTTAGATTTCAACCCGATATAGACGGGTAGCACAGCTAGTTCCATTATGTTTTAAAAGTTCAATTGTATATTTGTAATCACATTGGCCAAGGGTTCCTTTCTAATGTATAGTGTTGTACTTTTATTCTTGCTACTCTCTGAGAGTTTGCAAACATAAAAATGTTTTACGTTTGTTCAGGGTCATAAACATTCCTTCTTTGTTTTCCCCATTTTAATTTGAATATAAATCTTAGCTTGAATTAACTGATCTAATTAATTGCTGGAGCGAAAAGTAGTTCTCTGTCCTAAAAAGGTTACAGTTTTTGTGTGTAATATATTTTTAGAGCTGAGAAGAGAATTGGTACCTTTAAATCTGAACAGAATAAAATCAGGAAAATTTGTGCCTGTCTCAATTACTTAACTGTTAAATGTCTATTATACTGTCGCTGTTTTCTTTTACTTTCCCTACTAAAAACAAATACGACTTTCTTCGGATGTGTGCGTATTTACTGCTAGACCTCAAACACATTTGCTCCCTCACTTGATACACTCTTGCTTTTAGGTGCACCCTTTAGAGTCTCAGAGAAAGAAATGACATTGGTGCTTTTGAAAGAGCGAACACGCAGTCTTCTCCCTGATTAAATAAAAACAGGTTAAAAGAAATCCAGACATCTGGACAAAAGCCAGATAACAGGCGGCTTTTACTGAAGCACATCAAATTCTGAATAGTTCACTTAAGGTTAAACCCTAATGACTTTAAGCTCAGCATGAGAATGATATTAGAGGGAAGAAATAGAATCTGAGGAGAAAGAGAAAATGGACTGGAACTGATAATAAATTCTCATGTTTTTGCTTAATTTCTGCAAGTTATATGGAATATCGTACCAGGTGCTAAAACACTGCAGTCTTTCACAGAACAAGTTGATTATACCCAGGGGTTAAGGAAACGAACATGCCTCCAGGAAATGAATGAGTCTCGCTTGGCTGAATGGGCTTTTCTCATGCCAGTCACTTCTTATCACTCTTTGTTCTTAAAGAAGTGGGCGGGGCCAGCGTTAAAGGGAGCTTGGAAACACAGGTCAGCACAAAGACCAGGGGAAAACAAGCAGCTTGGAGATGCCGATAAAGTGAGCTACACAAAGTGAGTATAACGCTTAAGACACGTTGTCACAAATAGCCCTACCAGCTATCATTTCTGTCTTGTGTTCCTTCCAAGTTTGCTTTCAAATGGTATATGCCATAGTGAGCTCAGGTTCACAAGTTTGAAAGGTGATCATAACGGTGTGTGCAGGCTCTATCTGGTACTGTTGATTTTCTTTAAGCCTTAATGATTATATATTCATTTATATACTGCCTTACAGAATGAGCAGTTAGTTAAAGATGCTTTCAGTGAACAATATTGCAAAGCAAACCAATAGCCTGGCGCTTCACTTTTTTTTGATTATACTTGCGTGTACTTGGGAGGCAGTGTGGCACAAAGATTAGTGCTGCTGTCTTACAGCTCCAAAGGCTTACAATTATTATGTGAGAGCTTTGCATCTGCATTGGTTTCTTCCTTTTCCCACACACGTTGTTAATATCCATTTATTAATGGAAATAATGAAAGTATATGTGTGTGAGTGTCTTGCGATGGTCTGCTTCCCATTCTTTGTTGTTTCTTCCTTCATGCTGCCACAGTGGACTAGATTCTTGCAACTCCATATGTAAGGAAGAAAATGAACATTTTTTTTTTATCTTGATTTGATATACTTTGTTAATCCTAAAATGGATATGTGTTATCTGACGTCTTGTCCAGGGTTTGTTCCTGCCTTGCACCCTATGCTAGCTGGGGTAGGCCCACAACCCTGTTCAGGACTGAGTGCTTTAGAAATTGAATGACTGACTGGCGTGTATTTTTAATTAAATGCCAGATTTGTGTTTTTATGTTTTTTAAAGTAAATAAGATGGATTACACTCTGCCAACAGGATTTCTTCGTAAATGAACCTCTCACCTATGTAACACCTCACTTCCTCACACTGATTTCTACAAAAAAAGTACAACATGCTTATGGTTAGCCATTTATACAATTTAGTTATTTGTTTAACATGTGGGGACAGGACGTTGTAGTAGGTGTGCACAAATTGGAAAATACGGAGGAAGTCAAGGTAGGCGTCAGCAATGCTACAGAAAATGATAATCAGCAGGAGTGATGTTAAACTCCAGCTTGTAGTAATAGTAGTAGTAGTACTTTGTCACAGTGGTATTGTCACAGATTACACTGATATTCTCAACTGCAATCACCATATGGGGTACTATGATAAATAAGAATAGATGACAAGATATAACTCCAAATCTAAAAGAAAGTGCATCTGTCCTCATATTGTCTCAAAACCCATATCCTTACTTATATTATCATCTAGCCGGCTTTGAGCACTAAAATCTACAGTTTTCATACTGTCAAATGTTGGTGTCACTGTTTGAAAGGTTTAGTTATGCTGGTATTCTCATTCATCTATCTATCTATCTATCTATCTATCTATCTATCTATCTATCTATCTATCTATCTATCTATCTATCTATCTATCATGTTCAATACAGGTTAAGGACCCTTAGCTGCTTTATTTAATTACTTACGTTGTCTCTCTATTAAATACTGCCAATTCCAGGAAAATTATAAGTTTTTTATATTTTTAATTTCATTAGTCCAGTTAATGATTTATAGGGCAAAAAGGTCACCTCTTGTCCAGCGCTTCCAAATAACAGCGTGCAGTTTCCTTGATACCTCCTGTAGATTTGGGTTTGTTGTTTCACCAACGTGTTTGCATCATCCCTCTCCTTTTAATATTTGAAAACTTTTCTGCCTTTTAAAGGTATTTGCTCTCTTTAATGCTTCAGTGGCTTGCTTTGACAGTGCTTGATAAAATGCTCAACAGGCTTCTGTTTACCCTCTTCCAATGCTGCCTGTTTGTCTACTATTGATTTGAAAAGTTGAGTCTCTGTCTTTTGTTTTATTTTATCCTTTATTCACGTGTGGAACAAAGGCTTCTCAGATAAGTTCCGGTCACACAATCCTCCATCACAGCTTTAATAACGCCTTTATTTCTTTCTTTGTTTCTGTTCCAGAAGGTGATGCTACCCACAGGAGCTGCATTTCGGTGGTTCCAGTAGGAGAATAATTCCAAAGCTGTCATCAAGTGCAATGCCATCTCTTGCTTGTATTGTTTCAGGCAAGGATATTTGGCTGAAACGAATGGATGCACCTACTTTTCCTGAACCAAAAATAAACAGAAGTCTATGGCAACTCATTCCTTTTTTTATATGTTCTGTTTGGTACCCTTTTTTTGTCTTTTTCCAGCAGTGATTTTGAGATGGATCTGTACATTGCCAAACTTGAGAAATAACAGACTGAGTATGGACAATCAAATCATTTCTGTGTTTGGTGTTAATGTTGTTTATGTGTGGAAAGATACAGTACTTGTGTAGAGAATGTAAATTTACAGCTATATTTTAAAACTAGTGGCTAATGACAAGCACTATTGTAAATGAGCACCATTATTACTACTTACCACATGCTCTGTATTTTTTATTTTTTTTTTTTTTTATGGGGTGGGATGGGTTATTTTTTGTTACACCAGAAAGCTATAATTTTATACCATCCAATGAAATATTTGTAATTAAAAGAGAAAGTAACCTAAATACAGTATGTAGTTTCCCCTTTTCTGATAGCAAAAATTCGTCAAATATTACCCTTGCATTATTCATCCAGAAAAGTTACCTTTATATATATATATATATATATATATATATATATATATATATATATATATATATATATATATATATATATATATATATATATAGTTTGTTTTTAAAAAATGCTGGAAAAATATTTGTGGACTGTCTTTAATTTGACATTTTCAAGTGTTGCCAGAGAAAACAATTACAACTTTAATTTGTAGGCATCACTTTTAATGCATATTGGCAGATGCAGTGCAGTAATGGGTTAGAAACAGGATACAGGGTCTCTTGTTCAAAAGTTACCAGAGTTACATCCTTAAAACGGTGATGTTTGTAATATTTTAGCAGTTTGGGCTGTTTTTGTGAATAAACTGAATGCATGTACTTGTGTCAAGATTTACAGTTTTGAAGTCTATGTCTACTTTTGCATGGTGTATTTTTTAAAGACAAGTGTTTTATTCTGTTAAAAATAGCACAGTATGACAAAACGTAATGGAAACAGGTTGGGTTTTTTTGTTTGTTTTTTTTTCTTTTTCTTTTTCAGTTTTTTTCCCTTCCCATTTGAGCTTTTCTGGTTTTACTTCACATCAGTGAATTCATTGAAGTGGTAAACACAGTATCAGAATATGTAATAACAATATTTCTTTGGGTGCTTACTATAATTTTATATTTTAATAATATAAAAATGTGAAAATAGATAGGATGTTTTAAAAACCATAATGTGAGAGTGATTGCAATTTAATTTCTATAAAAATAAAATTTGTTTCAAAAAGCGTGACAAAAAGGGTAGTATTTTTCACAAGTCATCTCCACACCGTTACACCAATTGGTCCATTGCTGCAGGTCCAGACAGCCTTGAAAGACGCGTAAAACTTTATTGAACTGTCTCTATCAATAATAAATGTTAACATATAGCAAGTAATGTACTTTGAATATAGAGTAGGAAAATTCAAATAAGTAAATCAAAAATAACCGATCACACAATCTTTGATCATTCTGAAGTATTGGTAAGTCTGCTTGTGTTAACATTTAAACAATAAGCAAACCAAATAACACAATGTCAAATTATGAGAAAAGTAAATGAATAATTTATAAATTTAAAAACTTGTGTAACGCTTTGGAATTGTCCTCTATGCTGTATCCACATCTTGTATATCCGCAGGTCCTTCTCTTCTCTAGTAGGTCTCCAACAAAGATGCATCTCCTTTCCTGTTTTCCCCCTACAGGTCATGTACGTGACACCCAGTCGAGTTCTGTGGTCTGTCTAAGGTGTAACTGGAGGTTTTTCCGTTGCTGGTTTTACCACTACATTGGGTACAAGGTGATAATTGAGGTCATTTCCTGTATAATGCAGCTTGCCTTCTCAAATCATGCATCTGAAATATCTAGCACAGTAGGTCAAAACAATGATTTGTAGTTAAATTAAAATGATCTTTAATCGATATAGTTTTCAAGTAGTTTAAAATAATAACACCTGTACATGTTTCACACAGAAAAAACAATCTAATACGTAAACGAATTCATATTAAAAGTATAAGTTACAACATAGTTATTCAAAATTAAATAGTTTTTAAATCAGATCCAGCCAGGCCTAGTTTTCCAGCTTAACCATATGTGGTATAGTAAGGTAGTTACATACTATATAATTATATCATCTGTCAAGCAATGAACTGTACCAATTTCTAAAGGGTGCCTTGCAGCATTCACTAATATAAAAAAGTTTGTTTAAAAAACTCTGAAAAATGTATTTTATGTGTAGCCAGGATATGCATTCCTCTGAAGTCTTTATGTTAGTGTTATAATATGTTAAAATTATATTCAAGTATAATGGAGTGTTAAGGGTAAGGCAAAACTTTTTTGTACGTCAGTTTCTCTGTAAAACAAAAGTTATAGCTGCATTGTCTTAGTGTTGTGATTATAACTGTAAGCAGGCATATCATTCCCTATTCAGGCTTTTTTAAAATCTAGGAAAACATAAGGATATGCAGGCATAGAGTCATGGTCAATTAATTTTAGTGTATTTTTAGATGATACATTTGTTCTGTTTTATTAAAATACTAGCAGAAATTCTCTCCCAGGTGCATTTCATAGTTTAATTTTTACCTTAGCAAACAGAAGAAGGTGTAGTAATTAATCTCATATTTATTAGTCAATATTATTAATAAACAGTATTGCTATTTGTCTATGCATAAATAAACTATGTAGTATACAGCATGTTTATTCTCCATTCTGGAGTAATATTTATGTAATTGTAAGAAAAAGCATTAGCCTGTTTCTTCTATATTTAAATCTTAATCTGAACCTTTATTTATCATCATTGCTAATGTTATTTTAATTAGAAATTGCAGCTTTTAAAGCTTAAGTGAAAATTAATTTGGTACGTTAGATATCTGGGGAGTAAAAATGTTTTGCTTTGTCATTTTTCTAGTTATCATGGTGACATCAACAAAAATTTCAGAATTTTTTTAATCATGGATTTTTTGCAGATGAATGGGGAATTTTAATTTCACCAATGTACAAAAGGTGTTCTGGTTTTACATGTTGCTGACACAACGAAATATGCAGAGAGTTCTGATGTTCTGCGTGGAATGTAAGAGGATTCTTCAACGCCTTCCACACTATCAGAAGATATGGATTCTTTTGAAATCCTTCAATTGATCCTACCTGTTTTGTTTTAACTGTTTATTGAAGATATTAGGAGAGTGACATTATAAAAAATGTATACTGTATGTGAGACATTTTAGTAATATAACACACAATTATATAAAAACAACTTAAAGCAACACAGATCATGTAGTATTAGGCGGACTGATATGAAAACTTACTTTATTTTTATATATAGATTAACAATTGATCCTAGATAAATACTTTCGTCTGTAACCTCTCAACCACCTTATTTTTCCAAGTACAGTCTCAATGTGTCACTGCTATCTCCTATCATCTAAATGTGTCACTGCTGTCATCTGTCATCTAAAGAGACTCTTGTCCACCCCACGCATCTCAAGCCTCGTAGCCTCTTTTCCACTCGCCTCCTCCACCATCTACTGCTGAGAAAGCCACCCACAATGACATATTGCAGAACTGGCAGCTCTGGTCAAGACCAGGCTACTTCCAAAGAATCAGTCGTGCCTCTGTCTCTGTTACACAGGTGAAATACAAACTTTCAGGAACCTTGGCCGAAGGCTGGATATCAAATGACAATCATCTGGACTCACTCTTCACAAACAAGTCTATTCCTCTTAACTCCGACATTTCATGCATGCATCTCCTGCTGCCAGGTTAAAATAGATCACTCGCAGGTGATCAGTGAGGGGAAATCCTTGTATGTTACTTAGATGATTAACCAGATTCTGCACATGTGGAAAAAAGCAAATTTTCATCTGCTCTAAACTCGGTCTTCTGTCAAATATGTTAAGATCAGCATGCCTTCTTCTTGTCATTTTGTCATTTCACCAAATTCTTGCACTTTTCTACTCTGTTTCTATCTCTAATGTTTCTGAATGTTTGGGTGCCTCCCTACACTTCTTCCTGGTCTTAAAATGACCTTCAGCATTGACCATAAAACTTACTACAACACTTTAGAATCTACAATGGATATACTGTATCTTGCTACTGCTTAATGTGCTCCTACCTCACAAGATTTAAGCAGGTGCTTGTGTTTGGTAATGAAGCAAGCTATCTTCAGCCACTGTCTCCTGTGGTATTCCTCAAGGTTCACTGCTTGTACAATATTTACATACTGTCTGTTGATTACCTGGTTTTTCAGTTTAATGTTTCTCTTCTATACTGACAATACCTCAACCTATTTCTCCCAGGGTCTTCCCAAAGGTGCAAAACAAATTTAGTCAAGTTCATTGCCTGCCTAAACAACATACAGTACATCCATGAATGCCCAATAAATTCATACAAAGAACTTCTTCAGTTCAACCAGCTTTGCAAATTCTAACTCAGTTTCGGCTCCTGCAACCTTCTACCTTCTACTTATTGTCACCAGTCCTGGGGTTGATTTGAGTTTTACAAAGTGCATCTCTGCAGATATTTGGACGTCATTTTACAACTTGACGGAGTCTAACCCTTGTCTCTTTCTGTATTGCAGAAATAACTCTCCTCATTCTCCTCATCACTTCATCTTTTGCTAACTGTATTACCATAATACACATTTTATTGCTTTTCCTGTTTCAGGTATTGATTGACTGAATAAAGTTTAAAAGGTTGCAGCTGGAGTTCTGACTCAAAGCAAACATTAAGTGCTAACTTCCACATCATCTGACCGCGCTGGATAGCTTTGTAATATCACATTTTCTTTAAAACTCTCCTTCTTAAAAAGCTGTTAATCTCTAAATCCCATAGTACCTTTCATCATTACTTCCATTTTATCAACCAGCAAAACAACTGAGATCCTCTGATGCAAGGCCATCTCACAATTCCAATGGCCAATTTTGCAGCCCTTTCAGCTGTATAGTCCCTGCTCTTTAGTACTCTCTTTCACCTGAGTGGACAAACTCATTCATATCCCACTTAAAGACTTACTTCTTTTAGCGCACACATAAATCAGTTTAACTGAAACTACATTCTTGTTTCACTTTTCTGTACCCACTATAATAATCCTAATACTGCCAACCTATCACCTCAAGTTATTCATTTTTTTCCATGTAAAGTTCATTCTACAAAAGTGACAAGTATTTTAAAGCTTATTTATTAACTGTTTAATTTTAGCTTGTTAGGTATGTAAAGCACGTTATGACAGCCTAATCTATGAAAGGCACTATATAAAATAGAAATTGATTGATCGATTGATTGACTGGCTGGCAAGTGAAAGCAGTAAGGTTTGATGTGTTCATTATTTTGTCTGTCTACTAATTATTGCAGAAAAACCTGCCATTTCCTAAGTAAATTTATTAATATAAGAATGAACTGGTTTTGCCCTAATAAGGAACTTTGAAAAACTTGCTCTATGTTCAGCAATGTTTGGTTGACTTCAGCAATCTTTGAATATTCTGTTTTTTGCAAGCTTTGCACTGCATTGTCCAAAGACTTGCTGAATATAGTTGAAAAATGTGAAATACAGTAAGTATCTAAGTGTTTGCAAGTAATTGCTGCCACTAATATACATACATTGACAGTTACTTTAATCTGTAAACTTTGTTGTAGTTAACTGGAACATCTTATTGCCGATTTAATTACCATATTTGGGAATGCACTGTACTTTTTGGGCAGCACAATGGCTAAAATATATAGCAAGGCTGGCTTTCAGCTCCACATACCAGGGTTTTGTTCACAGCCCGCTAATTGTTTCCAGGTATTCTGGTTTAATCCCACATATTAAAAATATGCATCTTAGTTTGATAGTCAACAGTAAACTGGACCATTGTGATGTAGTGTGGTTAGATGTGAACATACCCTGAGGTAAACACAAGTCCCATCTAAGCCTGTTCACAGCCTTTCGACCAGTAAACATGGCAAGACCATACAATGGAAAAATGTAAATCGGGTTGTATTACCATACGCATTTATGACTTGCTGTCATTATGGATAAAATTCCCGGTTGATTTAATGCAAGTGTAATTAAATATTTAACTCTCTTGAGGTACTGGTGATGAGGACACTTGATTTTTTCTATGGAGATATGCATGTGAGTGTATCCAGGGATTGAACAACATCCTATTCAGGATTGGGACCTACTTTGAGATTGGAGCTGCTACAATATTGTGCATTTGTGATAATGTAGCTGGTAAGACCACTTCAGAAAAAGATGAAGGGGTTTAATTTATACTAAGGCAAATATTGCCTTGTTCAGTGGCATGGACTTATTTACTGTATTTGTGCTTTCAATGCAATGTAAATGTGTAAATATAACTATTCCATTGAAATCATGTCAACAGTTACCTTTAGGAATACCATTTCACTTTTAAAACAGATAAGTTAAGCTAAAAGATATTAACAAATGTTGGATTTTTTTTAGCATTTTATTGATTTTATTAAAATCAAATAACATTCCATGAAAGCAAGTCAAGTTGAACAAAGCTAAGTTTGAAGCAAATCAACCCCCATCCAAGAGAAAGAGAGCTAGGCCAGCAGAGTAAAACTTTAAACTAGTAAAAATAAGTAAATAGATAAAAATAAATAGAATAAAAAAGGGGACAGAATCCACTTCCTCAATTAAAATGCTTATTCTAAAATGTTGTTGATTAGATCCTACCAGGTTTTCAGAAAGTTGTGTACAGATCCTCTAAGTGAGAATTTGATTTTTTCCAATTTCAAATAGTATATAACATCAGTTACCCACTGACTCAAAAAAGGTGAATTAGGATTCTTCCAGTTGAGCAAGATAAGTCTACGTGCCAAAAGTTAGTAAAGGCAATTACAGTTTGTTTGTCCTTCTCCACTATAAGCCCATCTAGAGGTACACCAAACACAGCTGTTAATGGATTAGAAGAGATTGTGACTCCAAGGCTGTCTGAAAGACATTAAAAGATTTTGGTCCAAAATGATGTCACTTTGGTGCAGGCCCAGAACATATGGCCCGGTGAGGCTGGAACTTGATTGCAATGTTCGCAGGTTGGATCTTGCACTGGAAATATTTTGGACAATTTTAAACGAGATAGATGTGCTTTAAGTTGAATAATTGTATGCTTTGTGCATATGGAGCTCGAGTGAATTCTGTGCATTGCTGCCTTCCACTCCTTTTCTGAGATGTTGAGTGAGAGATCCTTTTCCTACTGTACTCTGGTATCTTTGAAAGGGAGGGACTGTAATTAGCGCTGGGCGGTATGACCAAAATTCTATATTTCGGCATTTTTCAAAATTATACCAGTTTCACAGTATTGGACGGCATTTTTTTCCCATGCATGAGTGGATCTTAACCACATTTTCCACTGCAATTACTGGCTAAGAATAACCTATTCCACTGTCATGAGAATTGTACATTGTACAAAAAAAAACATTTTAATGTGCACACAAGTATTAATACAGGTTTGCATGGCCCCATAAAGTGATAGTTTTTAAGTGGGTGGCACTAATGAAGAGAAGGAATCACATTGCATGACAGATGCAGTCAAAATGTAGAGCCTTTTTATTGAACAAAGTTTGTAAACAACTTAAACTAAAATTTTGACAACATTTTTTCAACCATCCAAAGAGGCATTTAGACTTAGTAAAATATCCAGAGGTGCTTGTCAAAAGTTGTATTGCTCTGATCATGTCTTAGTCAAGGAATAAACAGTAAATATTTTTTGTAAACCAACTACACTTTCTGTTAATGTTAACAATCTCTGTCCACTGACACGTTAAAGTGACTTTTTAAACAACTTTTCCATCATTAAACTGCATAATATTTAAACTAATAAGTAATGACAATAAATAAATAATAGTGCAACTTCCAGTAATAATAATATTACTTCCAAGACTTCAAGCCCAGGTGCATTACACAGTATTCACCAAATTAACATAAAATAAAACAAAACAAAACAAGTGCAACTTGGTGATGACATCTTTACCAACTGAACCATCATTAAGGCAAATTGCATTAATATGGACCTTGCTTCAAGCTAAGCTATATACATAAATAATAAAACTGCAACTTGCATTTATAATGCTATTTGTGATATAGCCCTACGGAATCGTATTAAGGCCACGGTGAAGAAAAAAAATACGGACACAGTGAAGAACAAAAAACTATATGTCAAGAATAAAGTCGACATTTCCACTTTATTCTCATAGTATATTTTGTCATTAAAGTAGAGTGTCATAAACATTCATCCTAAAATCAATGTTTAATTTACTAGATTTTCTCAAACTCTGTCATCAGTTAATGTAGCACATTAAATGCTTAGTGTTAAGTGTTCCCCGACCCAGTTGTTAATTGCTACGCACTTCTTAAACTGACTTCCTCTGCACTAAGAGGAGGCGCAGGCACCAATCGCTGCACAGAATACATTCACTTCATGATATTCCTGCTCTCAGAAAATGTAGAATGCCAAGATAAATTTTCATGATGAAATGCATTAAAGCAGATATTAAATATGCACGGTAGTGCTGCTGCCTCGCAGTAAGGGGTCCCCAGGTGTACGTTCAGTGTAGAGAACTTTATGGCAGGTGTGACAAGGCTCTAAAAAACTGGATGTATGAATGGGTATCGCACAGGTTTAACTTAAATATTGTGTAAATGTTGGGTTCGTGATCTGGTGGTCGGAGACACGAACACAGAATTCAATGGATGTTCATCTGAGCAGGCTTTCTTTATTGCATGCGTGCTGTCTCTGTCTGACGTACCAAACCCCCAGTTCCTATCTTTCCTTTTTCTTTCTCCACATAACCAATCACCACACAATAAAAGTCTTTGTGAAATTAAAATTAGTTATAAACTTAGACCACAGAATGTTCAGAACTTTAAAAAAATTTTCATTATACATGTTTAATTAAGGCTTCCATTCAGGGTTGCACCCATCCCAGCAAGCATTGTGTGCGAGACAGGAGCAAATCCTGAACAGGGCACCAGCACATCGCAGGGTTAATACAGAGCAATACATACAACTAGCAGGGTCAATATAGCAGAACAAAACTCCACATCCTACATGACTTTGAAAAAAACTGAAGCACGCCAAGTAAACCCACCAGAAAAACATGCAAATTCAAGGCAGGGAACACCCGGGACCCCATTGCTGCGACGCAGCAGTGCAACCTCCATGCCACCGTGCCCCCACATGATTAATACATGCTTTAATGCATTTCATCATGAAAATGATATCAAGTATTTATCTTAGCATTCTAAATGTTCAGAGAGCAGCAATATCATGAAATTAATGTATTCTGTGTGGTGATTGCTGCCTGCGCCTCTTCTTAGTGCAAGAGGAAGTCAGTTTAAGAAGTATGTAGCGATTACCATGGCTCCGGGAACACTTAACACAAAGCATTTAATGTGCTACATAACTTATGATGGGGTTAGAGAAAATCTAGTAAATTAAATATTCATTTTAAGATGGAGTTTAGTTTACAATGTTCTACTTTAATGACAAATTACGAGAATAAAGTCAACATGTCGACTTTATTCTCATCAAAAGCGTCGAGATTAAAGTGGAAATGTCAAGAATAAATTCAACATGTCCTCACATTATTACACAGTACCCAGGTACATTACACAGTATTGGAAAAAAAAAAAACCAAGTACAACTTGGCTTGCAGTATTATCCAGTAGTATAGAAACAGTAATCACACTTTTGAACATAATGGTCCACGTCCGACCTTTTAAAACCAAAGTATCTCCAGACAACAGACACAGCTCCTTTTTTTGGCAAAAGTTCTTCTGTGTAATCATGTTCAACTTTATCATCTGCTACAGCTTCAGTTTCAGAATGTTCTCTGTCCATTTTCACCGTTCAATACCTCCACTAACTCATGTACTCCATTGCATTCGTGTTTAGCAGTGCAGCAGTGAAAAAGGTCCCCCCTTAAACAGTTTCCCACTCCGCCATGCTCCGAATGTTGTTTAGGCTATTTAAACCGGTGTTGCAGTATAAGAAAAATCCATATCATAACAAAAATAAAAAACGTTTTTTTGGTATGAACCGGTATACCGCCCAGCACTAACTGTAATATGGTTTTATATATTATAGAGTCCTCAAGACTGATCAATAGTTTTTCCGGCATAGACGTAGTTGCAAGGTGTGGAAAATTGGGCAGGTTTTGTCTAAGAAAGTTTCTAATTTGAAGGTAGTGAAAGAAATGTGTTGCTGGAAAGTTAAAGGAGAAGGAAAATTGGGCAGGTTTTGTTGGGCTTTTTTTTATTATATACTAATCACTGGCAACTCTAGATAGATAGATAGATAGATAGATAGATAGATAGATAGATAGATAGATAGATAGATAGATAGATAGATAGATAGATAGATAGATAGATAGATAGATAGATAGATAGATAGATAGATAGATAGATAGATAGATAGATAGATAGATACTTTATTAATCCCAACGGGAAATTCACAAATATAAGCACAGGTAAGACTACACTACACTAAGGTGTAGATATTTATCAAAAGTAAAACTATAAAAAGAACAGGCGACTTATGTTGTTGGTTATAATATATCAAAATATATATCACATTATATTTCAGTTCTTTACTTGGTTTAAACTGTACAACCTGCCAGCAATGGAAAATATGTCAAGTGTTACCATATTTTAAGACCCTCATTCAATAGCACAGTATTCAGTAAGAAGTTCCTTTATTTTTATCATAAAGTTCTCTGTACATTCATAGGTCTGAGTCAATCAAAAAAGCACAGGATTTTGTCCCAGCTCTCTGACCACAGTCTTGAACTGCCTGCAAGCTCTTGCCCCAAGTTCCACCTCTACGCTATTGTTGATTACACGCTAATGCAGCCTAGTGGCAGCTCCAGTGTACGCTGTGTCTCTGTCTTGATAATAACCTTCCTTCGCTGGATGCTGTAGGGCAAACACCCCACAGGGAACTCAGACATGCATTAATCTCATTACCAAGGAGCTCAGCTTTCACATGTGTGGTTTAGTGTGAAAATCACAGTGCTGGAGTTGGCTGTAACCTTCCATTGCATTAGAAAAATCAAAAAAGATCTCCAAGGCTTACCCTGATAAGATAACATATTTTCTGTCCCTAAATGTTTAAAGAAACTGTCATATTATTGTTGATCTCTAATTTAAAATGTCATGTTGGACAAGCATTATGTCCAAAGGACAATGTTTTAATCGTGTAAATATTTAAAAACTCAGGTATACAAAGCAAAATTAACATATGTAATATTTTAAATGTTTCTGAATTGCTGTATTTGTAAGCCTGCTGCGTCTACTTAGGTTTTTATTTCCATTATAGTGGCATTGTTCAAGGAATTACTAGAAAAACACACATCTGTTAGGTGTTTTAGTGACAGGAAAGCATAAATTTCATCTAATTTAAATCCTTTGTGTGGTCGCTCATTATTAAAACCTAAAGATGTGCACATGGCAACAACTTATGCACAGACAGTGTTGCTTTCAGATATGCCCATGGGGGCCGGCAAACCCAAGCTCTTTTGTTTTCGGATTTTTTCCCTAGTGCTGACACTTCATCCCTCCATCAGGAACCATGCATGTCGAGACAGGCTAGATGGTGGTGATCACCTGTGAAACACACACCGCTTGCCAGCTCGTCGCAGAGGCTAGCCCAGAATTGACAGAAGCTCTGCAGGGGCTGTATGATCCAAAAATATTCCCTTGTTCCAACATGGGAGACTGGCATCACACCCAAAGTTTTCACATGTTGTGAACATTCACCAAAGAAGTGAGGTTAATTGTAGAGAAACAGCTCAAAGATTACTGGCATCTTTTTCACGTTTCGGCACTCATGAATGTGCAAATGTCTGAATGGTGATTTGCCTCAAGGAAGGAAAAAAAAAATCTTTTCATTAGCAGTTTTCAGTTTTACTTAAATTTGAGTCCTTCACACATCTGCAGTCTAGTGACACGAAGGGGATTAATCAAGATAAAACGTTCTAACCCACATTGACCTTTATGCGTTTTGTGTGCTCTAACATGCCTTTGATTAAAACTTTGCTCCATTTTCTTTGCAAATGACCTTATTTGCCTGATCAAACCGGCAGGAATTTGCCCCCCAAACTTAAATGTTGCAGAATCTCTGACGAAGCAGCTCTTTACAATCCACAGAGGCTTGTTCCATGACCTGCACTAATAAATATATTCTAAGACAGAAAGATTTATGCTGCAAAGCAACCTGACGCCAACATTCCTTTTTTCTTCTTCTTTATTAAAGGGCCACATTATTGTATTCGCCTGTGACTGCTTTTGGCTTCTGTTGTGACATCTAGGTAGGCAGGCTTTGGCAGACAGATGGCACCATCTGGATTGTGGGCATCATTCTCCGCTGCAGGAATATAGAAGACAGAACCTCTGCCACACAGAGATTGACATGTGGAAGCAGATTGGCAGGGCAAGACTCCCTCTTTGTGGTCCCTGAATGATTCTCTGCATGAGCCGGTTGCCCACCTCCTGAAGGAAGCTGTCAGTGCCAGGCTGAGAGCAGATCCTGGGCATAATCTGTAGACGAAAGCTGTGCAATTCACATTTATGTGTTTCTTTGTGAAATTAATGTTCTTCTTTTGTCATTTTTGCAAGAGTTTCAATGTTTATCAAAATATTATAAAATGTTTCATGTACACTCTCTAACAGTGTGCTGAAAAATAAATCATACCCCAACCTTCATATCATGTCAGGTTCCAGGCTTTTATTTCAGATGGTATAATGGGAGATAAACTGTTTGTTGATGGGAGAGACTAAGACACGTGAAGCATGAGCCAATGTCCCAGAGAAAGACTAGCAAGGACAAAGGCCTGTGTGCCTTCTTCTACCTGCTGAGCCATCCTGTAGGAAAAGCAAGGTGATCTGGTCTTGATGCCTGACTGAATAACAATGTTCACACTTGGGATTATTTTTTTTTTTAACAAAAGTAATTGAGGGCAGCTAATCTGGCATCTCCAAACACCTACAGTAATGCCAAGGTGATTTCTTCAGTGTTTTCACAACTGCACTGCTATTGAAATGTTCAAGCAGTAAGTTTAATGCATAACACATGAAATCCCAATGTCCAATTAAGTTTGTTTACAAATGTGAATAGAAATTCAACAAAAACATAAACAAAAGGACTTCTTCTCTGTGATGTTGCAGTTTTAGACTTCTGTATCCATGTTATATCCCATGCCAGTCAGTTACATGTTTTAGAATTAGAAACACTTATGCTGTTATACCTTGCAATCTGCATTACTAACCGATTGCACTTGTTGCAGAATGATGTAGCAAGGTATGGAAGGTCCCATTTACATGTGAGCCTTACAAAGCTATCCATAATATCTTCTTATAATTATCTAGTTGTACATGTTCTAAAGTCAAACATTTCTATTGAAAGCATGCAAATGTCTGTGTGTACAGCATGAACGTTATATTTTTAAAGACATGTCCATTTTATGTTAAAGGAGAGCCACATAAAGTGAAAAACAAATTAATAAAGGAAATAATAAATGAATGGAAGCCCTCACGGCCCCTTAGTGGAGCACAACTATCACAGGGGTGTGTATCCAATGATTCAGGTCATCCTATTGCTCATGTCCCAAGTACCCTCAAAGCCTCCTCCCTAAGCTCTTCACATTTCTGCCTTGAACCTTGACTCTCTACCTTCCACCAGTAAGCTTTCATCCCCGATATCCTTCAGAGGTGACCTCTAAGGCAAGCCCCAAAAAACACTTCCTGAACTTAGCTTGAGATGAGAGGCACCAGTTCCTTCTAGCAGCCCCTGGTGTCCCTGACTCCATGAGCCCCGTGTAGCCTTAAAGGGCTCTGTCTTTCAGAAAGGGTCTGGTTTGCTTACTTTCTTAAAGGGGAAGGACAGTGTGCTGCTATCTAGCTAACTGGAGGTCTTCTGTCCATTTACCTCTGTTTTATTTCTTCTCTCTGACTTTCCAAAAGAGACACCTTGGCCTCAATTTTCCCAGAATGTGCCTACACGTCTCCACTATCTCTGTGTGTCGGGGGTAATGCTTGTTGTGTCAGCCACCGGCTAGAGATGTTGAAGACACTCTCAACCTTTTTCACACTGCCTCCCCTCTGGTATCCTCATAGCATATGTATCTGGGACACTCTGCAATTAAAAAAGCACATTTTCACACACACACACGCATGCACACCCAACCCCCACCCTATCACACCAGGGTTTACTATAAATGCAATTTGCCAACTCAGTGGCATTCATGTCCCTGGCAGCCTCTTGTTAGCTGGGCGACCCTGTCACCCATGCCAGTTTGAAACATGCCACTTTTTTCAGAGAAGTGTCTGACTGATCTTTTATTACTGTTGCGTCATTCAAGGTAAGGTTGTGTCTTGTAGCATTTGCATTAAAATGACAAATGCCTTTAAAAATCTAGACTTTTGAATAAATCTAAATGTCTTAGCAGATTGAATAAATGATTATTACTTATGGAAAATAAGGAGTGAACTGTTAGGTTTCAAACAGATAATGAGCACTTTGAAGAAAAAAAAACTTCATAATCTGGTAACACTTTAGTTCAGGTACTGTAAAAATGCATTTATTACTCATTTTCTCTAATGTAACAAGACCTTAACAAAGGTTTCTTTTGGTCTTCAGAACACATAAAATACCAGTAGATAGGTTATTCATCTCTGTGTAATGTAGCATATTGACATGATGGTAAAATGACTTGTCAATATGGGGGATTCACAGGTTTTATACTAAGTATGTAATATCAAGAGAAATGTTATCTTAGTTCAGCCACCTATATAAAGTGAAGTTAGTAGGTCACACTGCAGAGATGAATACACGCTGATGATGTGTAAGTGTTATGAAGATCCAAAGAAGTGTTTGTTAAGGTCTTGTTACACATGTGAAGTTTGCCCGGACACCATCAGACTGACACTGCATCTTTATCCAAATACCTTTATTTTCTTCTCCACACAACAACACTACTCAGTCCCGCACAACTAACAACGTGCTTGTAGCCACAGTCTCCCTTCTCCTGGGCCTTCTCTCTCCTTGTCCCTGGGCCACCTGTCCTCTCTCTCCAGGAGCTTCGTCCTGCTCCTGCTCCCGACTCCAGCTCATTGATTGGAGGGAGGCGGCCCCTCTTATCCTCACCCGGATGAGCTCCAGCTACTCTACATGACATCATGTCCTGGTGTGGCGGAAGCATCAGGAGAGCACCCGGAAGCACTCCGGGTGATCCTGGAAGGATCGTCCTCCATGGTTGTGGCGGAAGTAAATAAGTCCTGGGCTCCATGAGGCTCAGGGCGCCCCCTAGCGGTGACCAGAGGCCCCAACGGTCTTGAGCCTCCGTGCTCGCCTTCCGTGGGCCTCTTCTACTTCAGGGCGGTTGCCCTCTCGTGGCCCGGAGGACAAATATGCCACGATCCAGTCCTTCCAGGCATCCCGGCCGGGTCTGACCCCCAGCCATGTACAACACACAGTAGTAAATGAGTAATAGATGCAGTACCTAAAATAAAATAGAATAAATAAAATAAAACAGAAGTTAATAAATATGTTACACATACAGTAATTCATCATTATTCTACTGCATGCATCAGTACATTTCCAAATCTGCTTAATCCCATTAAGGGTTACAGGTGACTTGAGCCTATGCTGGTGTCATTAGGCACAAAGCAAAAAAAGACAAGTTCATCGGGCGCAATGCAAAAACCTCAGGTTTATTGTACAGCACACTCGGACATACTTCCAAAATTGACCTAGTATGCATATTATTTAGATGTAAAGATGCAGCATACTTGGACAAAAACACAAACAGACATGCAGAGATTGTGCAAACTCCAAAGAAACTACCCACCCCTGTTGGAGGAACCCTAGCACCTTGGGAGGGGCTTTGGTTCATAAGCATCATTGTAAGTCTCCATATTATTACAGGAGAAAGTAACAGTGGCGGTATTAAAAGTTGTTTTAAGGATTATTCAAAGTTGATTCATTCAATGTTGATTTAAAATTGCTGATGCTGGTCTGAAATTGAAGCCTAATCTTATAACTGCCTCATCATTAAATGGAAAGCTGTGAAGCTTTTCGTGGACACACAAAAGGAAGAGTGACTGATCCGAGTTTTGGGAAGAAGACCAAAAGTATTTGATATTTCTTTTGAAAAAATCATGATTCAGTCTTCAATGAAGAAATCCAAAGAAAAACTGGTGATCAGGTACAAATTCCTGGCAGGATTACGAAGTTTTACAGATTAACAGAAGTAATCCACTCGTCGTAAGAAAAAAGCTAATCAAGTGAACTTGACCTACTATAAAAACAGAGAGACATGAAATATCACAGTATTCTTCACAATATCAAAACCTTTGGGCACTGTAAAGATTCATCTGATGGTCTCAACACGCAATTACACAAGCTTGTTTGAAAGTCACATCCATAAAGTTGCATAGTTTATGCCTGTGCTTTGTTGATGCCCATTTGGCACTACCAAAGATAATGCAGAGCCTGGGTGGCTGGCAGTTCAACACCCACATGGGAACTTAATAGTTATTATTATTATTTTTTTCAGAGGCTTTTGTTTAACTTTTATTTTTTTGTGTGATCCCACTGGTTAATACAGATGTCCTCATGCAGCCATCAACATTCTTGTGAAACGTACGTCCCTTGTTTCGTGTTTAGGTTTTTTGGTGGCCATGTCCATATGATTACTCCAGCCCCAGACACTGGGCACTACTTTTGGACCCATACATTTCTCATAAATGTTTCCAGATGAAATTAAACAGGGAAAATCTGTCTTTTAGAAATTCGTCGCTAAACAAGCCGACATTGAGACAAAATGACAAACTCTTAGACACAAGCCGTAATCCAAATTAGTCGAGAAGAAAAACATAACCTGCATTTTATTTTCACTGATGTAAAATTTTGTGTGTCCTTGTAATGGCTTTCTACCTCCAGCTCCAGTGCATTCCTGCTGCATGATGGGAATTGTAATTACCATGTCAATACTTTCAGAAGGTTTCAAATGAGTTGAAAATATAGCTAGGAAGAGCTTTATTTATATATATTAAGCATCTTTCTTCCTGGGCCAATGGTGTGAAATTCTCTTGTCACAAAACAGTAGAAAGTAGAATAGCCAGTCCATGACCCAGGTGGTCCCCCAGTTCCATGGTCTGTGGGCAGTGCTGGTCAAATCCTACATTGAGCTGTAGGTGCACATGTCAGGAGAGTATGTCCCTTCAGTTACCAAATCACTGTCTCTCCTCTGTGTCCATAGCATGGCATGTACTGTAGGTGGGGAATTACGGAGCACACATTGCTTGAGTTACCCTTCTGTGTCCTGAGCTATCGCTCCTTAACTTTCATAAATGGCACCTAATTGATTGATTGGTTCAGTATGTGGGATACAGTGTCCTCGGTTGGAAACTCACAGCCAACTATTATTTGTTGATAGTTTGTATGTTCTCTCATGTCTATATGGGCCTTCTTCTGGGTAATCCTGTTTTACAACCACATCCCCAAAGACATGTTTATTATATCAATTTATGTTTATCAAGTGTGAGTGTGCATGCATGGGCCATGCAATGGGCTTTTGTCCTTCCTGCGTTTTGCCAGAGCTGCCAGAATAAGCTGTGCCCCATTAGGATGATGAATTGACTCAAGCAGTTTTGAGAAATGTAAGCAACTGAGATGTTTCAAGGTAAGGTAGTTACTGCATAATCATGGTGCTGGACAGTGGCAGTGTCTTGCAAGTTGATTAGCACATGCAAGCAAGAATTTTGCTGTACTCTATACATGTGACAAAAATGACTTTATAAACTTATAAACCTAAATAAATTTCATGTTTTATATTCTACAGACTCCACTGCAGCTCTAAATTCAGTACACAGTGATTCTAAATGGCATTTACGAAGGACACTTGCTGACAAACAGCATGTGAAAACCATTCCCACCACACAAAGCTGTAGACCTCAGAAATACTCAGTCTTATAGAATATTTATTTTGGTAATGTCAATTACAAAAGTGATAAGAAAAGTTCAGTTTCATCACTGATTTTTTTTTCAGTTCTTTTTGAGTTTTTGTCAATTATTGCCTTATTTTTTTATACACTGAAACCACCAAACTTAATGTATAAAAGAATTCCATATCATTTGCATTATTTAGTACATCTTCATGTGGAGCCACATAAGGCACAGTGCAAGAACTGGCTTTAAATGGGATATGAGTTTAGCATGGGTCATACATAAACACACACATACTGTACACACACTTGCTAAATGGGATGTACTTTGTTTAAAATGTGAAAAGTGACATGTTTGCCCCGGGAATATACTCACTAACATGTGCACACTTCACACCTGCAGTGACTCAGTCAGGAACTGAAGTTTGGTCCTTGGAGATACGCAGTAACAACTCTAACCACTGCATGACATCACAGCTTATTTAAAAAAAATCAAATGAAATGCATATAGAGTACATTAAACATATGTTATTTTGTTACTGAAATGTATATTTACTCTGAGAACAAAAGATTTGTCCATCCATCCATCCATTGTCTCCCGCTTATCCGAGGTCGGGTTGCGGGGGCAGCAGCTTGAGCAGAGATGCCCAGACTTCCCTCTCCCCGGCCACTTCTTCTAGCTCTTTCGGGAGAATCCCAAGGCATTCCCAGGCTAGTCGAGAGACATAGTCCCTCCAGCGTGTCCTGGGTCTTCCCTGGGGCCTCCTCCCGGTTGGACGTGCCCGGAACACCTCACCAGGGAGGTGTCCAGAAGGCATCCTGATCAGATGCCCGAGCCACCTCATCTGACTCCTCTCAATGCGGAGGAGCAGTGGCTCTACTCTGAGCCCCTCCCGGATGACTGAGCTTCTCACCCTATCTTTAAGGGAAAGCCCAGACACCCTGCGGAGGAAACTCATTTCAGCTGCTTGTATTCGCGATCTTGTTCGTTCGGTCATTACCCATAGCTCATGACCATAGGTGAGGGTAGGAACATAGATCGACTGGTAAATTGAGAGCTTCGCCTTGCGGCTCAGCTCCTTTTTCACCATGACAGACCGATGCAGAGCCCGCATTACTGCGGATGCCGCACCGATCCGTCTGTCGATCTCACGCTCCATTCTTCCCTCACTCGTGAACAAGACCCCGAGATACTTGAACTCCTCCACTTGGGGCAGGATCTCGCTACCAACCCTGAGAGGGCACTCCACCCTTTTCCGGCTGAGGACCATGGTCTCGGATTTGGAGGTGCTGATTCTCATCCCAGCCGCTTCACACTCGGCTGCGAACCGATCCAGAGAGAGCTGAAGATCACGGCCTGATGAAGCAAACAGGACAACATCATCTGCAAAAAGCAGTGACCCAATCCTGAGCCCACCAAACCAGACCCCCTCAACGCCCTGGCTGCGCCTAGAAATTCTGTCCATAAAAGTTATGAACAGAATCGGTGACAAAGGGCAGCCCTGGCGGAGTCCAACTCTCATTGGAAACGGGTTCGACTTACTGCCGGCAATGCGGACCAGGCTCTGGCAACGATCGTACAGGGACCGAACAGCCCTTATCAGGGGGGCCGGTACCCCATACTCTCGGAGTACCCCCCACAGGATTCCCCGAGGGACACGGTCGAATGCCTTTTCCAAGTCCACAAAACACATGTAGACTAGTTGGGCAAACTCCCAGGCACCCTCCAGGACCCTGCTAAGGGTATAGAGCTGGTCCACTGTTCCGCGACCAGGACGAAAACCACACTGTTCCTCCTGAATCCGAGGCTCGACTATCCGACGGACCCTCCTCTCCAGGACCACTGAATAGACTTTTCCAGGGAGGCTGAGGAGTGTGATCCCTCTGTAGTTGGAACACACCCTCCGATCCCCCTTCTTAAAGAGGGGGACCACCACCCCGGTCTGCCAATCCAGAGGCACTGTCCCTGATGTCCATGCGATGTTGCAGAGGCGTGTCAGCCAAAACAGTCCTACAACATCCAGAGCCTTGAGGAACTCCGGGCGTATCTCATCCACCCCCGGGGCCCTGCCACCAAGGAGTTTTTTGACCACCTCGGTGACCTCAGTCCCAGAGATGGGGGAGCCCACCTCTGAGTCCCCAGGCTCTGCTTCCTCATTGGAAGGCATGTTAATGGGATTGAGGAGATCTTCGAAGTACTCCCCCCACCGACCCACAACGTCCCGAGTCGAGGTCAGCAGCGCACCATCCCCACCATATACAGTGTTGACACTGCACTGCTTCCCCTTCCTGAGATGCCGTATGGTGGACCAGAATCTCCTCGAAGCCGTCCGAAAGTCGTTCTCCATGGCCTCCCCAAACTCCTCCCACGCCCGAGTTTTTGCCTCAGCAACCACCAAAGCCGCATTCCGCTTGGCCTGCCGGTACCTATCAGCTGCCTCCAGGGTCCCACAGGACAAAAGGGTCCTGTAGGACTCCTTCTTCAGCTTGACGCCATCCTTCACCGCCGGTGTCCACCAACGGGTTCGGGGATTGCCACCACGACAGGCACCGACCACCTTACGGCCACAGCTCCGGTCAGCTGCCTCAACAATAGAGGCACGGAACATGGCCCATTCGGACTCAATGTCCCCCACCTCCCTCGGGATGTGGTCAAAGTTCTGCCGGAGGTGGGAGTTGAAGCTACTTCTGACAGGGGCCTCTGCCAGACGTTCCCAGCAGACCCTCACAACACGTTTGGGCCTACCACGCCTGACTGGCATCCTCCCCCACCATCGAAGCCAACTCACCACCAGGTGGTGATCAGTTGACAGCTCCGCCCCTCTCTTCACCCGAGTGTCCAAGACATGTGGCCGCAAGTCCGACGACACGACCACAAAGTCGATCATCGAACTGAGGCCTATGGTGTCCTGGTGCCAAGTGCACATATGAACACCTCTATGCTTGAACATGGTGTTCGTTATGGACAATCCGTGACGAGCACAGAAGTCCAATAACAAAACACCGCTCGGGTTCAGATCGGGGGGGCCATTCCTCCCAATCACGCCCTTCCAGGTCTCACTGTCATTGCCCAAAAGATTTGTGAACCAGTGAATTGGTGTCCCATTTTCATATTCAAACAAAAGTATTGTGAACCTCTATCCAGCTACTGTAAATGGTGTGTGTTATGTATATTATCAGAGTACAATATAACGTTTTTTAAGTAACATATTTTTCTTATGATTTCTGTTTAAAGAATGCAGAAAAAATACTATCCAAAGTATCTCTTATGTCTTAGGATCACAGTAGAACTTGGAATTTATTGTGGCACCAGTAGAAGAAAGCTGGTAACTCTCTTTGAGAAGACATTTCTAACTTTATTATGTTGAATACTATTTGTTGATGAGAAATTCAATAAGATTCTTTGTATATTTCCATGTACACCAGACAGTTTACTAATGTTTTCATCCAAAGTGACTTACAAGTCTTGTTGCTTAAAACACTAGCACATTCAGTAGTCACACAGGGAATCAAAAGCAGTGGCTGAATTGGCCATCTTGTGGTCATACATGTGCCATACACGACGCGAGGCTGTTCTGAAAACAGTTATACATTTGGGGTACAGACATTATACTTTGAGTGTCATGACCTTATCTAGACAGTGCATCTGACCACAGTATTCATGGTTTTGAATTGGCAGCACTTCACTAAACAAATGCAACTGTGAAGCTGGTTTATAGTTTCACAGTACTACTAGCTTTTGCTCTGAAACATGACAGAACCAGTTCCTAAAGGAGAAACAATGTGCAAAATCAGCACAAACCAGCAGCAAACGCCATTAGGACGTTTCTAAAATAGTATTCACTTAAATCAAAGTTTGGAGGTTCTGCCAGCTGCATTTGCTGAGCCCTTGTTGAAGTAATTTCGAATCTTTTTGAAGGATTCTTCTACAGCTCATGTTGTCACTACTTCCCCTTTAGTTGACAAGCGTTTTGAGACAAAACAAGTTTATTTGCCATATCTAGCCAGTATGTTTTAATTCTTATTTGCTTGTGTGTTTTTAGTAAGAGTAAAATCAAAGTGTAAAAAAGTAAAAGAAACCACTCTGGATTGGATTAATTAATTAATTAGGCTTGGATAGATGAATAGTCTAGAAAAGCAATAATATATATGATGATATACAAAATATATAATACATAGTGCAAAAAGTATGATTTTTCACGATAGGCAATCAGGATGGCACAACCATTCGCAACATGTAGAACTTGGAAGCAATAACTGGCTTTAAATCTGCTGGTCTGGGCTTTCATTCTGCAGTACCATCTGCCCAACTGAAGAGGACTGGTAGTTGGATTCTCATACTACGGCACAGGCTTTATTATGACCTCATGAATCTCTATAATTAACGAAATCATATCCCATGATTTTATTTTATTTTTTTCTGTCCAGATGACACCATTTTCTGGATGGCCTTTCTGTCTTGTGTGGATGTGTTAAACACCAGTCAAGATACTTTCTGTTGTTCAAAAAGCAGTTTCAAAACTGCTCCTAAGAAAAGTGATAGGCAGATTGTGTGAAGAGAAAAGGGTTTCTGTTGAAATCTGCAGCGAAAATATGACTCATCTTCATATTGATCTTCCCTCTCTGATACATTGATTAATATATTTTTGTCTGCATGGCATTTGATAGATAGATAGATAGATAGATAGATAGATAGATAGATAGATAGATAGATAGATAGATAGATAGATAGATATTGCTAACACCGTGGGGTAAGGGATGATTGATTTTCTTTTTCCCATATCCACGGACAAATTGTCTATGTATTTTTTTTTTCTTTCCCAAACCTCCCAATTTATAGCTGGAGCCCCACATCCAACTAACGACACTAATAAGAATCCGGAGCTCCTGCATTACGAGCTGCCACTGTAGTTTTAGTGCATCCATGGTGACAGCACTGCAGACGACCCAGCGTGTGTCATTAAGAATTACTTCAGCGCAGTCTTCACAGCCGCTGACAGCGTGGTGCAGCTGGACGCTGAGCGAGTGTGTAGGTGGAGAGAGAGCGAGAGAGATGGAGGTGGGGGAGGAGGCATGTGCGCTTGTGGGGATCAAGCAAGTTGCAAGGGTAGGGGCAAAGCAGGATAAACGAGGTGTGCAGGCTTTCGCCTAGAGCCTATTGAGTAGAAAGAAACGAGAGCAAAGCCTGTAGGCAGGTGCCTTAATTCACATGGGTTTTTGTTCGTTCTAAAGTGTTTGTATGTGCTTCACTGTTGCAAACCAGAAAGAAAGCAGTTTCTTTTTCAGGTTTGTTGTTAAATATTTCTACAGTTGAAAATATAAATAATACAACTTGAGCGTCTTGGTGGTAAGCCATTTAAAAACCGTATAGGCTCTGGATTCAAATATAGCAAAAGATGACATAATCTTTTCCACACAACTGGATGCCCATTGAACAGATGAGGTCAGAACTACATGCACCAATTTCAAATTGTGCTATGACCATGTGTCCATAATGTGAAGGCTGGGGAGGAGTTTCAAAATAGTGATAGGTTTGTGGAATCCCCATACACAGTGTCATGGATGCCTGTCAGTGGGCTCTGTTGAAGTATGTTGTAGCACCCCAAAGCGAGAGGGGGCACTGTCACTAACTTTGTCACCTGGTTCTGCTTCCTTGGCTCAGAGAAAACGCCCACTGACTTAACTGACCCCACCCCTTCCGGGACATTTCCTATAAAGCCTCACACTTTAAGTTGAGCTAACCTGAAAGACAGAGCTCCACAAAAAGACATGTTCTGCTCAGCCTAGCAATGACAACATTAGACAAATGCAACTGTCTGTATTTTCTGTTTTGTAGCATCATCATGTTTTTATTTTATTTTCTGTTAAAAGAATTAAACTGGAGAACACAGTATGTGTCCCAACATTTCCTCATTGAATGCAGGTTTCACTTCCATTCAACCACAGCCACCTTTTATTATTGAAGGAGAATGATTTTTTTTTTGTTCTTTATTTCGTCTTATACGATTTCTCGTATTAGAAATTTGTTAGTTTTCGCATACCCCTTGGGTTCAGAGTGCAGGGTCAGCCATTGTACAGCGCCCCTGGAGCAATTACAGGTTAAGGGTCTTGCTCAAGGGCCCAGCAGAGTAGGATCTCTTTTGGCAGTGACGGGGATTCGAACCGGCAACCTTCTGGATACCAGCGCAGATCCTTAGCCTCAGAGCCACCACTCCACCCCAATTATTAAGCTTTTATGAAATTTTCTGATTCTTAACAAATGTCTCTCTGATGGGACATCAAAGGGAAGCATAAGGCTTATGGCCCAAACCATAATATATCAAGACACTATATAAAAGCGGTCAGGATTGTCCTTCCGTCCCGTGAATGCAAAGCGTAGCGGTATTCCGCTTATCACAGACTTACTACTTGCGGTACAAAGCGACGCAATGTGAGCAGAGTTCTGGTGCTCCCATCATTCCCTTGCTTTTGTGCGCGTTCTTGGAGAATAGGTAGGCTATTTTTACATTTGTATACAAAGAAATTTTGTCCTGCCTTACTTCTTCTAACTTGGTCACTTTATTGACTTTTTACGACGAAAGGCAAAGCCCTCACTGACTCACTCATCACTAATTCTCCAACTTCCCGTGTTAGGTAGAAGGCTGAAATTTGGCAGGCTCATTCCTTACAGCTTACTTACAAAAGTTAAGCAGGTTTCATTTCGAAATTATACGTGTAACGGTCATAACTGAATCCTACTTACGTACATACTGCATATACGTCCATAGACTGCGGCTCGGTTGCCGTTTGAGGCGGGGTTGCGTCCTGCGTCACCCAGCCTCCCACGTAGTTGGCTGTCTGCCTATATTGCGTCCCCCATCCCCACGCCTCCCACGTAGTGGGCTGCCTGCCTATTTTACACATTTGGAGAACCGCCAATGCCTCTTAAATATCTTAGATTCACAGGTGACGATTTGAGTAGTGGACACTTTGATGTTTATGAATGTTTCAACTCTCAAAAGCTGGATGTGAAGTTATCGACGAAACCGGTTGTATGCTTACAACGCTTGACAGATGCCGAATGTCACTTGAACACAACAAGTCCTGCAAATACTAACGTAATTGAAACAAACCATGAAACTCAAACCGATTGTGACAGCAGCAATCCAAGCTGTGAGAAAACAGTAAAAATGAGGCGTGTCAGACGTTGTGGTACATTTTCTGATGCAGCTAGGCAGAAACAACTTCTTGACGCTGCCGCCAAATACTCGCAGAAAAATCCACAAGTTAATAGACACGCTGTCGCTAAATACTCGCAGGCAAATCCACAAGTTCATAGACACGCTGTCGCTAAATACTCGCACGCAAATCCACAAGTTAATAGAACTTCTGTTTCTAGGTACGATCCCAATAATAAAAAGCGGCTCATACAAAAACAACAGGTTTGGCTCAAAAAAACCCGATTGTGGATTTGCGTACACCTACCGAAACTTTGTAATGGCACGAGACTTCAGGCCACATGTCTGCAAAACAACCTAATTGAGGCAACTATTTTTACTGGCAGTGGCTCAGGGGAGAGCTTTTTATTCCTCACATCCCCGTTATACCTTCTGATCTCCCATTTCAATTCAAACGCCTCCAATTTCCAGTAAGGCTCTGCTTTGCAATGACAATTAAGTCTCAGGGACAAACCCTACAAAAGGTTGGCATTGATTTAAGGCAAGATTGCTTTTCACATGGCCAATTGTACGTTGCATGCTCAAGAGTGAGCTCAGTGCACAGCTTGGTCATATTATAACCGGAGGGCCGAACTGACAACGTGGTATACAAAGAGATCCTTAACAAATAATTATTTATATATTTTCCCTCAGTTTAAAAATGTTTACTTTTCTTCTTAATAACAATTTTAAGGCAGTATTTCGCTGCTGCGAAGCACGGGTATTTTGCTAGTTTTTATATAGAGCTGGTCACTTCCAACTTAATAAAATGACAAGTGTCTGGTCTGTGTGTGTGTGTCTGTGTGACTGTCTGGTTGCTAGGGATAGGAAGAAAATGTTAAAAAAAAGAAAAACATGTAGAAGAATCAAAATGATAATAAAAATACCAACTGTTTAATAAATGAAAGAAGAAAATTGGTCTTGTTTGCCTATTCTGATGTCCAGTGTTATACATGGTAGCAAATTTCTTGCACCTACCTGGACCATTTGAACAACTCTAATGCTAATGACCGATAATGTCAAGTGGTGAACAATGGATGAGTGAAAATAATGATAAATGCAAATCAGGAAACCAATGCCCAAACGTGATTTGGCTAAAGCCGCTAAACAAGCCAATGCAGTAGTAATCATCAGCAAATTTTCCCAGCAAAACATTTGATCATAAGTGTGTACAATGCTGAGAGGAAGTGATGAAAGCAGGTGACTCTATCCGAAGAAGAAAATGTCACCGCAAGGGAAAGGAATTGGGTGCGTATCATTATGGTGGACCAAATGGACAACCCACCTATCAAATAAAAAACATGAGGTCTACATTGAACACTTAAATTTCAACATCTCTTAGATGAGTAGCACAGTGGTTTCTTAGATGGACAGTTCTTAAATAATCAGAAGAGCATCAACATTTTTGGAAGTTTATTAATGAAATGCACAACATATGAATAGGGGTACAAAAATCCCCCTCCAAAAATACCTTATAAAAAGTACCTTATAAAAAACTTAAAACAGTTGTATTTTTAGCACCATTCATTCAGCTTTAACAAAGACAGGCTCAGTTCAATCGAGTGACTGTAATTTTTATGATCACTGGAAAAGTAAGGCAGTCACCTTCAAAATCCTCTCCTAGAGATGCAGTACACCTGCCCCAGAGCTTCTTCCCATTCCTGGGAAACTTTCTTGTACTCATCTTTTGTTGCCATGTCTAGATCCATCAGTGTTTCTTCTTTCCTCCGGTCTCAATTTGAATTTCAGGAACAAAAGGAAGTCACAAGGAGTGAGATCTGATAAATAAAGGTAGTGCAAAGCAACAACCCCATTGATTGTTGGTCAACAACTCTTTGACTGACAATGCGGTGTGCACAGGTGCATTGTCACTGTACAAAATCCCGTTTTGGGTCTGCCACTTCTCTGGATGTTTTTTTCTGATGCTTTCCTGTAGGTGCCTCAGCACTTCAATGCACGAATATTGCATATCAAGAGGAGCATTTTAAAGATAACTAAATGGGAATTGCTGTAGGTTTTATAATAAAGGTTTCTTTTTGGCGATTCTGTTTGGCACAAGTCTAGGGGGCCTAAAGATTAGGAGATACAATGAAAATTAAATTGTGTTTCTGAAGTTGAAACCAGAGACAATAGTAATGATTTTGGCCCCTTGAAAGGTTGCTTAGTTTTTGAGTAGGGAAGAAACAAGACAGAAGCCTCTGTAAGGTACAACAACTATTTTATTATTTACTATTATTTGCTTCTTCTGTAGTTGCGTTTTTTACTGTATTTAAGCCTAATGATAGGTATTAGCCTATCTTGTTTATTTCAATTACAATATTAAACACAGTAAAGTTAATAGTTATATCATTGTTGCTTGTAGGTCTACAGAAATCAATCAGTCAGGTACATCTCAATGCTGGCTGCAGTGCTGAATGTTTAGAGCGCAGCTCATGAGTGTCCGCAAAATATAGCAGAGCACCATTCATTTGGTAATCGCGAAAACAGTCTCTGTCCAATCGAAAGACTGACTGTGATTTTTGTAATCGCTTAAGGTGAAGGGAGGCAGCCAAAAGTTGATTGTGTTATTTCCCAATTTGTGTTATTCCAGGTTTTTTGCTGTACTGTATTAGTATTTTATAGTTGAACGCAATAGGTGAATAAACTATTGGGCTTTTCCCATTTGCCAGTTCTCCACTTAAAGTCTGCTATCCCAATTCAAATTATTCTTGTGTAAAATATTTAGTGAGTTCTATCTACCCAGCTAATATAATGACATTATTACTTTGTGTTTGGTGTCCTATAAAAACAAATAAATATTGGCATTTGGTTTAATAATGAACTGCTTTTAATCTCTGTAGGTTGGTTCAGGCTGGTGGTTAGGATTGTGAAGGCGCGATGCCTTGTCACTTCCAGGGGCTTGTAGACTTGGGATCCATCCATGACAAGAGATAAAATTGATTTTTTCGAAAAGGTGGGACAACCTGTATAATTAGGAGGCATTGTTTAATAAAGGTACATGTTGAAGAACCTTCCTCCCATATTCGAAACGCATATAAATTGGGTCGATTGGCCTGGAATAAATGAGAGGTATTGTAATGATGTTCCAACTAGAGATGGTTCTAACTTTGCTGATTGTCTTGATTTAGATTCTAACCTGATATCCTCTTGTGAAATAAGAGTAGAAAAAAATTAATGAATGAATCAAGAGCTCCCATGATGTATGAAGATTATTTTATGTTTTAAATAAAATTATTTAATTGCACTTTATGTGACGATCATTAGCACCTTCTTTACTTAGTAAATCCTCAATGTACTTTGCAAACATAAACACAGAGCATAACTTATGAGAACATAAAGAAAGATGAGAGTGAAAGCAGAGCATAATGGGTTCAGCCTTTCTTAAAAGGGCACTTGAAAGAGCAAATGTAACTGAGTTTGTAGAGTACATGTTGAACTGAAAGAAAAAGCACAGTACTTAAAGTGTGTAAAGGTACAACTGGTGGCAACAGTAGACTTAAGTGGTAGGGTAGTAAAGCCTCACAAGAGTATGGGGAGAACAGCCAGTCTGGCTCTTTCAGTACAACTCGGTAGTATGGAGAACTTGCAGAAAAACTGGATACTGTTTGGAGAAGTTTCCCAAGGGTACCACCAAGCACCACATTGAAATAATTCAGTAGATGTGGCTCTAATCTAGGCCCAATATTAAAAGTCCAGACAGACTCCTTTTGATCTTAGAGATGGGAGTAACTGGTGGACAAGAGCTCACTTGGAGGAAGAAAAGTAGGCCAGAAAAGAGAGAGTGATCTGTGGTGAGGGTGAGCAGAAGAAATGGTTAGCAGTGGATAGTAACCAGCCACCCCATGGGGTAATTAAGTTGTTTAGTTAGAACTGAACAATTTTCCGCTGCTTTAATACTTCTGCAATATATTATATCCATTTTACATGTTCAACTGAATCCTTCATTTGTTAATAAATGTCATTTTATGTTATACTTTGGTCTCCTAAGTTATTGTTTGGATTCAGGGTTGACTCTAAAATGCCACTTAAAGTTCACAAATTAAATATCTAAAGTAGAATGGGCACCTTTCATGATCAATTCAATTAATAATTTCGGCAAATGTTTGCAAGAATGAGGAGCATTTTAAAAAACTAAATAGTGTTACCATTCAATCATAGTTATAGCCCAAAAGATCAGGAAGGACAGGGTCACAGACCAGGTGTACTTAAACCCCAACCACCTGGTTTGAAGGTCCATTTTTTTAGACTGATGAGTGCCTTACTTTAACTACAGAGAGAGGAAATGCACATAATGGCTAAGAATTTTTAGAGATTGTCAATTAGAGAACAGAAATCAGACATTTATGGCTTGCTGACTCTTTTGTGTTGTGTACCAAAACCGGAATCTCCATCAAGAAAAACTGCATATCTTAGAAGGAAATACACAGGCAAGAGAAGTATGAAGAAACAGTTGCACACACTTAGAGAGAAAGAAGCTGCTCAGCACCTTTTGAAAAAGGTATTTTAGGATATATTGAGTGATATATGGAATGAAAGGTTCAGTTATTGTTTCCTATATGACATTAAAAAGCTGTAACAGGGAAGGGTTCTCTATATATTTTCAACAAAAAGAGTTTAAAAAAAGGATATGGTAACATGGTGTTGCCATGTAACTGGAAATATTACGTTTGATTTCTGGTCCAGTTACTGCCTGTCCGGAGTTTCCTTAGTTATCTCCAAAATATCTGTGTTAAGGTAATAGGTGACTTTAAATTAGCTCAGAGTGAATGTATTGGCTATCCATTATGGCTAAGTTACAATCCTGAGTCCAAAGGTGCTGGGATAGGTGCCTGTTAGCAATGTTTTTGTAATAGATAAGTGGAAAACTAAATGAACAGAAACTTTGTATGTGAAGTTAATATTAATAGAATAACATTAAAAAGTAGGAACAGATTACGGTAGATAACAGAAAGTAAAAAACTAACAACCTTTATTTTATATAGTGCGAGGGTAAATCAAAAAGTAAAGGCAATTTGAAAATGATGTGATAACTGCAACAGATAGAAGCTGATGCAATACAACACTTTTATAATGGCTTATGGATAGTTTGAACATGCACAATGTAGTGCTCTGCTGTTGGAGTTGAAGCCAAAGTCAAATGAACATGTACACTCCTATGCAGGATTGCAACATTGTTAAACAACGCACGGTAGTTGAGCAGAGGATTGAAACCTGCTGAAAGTCACCTAAAAAAAAAAAAAATGTCGATCTATGTTCCTACCCTCACCTATGGTCATGAGCTATGGGTAGTGACCGAAAGAATGAGAGCGCGAATACAAGCGGCTGAAATGAGTTTCCTCTGCAGGGTGTCTGGGCTCTCCCTTAAAGATAGGGTGAGAAGCTCAGTCATTCGGGAGGGGCTCAGAGTAGAGCCGCTGCTCCTCCGCATCGGGAGGAGTCAGATGAGGTGGCTCGGGCATCTGATCAGGATGCCTCCTGGACGCCTCCCTGGTGAGGTGTTCCGGGCACGTCCAACCGGGAGGAGGCCCCGGGGAAGACCCAGGACACGCTGGAGGGACTATGTCTCCCAGCTGGTCTGGGAACGCCTCAGGATTCTCCCGGAAGAGCCAGAAGAAGTGGCCAAGGAGAGGGAAGTCTGGGTATCTGTGCTCAAGCTGCTGCCCCCGCGACCCGACCTCGGATAAGCGGAAGAGGATGGATGGATGGATGGATGGATGAAAGTCACCTAAGGAGGTGGACTTGTGTAGATCAGTAAGCTATTTGGATACCCATCTTATACAAACTTTATGGTACACTAAGCCATCATGCACAACGGCATGTGCAGGTCCATAACCGATATTCAAATGTGCAGCAATATCAGACAATGTAATCCATCAGTCTTCTCTGATGAAGGAATTCTTCTCTGTATGAGCAGTGCTGATGATCAAATCCGTCAGTTACACTTGTTCTTCCAGTTTTCACCCTTTCTACCCATTCATAAACTTTTCGTTGAGTCATCCTGTTCTAACTTCCATATTGAGCCAACATCCTTTGGTGAATTTCAACAAGTTTCATTCCCTCCGCCCAAAGAAATCTCACTATGATATGTTGTTCAACAATTGTGTAATTCCGCAGCAGAGTATGCATGTTCATTTGACCTTGGCTTCAACTAGACTAATAGCAGATTGCCTTGTTGTACGTGTTTGAATTACCCATAAGCCATTGTGAACATGTTGTATTATCTATCTATCTATCTATCTATCTATCTATCTATCTATCTATCTATCTATCTATCTATCTATCTATCTATCTATCTATCTATCTATCTATCTATCTATTGCATCAGCTCCTATCTGTTACATTTACGGCATAATTTAAATTTGCCTTTACTTTTTGATTTACTCTTATACCTTCCCAAATCATATGTACAGATCCATGTTGCAATTGTTTACAGATATTGTTTACCCTAAAAGGATTAAGATGCTACACAGGGTCAGTAATGGAGATTGGCTAGCTGCTGCTTTATTTAATAAACCACAAATATAAAGTCTCTATATTAAGCAGACCATACTGGTGGTTGGGTGCACAGCCACCAGTATGGTTTACATGTCCACTCTAACTAACATACACTCTAACCCTGTACTGTCTTGAGGTAGAAATGGTTGAAAAATAGTAGAAAAAAACCTAGTGTGATTAATAAACTTTCACGATTTTCAGCCCACAGTAATTCAAATCATGTCATCTCTCCATTTCAGCACTGTTAAGTTAACCCATTGAAACTAATCAAAGAAGTAATGAGTCTGCCAAAAATTAAGTAAACTCGAATTAAAGTTTACCATATTACTCCCTTATAGAGCTACTTAGAAACCCAATGGATAATATCCTGATGTCCAAGGGAGCTCTTGAATGCTGCAACAAAACACAGAATAAGGCATTAGAGAACAGTGCTACAATGTTATTGCAATAGAAAAATTCAGATCATTGTCAGAATTTAGTTAAAACAGAAACAGAATTGACCACATTGCACACTTCAGGATTCAGTAGATGTTTTCTGCAGCCTAGTTTCTACATCACTTACAGTTACAGTAGGAATATAAATAAAACTCTGCTTCAGATACCTCCAGGTGTGGCCTTCCATAGCTCACCATCTGGTTTTGGTTACATCCCTGTCTCTGTTTTCACTCCCTCACTAAAAGGTTAAGACCCAACAGGTGGAAATCTACAAAAAAAATAGTCACATCTGTTTCAGCTTTATTTTCAGAGTTTTTTTTTAATTTTTGTAACACTTACTAGACTCTAGATGAGTCTTAAAGACCTCCCTGAAAACCCTATACACATCATTTAAAATTATCTCATAAGCTTCCGAATGAAAAAATGCTGCATGTCAATAGGTTAGTGGTGGAAAAAATAAGAAAGTGGCATCCACATCATTATCATAAGGTTTAATTACACTTTAATGAAAAGGTAATTAGAAGATTAAAAAAGAAAAGAAAAAGATTCTGTTTGGTTTAACTCATTTCTTGTGCCACTGGCAATTTTAATATAATGTGGTAGATAGTGTACTACAAAAGTTTAGACTGAGGATTTTAGAAGCCTCAGCCAGAACCTATAACCTAAGTGGGCACAAGTAATGCCATGCTAAGCTGATATGTACAATCAGGTTTCAGCATTGGCAAGAGATGTTAGTGATTGTTATTTTAAATCCCAGAACATAATGTAGCTCCACTCAAAGGTGCAGAATAGTAATATCAAACTCAGATCCTGTTGGGCCACAGCGGGTACGTTTTCATTCCGGCCACTTTCTTAATTAGTAACCAATCGCTGTTGGTAACAGAACACACTGATTGTTTGATTCCTTAAATTTAATTGACTTGCTTTTTAAGATTTCAAACCCTTAATTCTTTCTCTTTTTCCATAACCATAAGCCAAACAATAGAAAGGTGCAAAGACAGGTATCCAATGACCAGCCAACTCAGCAGTCTTAAATTCAGTTCCTGGAGGTCACCATTTGTACTGTAACCAATTACTTAATTAGAAGCCAATTCTTGCGGTTACTACAACCCATTATTTAACTTTATGGCTTTTTAGCACTCTTTTAACAGTATCATCTCCAGACAGAGGAGCAGTTTCAGCGACAGACTGCTGTCACTGTCCTGTCACTGACAGACTGAGGAGATCGTTCCTCCCCCACACTATTCCACTCGGGGATGGGGGCGGGGGGTTGTAAACATTAACATTATACAAAGTTATTGTCTGTTATACCTGCATTTTTATCACTCTTTAATTTAATATTGTTTTTTATCCATATGCAACTGCTGGAGTATGTGAATTTCCCATTGGGATTAATAAAGTATCATCTATCTATCTATCTATCTATCTATCTATCTATCTATCTATCTATCTATCTATCTATCTATCTATCTATCTATCTCATTCTGGAAGATAATAAATAATAATAATAATTCATTACATTTATATAGCGCTTTTCTCAGTACTCAAAGCGCTATCCACACAGGGAGGAACCGGGAAGCGAACCCACAATCTTCCACAGTCTCCTTACTAAAGATTTCTAATGCTGATAAATTTCTACTACCAGTGTACTACCAAAATGTATTGTCGACCATAGCAACTCAATATTTCTTGCACCTTCAAATACTTTATAGAAGAGATATTGTATAATTGGTACAGAAATACGAAGAGGATCAGTTAGCTGGTCACCTGTTGTCTCAATTTGCATCTCATTATCCTTTAACTGCTGTTAAGGGAACAAAAAGAAACAAGGTTTCTGAACTTATAAAGCAAACAAATAAAAATTAAGGCAAAAGATCTGCATTCCATTAGCAGCAGTAACTGGCTACTAATTAAGGAACCTGTCCTCCAGGATCAAAGTTTGAATCTCTGATACAGAATGTGCTTGTCAAAATAAAATCTCAGTATTGGATAAATCAACTAATGACTTGCATTCAAGTTTAATGATTGATATATCATAGAGCAAAGAGTTTGAAATGAAGTGTTGCATTGAAGAATAGGAATGGCACTTGTAAAATGTCCATAGATAATGTATGTGTATATGTTGGCTATAAGTTTAATGTTACAATCATGCTAAAATTATCAGTAGACTTTGTCACATTGTTCAGTAGGTGAGCACATTCATAGATGTGGATCATGACTTTGGAGTAGCAAGATGTAGAGTATCAGATCTAAGATCATATGTAATTTGATGGACTGTTTTTTTTCTAGTGGGAGTAGCAACCATGAAATAAATAAGGGCAGCTAAACTTTTCTTCTCTAAACCTCTGAACAGCAGTCTATTGAGTCCCCTTGAAAACCTCCATGTTTCTGGTGTGAGATATAATCTAACCAACATGTTAATGCCCATTTCACTTTAATAGCTTCTTCTCAGTTTCAATCCATGGTGGTTCTGCTTTACACTCCTTCCAGACTTTCAAACTCCTCAGCCTGTCATTGAGAACAACATCACTTCCGGTTCCTCTAACTGTGTTTTTATTCTTTTGGTCACTACATTAAGTTCACAACCATATAAGGATGAGAATATGAATTAGCCTGTAATGTAAAAGCGTCATCAGGGGACTTAGCTGTCTGGTTCAATGCCAGCAGTATTGCTTCTCCTATGTCAGCTTAACAGTGATCTAATATCTACCTTTAAAGGATTCAACTCTACCTTGACAATTGATGGACCAAGTGCTCACAACAGTTGCCAATAACCCTATACTCGATCACCAGGGTGCTAGGCTATAAACATTTTCCAGATTATCAAAGGACATGTACACAGAATTGGTATACTCCTGTGACCCTTCAAATATTCATGAAAGGATAAACAGTTGCTTCACTGTTCAGTAGAAAACAAAGATTTGCATTGGTTCCCCTGAAAGAATTCTCTGAAGGGTACCTTCAAAGTTCTGGGTTTCCCCAAGGAGGGTAAAAAGATGAATCACACCATCAAGTTTTAGCTTTAGAAACATTAGACTCACTTTTGCCAAACCAAAGTTATTATTCTCTCCTTCTAATCAACTTCAAGGAGTTAGCCACCTGTCAATGTTTTCACCGAGGAACTACTCATTTACACTGGAATTTGTAGTTTTCAAAATTGCTGCTTTCACCTCCCAACAAAGAGATTTAAAAAAGAATAGGCAGGGAAGCGTTTCTTCTTTAGCCACTTTCATAGCTACTCATCTTGGCCATGGCCAAGTACCTCACATTCAGATTCAGAAATCTTCCAGATAACATTGCACAGAATGTCCATGTTGCTGTCTTCTAACAGACCTTGGTTAGTGCTTATGACAAGAACCAACCACTGTTTGGCTCCTGATAGTACAGTTATAAAGATCCTTTAGGCACACATGAATCCATGCTAATCTAAGGTGACAATCCCATAGTTGCTTTAAAATCTTTCTAAAATTCCATTGGGAGCAAACAGTTCAAGAATATCGTACACATGTAAAGATGGCATGGTAGCTCAGTGGTTACTGATGCTGAGTCACAATTCCAGGAGGCTGTGACACTGTCAATGTCTGTGTGGATTTCCATTTTCTCTCTACAGTATGTCTGTATGGATTACAGCCACTTCTCATCTCTGCATATTAGGTTAAGTGGTGATGGGTATGTAATTATTGAGCTTGGGTAGGCTTTTGTGTCCCATAAACATAAAATTGGATTACTCAAGTATAGAAACTGATTAACAGTCATAATTCTATATTGAAATGTGAGGATTGGGCAATAGGTTAAAAATGTGTTCTGTGTCACACATCAACACACATTGGTCATTGGAAAAATCTGACAGATTTAATAGAGGACACTTCAAATTCAAAGCTCTAGAATTATCCATAGTGCAAAATTTGGACATCAAAAGTAGTGGGTTTTGATGAGGACTATCCCTCATTAGTCAGTTTGCCTTTGAAACCTTGTAAAGGTGTTTTACGTCACCATAACAATAGCTTTGGAAAGAAGAATACTGCTAAATGATCAAAGGAAGGTGAAGATTTTCGTTGGGTGACTTATTGAGTCAGAGGTGAGCATTGAACCAGTGACCTGGTTGTTTTCCATTCAATTTCCCAGCCTTTAGGTCTCACTGTGCAACAAAGGCATATTCTTTTAGAAGACAGATGCTTTACCCTTATACTCTAAGCCAGGGGTCCCCAACTCCAGTCCTGGAGGGCCTCAGTGGCTGTAGGTTTTCATTCTAACCCGTTTCTTAATTAGTGACCTGTTTTTGCTGCTAATTAATTTTAATTAGCAGATAAACAATAATGAGATATAAAAAGAACCAAAACATAACCAGCAGATTGTGTCTTTCACACAATAACTAAAAATAAAGAAAGATGAGCGTCTCAGGAATGTTGATCTGCTCGGGTCACCAAAACAATTTAACAGTGCTCTTAGAAAAGAGAAAATCAACAATTTCGGCAATGTATGCTATTGCACAATGAGAGCAGCAACAAGCCATGGAATTAAAGAGCAGGTTTAATTAACAACATGAATCGGAGCCTGATTAAGCAACTGGTTGGAGTGAAATTGGTTGGAGTTTCAGGCCCTGGCTTAGTTGGTCTTCTGTTGGCTCACTCACTTCACATTTCATTTCTGTTTGGGTGCCATTTAAGGAAAGAAATGAAGCAATTCAGAGGAATAATGAACACATCTTTAAAAAACAAGTCAATTAAAATGAATACAAAAGAAGTTCATTAGCAGCAAAAGCAGTGCACTAATTAAGAAAAGGGTTAGAATGAAAATCTGCAACCACTGGGGCCCTCTAGGACCAGAGTTGGGAACCCCTGCTCTAAATGATCCAATGCTTAGTTTAAAAAGTTCCTTAACATTAGGAGGACTCTGTGCACAGTAATGACTGACAAGACCAAATGTAAAAATTATAACTACATTACTAGTAGCCAAACTGATATTGCAATAATTTAGGAAACTTAGTCTGACACTCTTAAACAAATGAAATGCATGATATTTTATTCAACAGGTGCATGAGCCAATAAAATGCAAAGTAATGGTACTGACGGTAAAAAGGAGGACAAACGTGCATCTGTCTGGACATTGCTCCAGATGGAGGACGTTGGAGTTGAACAACATGGAGTCAGACATCTGGCCATTCTAATTGACATGGTATCTGCAAAAAAAAAAAAAAAACATCCAGAGACATAAACCTATTAACCACCACATAGGCTTCTATTGAAGGGATAACCAAGCTGTTCCAAAAAATACATTCAAACTGATTCAGGTTCTTGCTGTTCACTTCAATTCATTTTTGGAATAGCCTGCTTTATGTAGATATGCCTAAACTCATTGGAGACTGAATGACAGGGCTGGGAGAAGCTGGGCTGAAGGTCGCTTTGGGCAGCATGTAGAGTTAGCAGTGTAAAAAATGAAAAATATTAAGAATTAGATAGCATTCTTTCATAAAGTCCAGTTTTAGTCACATTTCATAGTTCAGATTTAAAGCATTTCATATCCCCTTCCTTTTAGAAAACTGAGGATCCGTTTCACAAAATAGCAAATATAAATGGAGGCTTGGGAAGTGCTTTAGAGACACAAAGCCTGTTTTGCGCTTTTGCTAGCAGCTCCATGGAGAGACTGCACTGATTGCAGTTCCTACATGTTTTAGCTGAAGGCCTTGAACAAAAAAAAAAAAAAAAACGAAAGAAAGAAAGAAAGAAAGAATGAACCACTTTTGAGCCACTTTTAATTTAAGCCTTCTACTCCCTGTCATGAGGGAATGTAGATTTAGGTTTAAATGCAAAATAACAGTGTCATGTATTTGGTGGGTGATGGCAAAGTAAATTAATAAGCAGATTCTGTTTTGATAATTGTACGTAATTACCAGTTAAATGCCATCTTAATGGGAGTGAAAGTAATAGACAACAGAAAAACATATTAGGCACAAATCAATGGTACAGCTCACACAGGAGAGAGATTTCACCCCAGGTTCTTGTTAAGGTTTGACGCACACAGCTGAAGCTCGGGGGAGTGTTATTACCGGGGTGATGGTTGACAAGATGCTAGTTCCTACACTGATGGTCTCAGGGGATGGATGCATTGCGAAGCCATGGAAACGGTAAGGCTAGGTGTTACGCTATAATTGGGCCACTGCTTTTAACATCACAGCTGCACAGGCAGGTGTGCTGTCTTTTTCAAATTAGAAATTATGGTGCACTGCGAAAAAAAAGACACAGCGGTCAGCTCTTAATATTTCTGCGTATTTTTGCAGCGTGTTCAGATTTAGGCTTAACAAAGCATTGCAGGGTAAAATTAAGAAGGCATAACCTTATTTGTCTTGAATGAGTTCGGTGAATTTAAACACTGAAAACAGATTGAAGAAATGTAAAAACTATATTTTTTTTCTGCAGGCAAGAGGAAAACTCTGCTTGGAAGAAAGAAGCCCCTGGTTTTGAAGTTAATTAATGCATTGTATGTATCAAAATAACAAAGCTAGTTCAAATTCTCACCACCAGTTGGTGCTGTAAACAAAGTTTCCATTCCTCAGGAAACCAGAAAAAAATACTGTGTGTTTCAGACAATCTGATGTCACTGGCTACACTAAGTAGTGTAAATGCTCCAAAAGCATTTCTCTTCATTTTTATAGTCACACACTTTACACGTGTATGAATAATTCAAGCTGAAATGCACTAATGGAGCAACATGGAGGTTTATTGGTTAACACTGATGCCTAATATTGCAAGTTTCAGGTTCAACTCTGTAAACTGTCTGTGGATCTTGTACAAAGGCATATACTATTAAACTAACAATACTCTGGTTTTCATAACCCTCCCACTTCTCAATTTCTTAATTACTCTTGCAGATTATTTTGATCACTGACATCTGAGATAGGTCCTGCTTTACATCTCATACTGCTGGGGTAGCGTCCAGCTCCAGCATCACTGCACTTGGTTAAGTTGGTCAAAAAATGGATGTTGTTCCATTTGTTGCCATGCGTGGGTTATTTTCCAGGTACTCTAGATTTCCTCCCACATCTCCAAAGATTTGCAGATTGGGTTGAATGGAGATACTAAAGTGGGTCGGAGTATGAGTATGAACAAATGGATTATATGATGGCCTTGTGCCCTGTCCAGAGCTGATTTCTGCCTTGGGTCCAAAGCTGCCAGGATAGGCTCTAGCACTCCGTGTCTCTGAAATGGATTAAATAACTCTGAGAATGTTGTCTATTAAAATGACAAATCTTTTACAAAAGTTCACACAAGTTTGTGCTGTAAATGCTCTAAAAGTATTTTGTCCATTTTATACTCACAGACTTTAAACTTTCATAAATGATTCAGGCTGACATGCACTAACTGAATGAAACGATATTGTAGTGTTTAGTATTGGTGCGGGCAGTCCAGCCATTTCTGTGTAGGGTTTGTCTCTAAGGGCTGGGTCGGTCAGGCTGAGGTGCGAAGCGGGGCTGGGCACGTGCCGCGACTCTGTCCATGTTTACATGACTTCTTTCTCCATGTGCTCTGGTTCTCAATGATGTGCATGCTGGGTTTAAATGATGTCATAAGTGTTCCCTGCAATAGACTGGCAACCTTTAAAAATGGCTTGTTGCCAGTAGTACAAGGATACACTCCAGCACCCTACAACCATATAGCTGGATTATTACAGTTTAAAAAATGCGTCCATGAATGCAACAATACCTTACATTCATTGTCCAAAACCAATTAGAGCCTACTTTTCCTTTTATCCCATTATACTGTATACTTTTTCAGTTGTTTTCATGTTGTAACTATATAGACTGCCAAGAGGGGTGTTTAGTAAATACATTATGTACATCATTAAAAAGTAAGACTTGGCAGCTGTAGTTTGCTTCCTTTATCTGGAACATTCCATAGGCATGTTCGAAATTGGCATTAGCCAACACATGGAGATAGCAGTTGTAAGAGTAACAGAAACCCCTAATGCGTATAAGTATTCCTCATGGAGTCTGGTTCAACAGGTCATAAAGTATGCAGTGGGCCTTATCTTCTGCTGCAAAGTTGTGAAAGGAAAGATGGAGTAGGACAGCTGAAGAATGCTTCCCTAGACTTCCTTTTAGTGCTGTTTAGTCAAGATTGGCTAAATGTAAAATGTCATATTCCCCCAGAAATAAACCAAACTTCTTATTCTGCAAAGCAAAGATGGCAAGTGTGACCATGAAAAAGCCATGAGATGTCCAGCGAACAGAATTCATTTTGTCTCTCATGGCTAAGCAAGTACTGAGTGACGACCAAAGGAAGTTATAAGACACAGTGTGCCCAGCCAATTACAAGAAGACAATCAGTTCCAATGTGGACTTTGAAGATTTTATATGGTAAACAGAACATAAATGTTTAGTTTTCCAAGTTATTTTTATAGTGTTGGTTAAGGGCTGGTTTCTTGTTTGTGAAAATGTATTACTATATCAATTATTATTGCACTTGTGTGATTTCCCATTTAATTTCAAAATTGCAATTTTATCTACTTTCAGCACATGCTCTCCAACCTCCTTCTATGAAGAACCTTCTGTGAGAGGCACTATAGAAACCAAATTCTATAGATTCTGTGAAAGACACTACAGAAAGCAAAGAGATTTGTTCCTTACCACAGGAGTTCTGCACCTTCCAATTTCTATCCTGAATTCCATTATTTTGTCAACTATCTGCCTCCTTGGACACATCACCTGCAAATAACAGTTGACATACTAATGGCAGGAACATAAGATTTTAGGAAAAAAATGTGAAAACACTTTCTCTGATACAACTCTATGACAATAATCTCACATTTTGTGAAGCAGTGCCACTTGCATGGGAGCACTTCCCAGACAAATCTGCTCATTCTAACCATTCTAACCAAGAGATGGCTCCCTATCCTTTATTTTACTTATCTTGAATATTTCATCGTTCTTCTTTAAATCACTTGTGTCCTAAGCGGCTGATAAAATTCACTGGTTAGGAGCTGAGCTAGAATTGTGGGCCAGCTGCCTGTAGGATTACAGAGAACAGGTTGGGCATGCATCCTGGATTCTCCACACGCTATGCTTCTGTCTAATCCCAACACATCCTAGTCTGTGAATTTCTGTTGTTATCTGTAATGTCTGTCTACTGCCCATGCTATGCTTTCTTGAGTTTTTATCTTAGTTTGAAATCTGGTTTTTATTACTTTTAAATGAGCAGTGTAGCATTATTATCTAAATATGCCACTCTATTTTGGGGATTCGGCATATTTAGAAAAAGCTTGTAACACACATTATAGTGAACACATTTTACTCTTCTCATCAAAGATGTAGTAACACAATTACATTTTCAGAATTTAATACATCTGATTGTTCCTTTAATCATCCATCCATTTTCTACACCTATTTTTCCTGGTCAAGGTTCCAAGGAGGATGAGTCTACGTTGTCAGTAATACGTGTAGGCCAAGAACCAGCTCTGGACAGGATGCCAGTCTTTCCATAGGTCAGAATTGTGTCCATACCCATGCTCACTAAGTTAAACAAGCAACCTAATAACATGCCTTAGAGAGGGAATTGGAAAATCCAAAGAAACCCTGGGAAACATGCAAGGTTGACACAGGTAACATCTCAGCTTAGGACTGAGACAAGGTGTTATGCTCCTCGCGGTGATGATGCCCTGCATTATGCTCATCTTCTTTCATCATTTTCTTTGATTAACAAATTTATTTTAAAAATTGGGTTCTTAAACAAAATCCATTATCATATTCTCAAAACATGTGTGGACTGATAATGACTTATTCTGGACAGGTTTCCATAATTGCAGAAAGACAATAAAAAATACATTTTTTGTCTAGGTTGTGAAACCTGGATTATGAGGTTGTCAAATGCATACATATATTAATGACAATTTTAATTTTCACATTAATCGAGAGCAACTAGGATGAACTGGTACTGAATATAGTTAGGGACTAGACTAAGGTTATTAGGCACACATGTTGATATCAACAAACTTGGCATCGATGAACAAAATATCTTAGATAAAAAACAAGTCACATGAACATACTGTGGCCAGGCAGCCAGACTCTTCTGTACTGAGGCACTGATGCACAGAGAGAGAGCGAGAGAGAGAGATGAGAGGTCATCCTATCATTTCACTCCGAAGCCTCTGCAGTGTTTATCTCAGGGTTTGGAAGTCAGCCTCTAGCTGCATAATTATTACACTCTGCTTCTGTTTTGCCCAAGGGGGTGACATATTCCAGCATTTGGGTTTCACATTTTCTTGAAATATAACCTTGCAAGGTTACATTTTTGTCAGTCTAAATAATCAATTATCAATTACTTAAGTACTGCGCACACACACACATACACGCACACACACATACACAATGCGTGACTCATTAGAAGCTTCTGGATAAAACGACAGTGATTCTTTAGGTAATGAGCTAATTGTCACACAGCTGAACGCACCCTAACACTTGCACAATAGCAATCTGGGCCAATCAGAGCTGCACTCCTGATGAAAGCGCCCCCGAGTTAACACAGAAAATGCCTGCCTGACGTTAATGTGGCCATAATTTCAATACATAACCCAAATTAAAAGGTTGCTGGCGACCCTTGGAGGCCTGTCAGTGCTCTTGGACTCATTTTTGACAAGACAGAGAAGCTCAGCTGCTAACAATTATTTGAACGTATGCTTTATTATCTTCACAAAACAATTTCCCAGAGAAGTGGAGCTTCCTTAGCACCTGTTATTAACATATTCTCTTTAACCTGTGAGCACATATTTAATGGTGCTTCATGTCAAAAACATAAATCTAGTGCATTATGATCTTGACCATGTTTCTGTAAACATTGACAATGGCCATTCAGTTTGGAGACTCTCAGGCAGTCAGGAGCTTCCCTTCTTACTTAACTACCCTAAATAATCAAGAGCTTTACATCCAGTTTTATTCTATTTTATTAACAATATCTGATATTAATCGTTACAGTCATGCTCAGTCATCTCTTTCTGTGTTGCATACTGCAGGTCCTCAAATTCATGGCTCTTCAAAATATATTTATTAATTTAAAGATCTCTTTTTAGCCCTTTAACAAGTATATAAAAAATGTAGTAACTTATTTTAATAAGGAAACAGAAGACACTCTGGCACTTGCAATAATATGCAAAATAATCAAAACATACACTGACTACTGGAAATGTTTTGTTGCTGTTTATTCTTGTGAATCCAGAAGGTGGTAGCATACTATTTCAATTCCCAAATAAATGGCTGAATGTTTTTTAATGGCACATTTTGAAGATAAATAGCGTGCTTACTGTATATTAAATATTTGTAGTACTAATATAATATTATTTTGGGTGACGTTAACAGTGTAAAAATATGATATTAAATAGTAGGTCAATTTTTTCTTTAACACCTTCAGAATTTTTGATCACTTCAATTGTCTTCTGTCTATGAGTTTTTTTAAACTGTTTTTCTGTATAATACATAAATCTCAATGTGATGCATATACATACATATATTAACATCTGTCCAAAGGGCAGCACATTGGTACAATGAGTAGTGCAGCTGCCTTAAGAATCCAGTGTCTTGAGATTGGATCATGGACCATGTGTGAAGTATACATGTTCTCCCCTTATCTATATGGCTTTTTCATTGCATCTTTTAGTTTTTCTCCCACATGCTCCAAAAACATGCTGGATAAGTTGATTGGTGATTTCTAATCTACATGAGTGTGAGCGGTGCCTGAGATAGGCTGGCATAATGTCCAAGGCTGTTTACTCCCTTGTTCCCAGTCTTCCTGGGAGAAGCTGTGGTCCCCATGACCTTTTGAATATGAAAATACTATATCAATCTATTTTTTCATTTTCAATGCCCTGCTCTTACAGATCATGCTGATAAGGGGGGTTTAGCATATTGTAGCAAACATCAGAGTTAAGGCTAGAGCTTACCCTGCACATACGTACACACACACACACACACTATTTCCAATCACATGGAGCAAGTTTGGAGCCAATTAATCTAACATGATGAAGAAGTGGGGAGAACCAAGATATTACATCTGAAAATATTAAAATTCCTAATCACATTCAAAAGACACATATTTTGGGTATTAGTGGCACAATAACATAAGGGTCAACTTTTCTGCATCACAATTTCAATAGTTTGAGTGAAAATCTTGGCATTGTCACTATGTTTACTCAGTTTGCATATTTCCCACCAAGTCTGTGTTGGTTTTCTGTAGCTCTTCAGGTTGCTCCATTATGTTAAAGACATACATTTTAAGTTTAATGCCACTCTAAATAGTCTTGGTAATGGATTGGCATCAAATATAGGGGTTGGTTTAGAATCTTCTGGGATTACGGTGCCACACTACACAATACTACAAAGTAACTTCTAAAATACCCACTATAAGCCTCCCAAGAATCAAAGTGACTACTACAGCCTATGATGCTTGAAGTTTCTGTTAAATTATTCCTTTCATATTTTTTTTTTTTTTTTTTTGGTGTCACTTAGCATCTCAATAGTGTATTCACGTTTCAGAACAGAATATAAATTTTAAAGCAAGGAAAGGAATATTAAAGCTAGTCTTCCATAGTGCTATGATTCATCTCAGATGTGATTTCCCACCTGTTAATTGGCAGTTTTTGAGGTCAATAGGCCATAACCTAAAATTTTCTTATTTTATTTTAATAGGTTTAAATTAAATAACCTTAGCTTAACATAAAAATAAAGATTTTAATTAATTGGCCAAAATAGAAATATAAGTCATTTATTTTCTTTATTTCACACAGCCTCTGAATTACCAAACTACACAGTATTTTGTATAAGATTATGTTAAAAAACATTTATATTTTATTCTTGTGTTCTAACAAAAAAAAATGATTGTATATAAAGATAATTCTGAGAGAAAAAGGAACATAGTTTAAGTATAAACATTATTATCAATTAATAAATACATTAATTAAAACTGAGTCACAGGGGGACAGGATTGAGTGCATAGCAGAAACCAACCCTGACCAAACTGCCAGTCAATATTTGGGCACACTCATACAACCACACACCACCCATGGGTCAATTTAGAATCATCCATCCATCCATTTTCCAACCCGCTGAATCCGAACACAGGGTCATGGGGGTCTGCTGGAGTCAATCCCAGCCAACTCAGGGCACCAGGCAGGAACCAATCCCGGGCAGGGTGCCAACCCACCGTAGGACACACACAAACACACCCACACACCAAGCACACACTAGGGACAATTTAGAATCGGCAATCCACCTAACCTGCCTGTCTTTGGACTGTGGGAGGAAACCGGAGCGCCCGGAAGAAACCCACGCAGACACGGGGAAAACATGCAAACTCCACGCAGGGAGGACCCGGGAAGCGAACCCGGGTCTCCTAACTGCAAGGCCAATTTAGAATCAATTAATGTAAAATAGACATCTATAAGAAGTTATGAAGAAAACCAGGGAAAAACCACTGCAAATATGAAAAGAGCAGGCAAATGCTACACAAATAGTGAGCACAACCCTGAACTGTACAATGTGGTTACATCAATAATCTGAGGTATGAACTGAAATTAAGCCTATGTGTTAGTATTTCATTTTAATATTTTACTCCAGAATAAATGACTTGCTTTCTATTAGAACATTAGAACAATCTATACAAAAACAGGCCATTCAGCCCAACAAAGCTTGCCAGTCCTATCTACTTAATTCTTCTAAAGAAACATCAAGTCTAGTTTTGAAAGTCCCTAAAGTCTTACTGTCTACCACACTACTTGGTAGCTTATTCCATGTGTCTATGATTCTTTGTGTAAAGAAAACCTTCGTAATGTTTGTGCGAAATTTACCTTTAACAGGTTTCCAACTGTGTCTTCATGTTCTTGATGAATTCATTTTAAAATAACAGTCTCGATCCACTGGAATAATTTCCACCATAATTTTAAATACTTTAATCAATCATCTCTTAATCTTTATTTGTTTAAACTGAAAAGGCTCAGTTCTTTTAATCTTACTTCATAATTCATCCTCTGTAGCTCTGGAATCAGCCTAGTCGCTCTTCCCTGGACTTTTTCTAACACTGCTATGTCCTTTTTGTAGCCTGGAGACCAAAACTGCACACAGTACTCCAGATGAGGCCTCACCAGTGCATTATAAAGCTTCAGCATAACCTCCTTGGACTTGTACTCTACACAACGTGCTGTATAACCTAACACTCCCATTGTGTATTCAATCTAACATTGATACTTCTTATGTGTAATACTTTACATTTTCTGACATTAAATTTCATCTGCCACAAATCTGCCCAAACCTGTATGCTATCCAAGTTCTTCTGTAAAGATTTAACGGATTCCAGATTATCTGACAATCCACCTATCTTGGCATCATCTGCATACTTAACCATCTTGTTACTTATATTCTTGTATAAATCATTTATAGTATACAGTATATATTAAAAATAGCTCTGGCACTAGCACTGACCCCTGTGAAGCACCACCTTTAACATTAGCCAATTCTGAAGAGGTTCCTCACACCATCACCCTCTGCTCCCACTTCTTTTAATTTGATTCCCAACCTTTCACATGGCACCAGATAAATAATATCATAAGCTCCACTTTGATCATATCCTTTTGTTGCCTCCTCATAGAATTCCAGCATGTTAGTAAAACGTAACCTCCCTCTTCTGAACCCATGCTGACTGTTCAGTAGACCTCCTGTCTTTGCCAGGTGTTGCTCACCTTATCCTTAATAATTCCTTCCATTAATTTTCCTGTGATGCATGTTAAGCTTACTGGCCTATAGTTGCTTGGATCTGTGGGGTCACCTTTTTTATATAAAGGGATAATATTTACCATTTTCAAGCCTTTCCAGTTCTTCAGAATCTGCCCAGTGTGATATTTTTGTATTAACGTTCTATAAGCCCTTGTCACACTAATCAGCTTTCTGGTAATTTCTAATAGTAGCCTTCATTTTTATCTTAGTGAGTCACAGACAGTTGTGGTAGATGCCTGCAACCGCAAGAAGTGTAATGTGCGAGAGATGACAACTAACAAAGTGCTTTTCCAGAAGTACAATGCATACAATACCCACAAACAAGAAAAACTAATAACAAAGAAGGGCCATGTCAGATCCAAGAAATGAAGGAAACGGCTGTTCAGGTCCACACAAACAGGAGAACATTGTAGAATTTCTGACCCAGCACAGATATCCATACCACATTTCATCTTTGTTGTAGCACTACAGAGTAAACAAACAAAAAAAAAACGGATGTTGCATTTTGATTGGCTGCCAAAGTTGATCAACCTTGTGATTATTTCATGGCACAGAAGGAAATTTGAAACTATGCTGAGTAATCATGTGAAAGTCATGTAATCCACAAATCTCCTATGACTCCTAGTTGTGTAATTTGATATCCTCAAGGCAACAGATTCTAACAACTGCTGCCAATCAATGTGACTTCTCCAAAGTCATGTAGTGTCATGCTGGCCTTATTTGGACTTCTTTTAATTTATTAATTGTATTAATGAAACCAAACTGTTTAAGTTGACTGTGTGAATAAAGAGTTAGAAACAAAATTGTGAGAAAATTGGCATGATTTGACCTTTTATCAATTGAACAGATCTACACCAAACCATAATGCCTGCAACTATTTGAAAGATTCCAAACCCCACAGACATAATTTGGGTTAAGATATATCATCTGACAGACAATATCACAACACGAAAGATAGAATAACTAGATTTAGGAAGAGATTTTACGTATGAGTGGCACTTGCCATGAATACTTTGAATGTTTCCAGCTCATTACAGTTGTAACTGCTGAATGTCAGTTTTGCATTTTATTGGGTACTAGTAAGTTACATAATGATTCAGAATGCTTTATAGTACTTAGTATACTGTAAGATTTATGCCATGTGTAGATCTGTTTATTCACTATTTTTTGTTTGGAAATTTTTTTTTTTAATTATCTGTTAATAAACATTTTAAAAACATAACATCTTCAATACATTTGTTACAAATCACACTGGATCATCAATTCACCACAATTTTAATAATTTGTATTTGTTGAAGATAAAACTACAGGCTGTAAGTAAAATTTTTCGGACAGTTCTTACCTGTCAATCACAATAAAATATTACAACATTATCAGTTAATCAGATAGTCCTAGCACGTATGGATCAGTTAAGTTCCATTTTTGGTTTATCCTGTGCCTGTGAGTCAAGAGGGTGATGTTAGTAGCAAAAGCCCCTGAGCCAAGGGATGTTAACCTTCCTCTCCATTTCTGAAGATCATAGCTTAAAATTTAAAGGCAATGTCCATATTCCTTGTGGGCATTAAAAGGAGGCTACCATGGGATACGATTACTTTAGTGAGCCTGTGAAGGACTTCACAGAAAATCTAATAAACTACTCATGAGTTGCGGGCTTCAGTAATGTTAAGACTCTTTCAGAAGGCATGAAGGGCTACTGTATGCCTCTCAAACATAAAAAGGTGTTAGTATGATTATTCCATGAGTATTTATATGCAGAAAACATACCACTTGTTTCTGAGATTAAGTCTCGGTACAGGACTGTGCCCTACCATCCTTAAACTATAAAATTAGATTTTTCCCTCATTCCCCAGTTCAGACCACCAATAGATCTTGTGATGGCCACATACACATTTACGAAAACAAGCCTGAGGCATTTTCAGAGATTTCAGAAAATCCTAGAGTTAAGTATACAGACAAACCAAAAAGTGTGAAGAACTGGATTAAGAATCTAAGGTTTAAACCCTACTTCCAAGTCATTTCATGTCTATGAAAGATTACCTTAGCTAAGAATACATACATGGACAAAAAGTTTTACTTTGTCAGCATAGAGAAGTTGGGGAAGTATCATAATGATTATCTCAAATGCTACAGAAATATTGTTCTATAATAATCTCCTGAACCAGGCAAACTTGTTTGATGTCACTTGTTGATCACATTTTAGCAACCTGTCCACTTAAACAAATGTCATTCATTTCTTTCCACTGTGTACACCCCTAAAATGAGGGAGCAAACATATTATAATGACTACTATTTAATATACTCTGAATACCTGATGCTTCAATTCTCTTACCATCTACAATTTAACAATTTTCTTTCCAAATAAGATGTTGTAACCAAGCCAAGTAAAATGACTTTGTTAAGCATCGATGAAATTGAAATTATGCTTATTTTTAGCTAAGCCAAACAAATCAAAGTACAAGAGCAGCGCCAACCAAATCATTCACAGCTAATGGCAAACAGACAAAAAACCGGTGTCGATCTTATTAATAGGACAGAACTGCCTGCCCTCTGCACTGTTAATGGAAGAGAAGGAAAGTTGTTTAAGGTCATTATGTTGTTCACATAGAAGGAAGGAAAACATAATCCATAGGATGTGCCTTTGTAGCACTTGACTGTAACCTGTGGTTACTCTTTCATACAGAATTCTTGCAGACACAGCAGCTAAACTTGGCAAAAGCTAAGGTGTTCTGACCTATATTATTTAATAGTGCAATATCTTGAAATGATCGGCAATATTAAAGTAATACAAATACAACTTATTGGTAACAAGATTAATTTATTTCCTCCCATGCTGTGCACCTTCTTCTCAATATCACCCATTTCAAGAGATTCAAGATTCAAAATTCAAGAGTATTTATTGTCATTTCATCCATATACAGTAGTACAGCATACAGTGAAACAAAACAACGTTCCTCCAGGACCATGGTGCTACATAGAACACAGGACAACGAAGAATCCACGACACATAACATAAAGACACTGTAATGGGTGGCCAGGTCCCATGCCCAGCCGGGACGCCCCTGCTGTATATGGTCCAGGGGAGCAGCCATGGGCATCTCACTACCTCCCCCAGGACACTTGGTGGCAGCCTCCCTGGCTGACGATGGTGCCTCAGTTTCCCGCAGGGTTTCATGGGAGATGGAGTTCTACACAACCCTGTGGGGATCTGGGATGGCCGCCAGGGGGTGCTGCATGGATCCCGGAGCCCACATGGACATCTCTACAGCCCTGCCCGGAAGTGCAATTAGCCACAGGTGATCAAGCTATAAAAAGGGCTAGCATCCACCACTCAGGAGCCAGAACGATGAGGATGCTTGGGAGGAATGGTGGTGCCAGAGGAAGGATTGTTTGTGCTGTTTAAAGTGCTTTGGGACTGTGTTGGGCCTGTGGGACCGTGCAATTTCCAAACCAGACAGTGATGCAGTTGCTCAGGATGCTCTCTATGGTTCCTCTGTGGAATGTTGTTAGAATAGATGGTAGAAGATGGCTTTTCTCAGCCTATGCAGGAAGTAGAGCCGCTGCTGGGCTTTCTTGGCTAAAGAGCTGGGGCCTCATGCATAACGGCGTGCGTAGAATTCGCACTATAACATGACGTAAGCACAAAAGCCGAAATGTGCTTACGCACAGAAAAATCCAGATGCAGGAATCTGTGCATTCGCCAACTTCCGCGTTCTTCCGCTACATAAATCCTGCTCAGTGTGGAAATAAACGCACGTGCACGCACTTGCTGTCCCGCCCCAACTCCTCCCAGAATTACGCCTCTTTGAATATGCAAATCAATATAAATAGCCCTTAAGCCCAGCATTCTGTGAAAAGGCAATGGCAAAAGTACGAGGAAAAATGGAAGAATTTCAGCGAATACCAAATGGAGGCAAATAAAAACGTACTATTTGTTGGTTTAAACAGTTATATAAGCAACAAAAGGAAGTTGATCGAGTGACATAGTGTGTCGGAGAAACTCGAAAGCTCAAGTTCACAAAGTCGCACAGTGCCCGAAATAAAAAAGTTGTCACATATCAAAGTCGGCATGAAAAGGCGACTCATAGCCCACCATCTGAGTGTCATATGAAAGCTTATTAGGGTACAGTGAAAAAAAAAGGCACACAGTGTGAAAAAAGCACGAAATGTCAACTTTAATCTCGAAATTTCCACTTTAATCACGTAGTTTATTTTGTCATTAAAGTAGAACATCATAAACTTCATCTTAAAATTGTTTAATTTACTAGTTTCTCAAATCCCATCGTAACTAAAGTAGCACGTTAAATGCTTTGTTGTGTATTTGATCTTATATGTGCTCTATGTGCCTGAATCACTACATGCTCTTCCTCCGACAGGACACAGAATCCATTACGTTCATAATATTACAGCTCTCTGAATAATTAAAATACTGAGAAGTATACGTGATATCATTTTCATGATGATATAAGTTAAAACATGTTATTAAACATGGGAACACGGTGGTGCAGTGATTGTTCATGTCTTACAACAAGATGCTTACTGCGCCATGCGCAACCTTCAATGAAATGCTTTATTACAGAAGTACTGTCTTTTTCAAACGTACTAACCCCCAATTCCTGTCCTTACTTTTCTTTCTCCAAATACCCAATCACCACACAATCAGCTCTGTAATAGACGTTAAGCCATCTGTTAGCTTAGAACGCTGATTCTTCAAAACTTTTAAGAAACATCAAAATATCTTCGTAATGTTTAATTATTCTATCCACCTATCCTTCCAGTGTCGCGCCAGCCACAGCATGAATACAGCACGAGGCAGGAACAATCCATGAACGAAGCTCAAGCTCGCTAGCGCTGCAGCACCGTGTAGTTAAAGTAAAAGTTTTATCTGTATAATATAATCAACATATTTTGCTGCATTTCATCTTAAAAATGATATCTTCATCATATGTAAATACGCGCTTTTATAAAGTGGCTCAGGTTGTGAAATATTATAACTGTATTATAAGTACAATTACCTCATGGCAAGTACAAACAGTTCTACAAGGAGCACTTGATGGACTGATTGAGTGCGTGTATAGTTCTTGGGATGAAATTGTTTGCGAACCGCGAGGTCCGAACAGGAAAGGCTGTGAAGCGTTGGTAGGATGAGAGCAGTTCAAATAGCGAATGGCTGAGGCAACGAGTGCTATATACCAATAATTCTCTTTCCAATCGCTGTAGCTCTGTGATTCACACTCAGATACAGTGATATAAATACTCCGAGTGGTTCAGTGAGAGTAATATGGAAAAAGATGATCTGCTGTGGCAACCCCTAACGGGAGCAACTGACAGAAGAAGAAGGTGCAGTGAGAGTAACAATGCTAAAGCAGTTATGGTATTTAGAATACAGTGATCCCTCGCTATATCGCGCTTCGCCTTTCACGGCTTCACTCTATGGCAGATTTTATATGTAAGCATATTTAAATATATATCGCAGATTTTTTGCTGGTTCACGGATTTCTGAGGACAATGGGTCTTTTAATTTCTGGTACATGCTTCCTCAGTTGGTTTGCCCAGTTGATTTCATACAAGGGACGCTATTGGCAGATGGCTGAGAAGCTACCCAGCTTACTTTTCTCTTTCTCTCTTTTGCGCTTTCTCTGATCCTGACGTAGGGGGTGTGAGCAGGGGGGCTGTTCGCACACCTAGACGATACGGACGCTCGTCTAAAAATGCTGAAAGATTATCTTCACGTTGATACCTTCTGTGCAGCTGCTTAGTGAAACGACATGCTGCACAGTGCTTCACATACTTAAAAGCTTGAAGAGCACGTATTGATTTTTGCATGTTTGTTTTTCTCTGTCTCTCTCTATCTCTCTCTCTCTCTCTCTCCCTGCTCCTGACGGAGGGGGTATGAGCTGCCGCCTTCAACAACTTTGTGCCGCGGTGCTTCGCATACTTAAAAGCCAAACAGCCCTATTGATTTGTTTGCTAGAGATTGTTTTCTCTATCTATGTGACATTCTGTGCTCCTGACACGCACTCCTTTGAAGAGGAAGATATGTTTGCATTCTTTTAATTGTGAGACAGAACTGTCATCTCTGTCTTGTCATGGAGCACAGTTTAAACTTTTGAAAAAGAGACAAATGTTTGTTTGCAGTGTTTGAATAACGTTCCTGTCTCTCTACAACCTCCTGTGTTTCTGCGCAAATCTGTGACCCAAGCATGACAATGTAAAAATAACCATATAAACATATGGTTTCTACTTTGCGGATTTTCTTATTTCGCGGGTGGCTCTGGAACGCAACCCCCGCGATGGAGGAGGGATTACTGTAGTTTGACCATTCTGTGGACCATTATATTGTTACAGGTTAATTACAATCAGATGCATTAAATTTATGAATGATATGCGGTTAATTTCAGTGTATTTGATAAAGCCGCCATCGTGAATGTGGATCTAAGAAAGGGTAACCACACAGGAACAGTAGCACTGCTTTGACGCTGGGTGCCGCCCAGTCTGCAAAACCGAGAGGAGAACTTGCGTACGACAGGGTATGAGGTACCGTGGAAAAGTGGTGGCTTTACGCCAAGTGTAGGTTTTATACATCACGAATTGAATGTGGAAACGCTCTTACGCAACATTTCTGTGCGTACGCACCGTTTATACATGAGGCCCCTGGTGTTGGACAATAATGGACTGAGTACACAGCCTTGAGGGGCTCCAGTGCTCAGTGTGGTGGTTCTGGAGATGTTGTTTCCAATCCTGACTGACTGAGGTCTCTCAGTCAGGAAGTCCAGAATCCAGTTACAGAGGGTGGTGTTCAGTCCCAGCAGGCTCAGCTTTTCCATCAGCTGCTGAGGAATAATCATGTTGAATGCTGAGCTGAAGTCGATAAACAGCATTCGAACATATGTGTCCTTATT